>NC_022034.1:3008580-3013154 GCF_000317375.1 Microtus ochrogaster
TCGTGTCTCTCTGAGGCGTCTGCCCCTGAGAGGAGAGCTGTCGAGTCTCTGAGCTCACTTCCTCTTCCTCCCAGCGTCTGCCCCTCCCACCTATGTTCTAACCTATCAGGTCAAGCAGCTTCTTTATTTAATCAACCAATGACCTTCCTCCATCAGTTGTTCAGAGCCTCAACATTCAGCTGTTGATCTGTTGGAAGCAATAAGGATTGCGTAGCTCATAAAATGGATGAAGTGGTATTCAGTAAATCCTCTACTTACTACAATAAGCTAAAATAAACTGCTTGCCGGGCGGTGGTGGCACACGCCTTTAATCCCAGCACTTGGGAGGCAGAGGCAGGCGGATTTCTGTGAGTTCGAGACCAGCCTGGTCTACAAGAGCTAGTTCCAGGACAGCCTCCAAAACCAGAGAAACCCTGTCTCAAAAAAAAAAAAAAGTAAAATAAACTGCTTAACTTCACAGTGTCCACTCTTCAGGGGCCCTGCTTTATTTAAGCTACAGGCTGTATTCTTTCTGCAAGAGCTCCACCAAGTGGTCACCAGTTTGAGAAGAAAAGTCACAGAAAGTCATTCTAAAGCCCCAAGAAAGACAGCCGGAAGGGCAGACAGAGCATCCTCCACCCACAGATTCAGAAGCTTAAGCAGCACATCTACTTTTCTTTATGCATGTTCTTGGCAACCTCCTTGTCCTGACTTTAACCATGCTTGCACTTTGACCCCATGTGCCAGAGGTTCTGAATCCTCTAAGGAAGCTGTCCTGTCTCCTTGCAGAGTTCCTGAAGAAACGTTTATTTATCTGTGCAATTGATCCAACTAAACAGTTGATGTCTGAACCGGCTGTGAAATTTTCAAACGCTTTTTTCTGTTCACAAGTTTCTGTCCTTTATAAACTCTGTTTGTTTGTTTGTTTGTTTTTCGAGACAGGGTTTCTCTGTAGCTTTGTAGCCTGACCTGGAACTAGCTCTTGTAGACCAAGGTGGCCTTGAATTTACAGAGATCCATCTGCCTCTGCTGGGATTAAAGATGTGAGCCTTGTCTTTCTGAACTCCTATACTCAACCAAGAACTGGTCTTCCTGTTTCACTGAGAAGCCAAGAGCACAGAGATAAACCACATCCAGCCCCTTTTTACTAGTTAGAGTTTTCTCTGGCACTTCTGCTTCCTGGTGAAAGGGTCCCTAACACAAGACTACTTTCTCAGCCTATAGGTAAACATGGAATTTCATTTCCTATCTATGTAATGAGCTTGATAAATCAATTACACACACACCTCTTCTGTCTTTTGTTTTGTCTGAATTTTGCTGTTGTTGTTAGTCTCTTGAATCCAAGTTAATCTACAGCTCACAAAGGAGCTGAGGTTGACCTTGAACTCTTGCCTTCACTGAGTGCTGAGATTAGAGATGTGTTTGGGCAACATTGGTTTTCTCACAGCTCTGAGTTCTTCCAGGACGCACGGCTTCAACTTCTGTTGCTGTCACATCACGAGTTACACTGCCAAACAGCCCTTCTGAGTCTTAGGTAGAATTTTACAGTTGAACTTTCAATAAGCTCAATGTTTATAAAAGTAACCTTCCTCCTTTCCCCTTACCCTGTTCATCTGCTTAAACTCCTATTTTAACAAATGGCATATCTCTTAATCAGTCACATAATCCACTTCTCTGAAAGTCTTCCTGGATTATTCTTGTTTATCCGTAAAGGTGAACCAGTCACTGCCCCTTGTGGTGTCTACTTCCCAGATTTGTCTTGCTCTTCTGAGCCTGTAGCCTCCCCTGTCCCGCTGCCCCATCCTGTAGGATACTAGACTTTGAACCAGAGCC
Organism: Microtus ochrogaster; assembly: GCF_000317375.1. Taxonomy (NCBI): domain Eukaryota; kingdom Metazoa; phylum Chordata; class Mammalia; order Rodentia; family Cricetidae; genus Microtus; species Microtus ochrogaster. Next base: position 3,010,393 of record NC_022034.1, read on the forward strand.
GTGCGCACTTATTTGTTTGTGTGTATGTGAGTGTACTTGTGCTTTGGCATGCTTGTGAAGGTCACAGGTAAAGTCTCTTCTTCTGCCATATGGGCTCTAGGGACCGAGCTTGGGTGGTCAGGCTTGGCAGCTGGATCTTTTATCTTCTGAGCCATCTTGCTGGCCCTATCCTCAGAACTTTAAATTTTATCTTAAGACAGGACCTCACTGAGTTGCCCAGTCTGGCTTCGAATTTGGGATCCTGCCTTAACCTCCTGAGGACCTGGGATTGCAGCACAAGCTGTCATGCCCAACACAGAAAGGGGCTGGATGTGGTTTATCTCTGTGCTCTTGGCTTCTCAGTGAAACAGGAAGACCAGTTCTTGGTTGAGTATAGGAGTTCAGAAAGACAAGGCTCACACCTTTAATTCCAGCAGAGGCAGATGGATCTCTGTAAATTCAAGGCCACCTTGGTCTACAAGAGCTAGTTCCAGGTCAGGCTACAAAACTACAGAGAAACCCTGTCTCGAAAAACAAACAAACCAAAAAAAGCTTTCTTTCCATGGTTCCCCTAGATTCCCAACATCAACCCCCTCAGAAGTAGCTTTTCTTCCTCATCATGACCTATATGAGTGATTTTTCTTTTCTGTTTCCCTCCTCCCTCATTTTGGTGTTCTGAGATGGAGTTTCACTATGTAGGGCAGGCTCCACAAGAAGGAATTCCCTGTGTGTCTGTCTGCCTCCATGACCTTCCCGCTTTAGGCTCTGGAGTTGAGGGATTACAGTCTTAGCCACAGTGAGCCTCTCACAGGCCACCGGGTCTGCAAGCTGTCTGTCGGGATAAGGTCAAGCTTACTGTAGACTTTCCATCTTGAGCAAAGTCTTGCTGATAACTTTGGTGCTGTAAAGCGTGGCTGCTTCCGGTGGAGGGGTCGGAACTGGTATGCAAGGTTGCCCAAAGCAAATGTTTTAGGGACTCTAGCAAGCATGCAGACTCTCATTCTCTGGTCCTTATTGCCCAAAGCGAATGTTTTAGGGACTCTAGCAAGCATGCAGACTCTTCATTCTCTGGTCCTTATTGAGTTGGAATTTCCAGGAATAAGTCTTATCTCTGATGAGTTTATAACCAGGCTGTTTTCAGCCATTCAGCTGGGCTAGCTCTAGGGCTTTAGCTCTATTCATTGCTTTTCCCAGTTGCCCTTCGGAATTTTGTGTTGCTCAATAAGTGACCTCATTCTTAGCTGTCCTTTCTCTGCTTGTAAACTACCTAGGCCTATCTCTGTCATAAACCAGTTCACAGAAAACATCGTTTAACTGATTGGCCTTTCACAGTGGCTCCAAAAGCCCAGCTATTTGTTCTGCTGCTCCTCCAGGAGCTAATAATAAGCAGTTGACAAAAAATTGCTTTGACATGTAAAAAAGGACCAAATTTGAAATGCTTTTGTTGTTCAGAGGCTTTCTCTGTCACCTTGCCTCTAATGGAAAACACATGATGAAAACTGCACAACCATTAAAAAGTCCTAATTGCTATGATTCCTCTTAAATCATATATTGGAAAAATATTTGTTCATTTTAAGAGTGGTTGGAACTTTCTATGTAGACACAGGCTAACCTTGAATCCAAGTTCCTCCTGCCATGCCTTAATTTTTACTGCTGAGATGACAGAGGTACAATACCACGCAAAGAAAGAGAGGGACGGGGATAATATGTTGGTAGAGGGGAAGCAGACTAAGGAAAAATATAAAATATATGATGTGCTGGGTTTTTGTTTTGTTTTTTTTTTTAAAGGAAGGTTCAATTTTTGACTTCCAGCTCTGGGGATACAGTCTACCACAGCAGGAAGCTATGGCCATAGGAACAGGAGGCAGCTGTCCATACTTCATCCACAAGCAAGAAGCAGAGAGAAAAGAATACTTGACTTTTTTTAATATAAGGTTTTTTTTTTGCTTTGTTTTGTTTGTTTTGGGTTTCTGTTTTTTGTTTGTTTGTTTGTTTTGTTTTTGGAGACAGGGTCTTACTACATAGCCAGGCTGGCCTTACCCCTATACAGACACTTCTGATCCTGCTTCCCTAGTGCCTGTGGGTAGGCATGTGTCGTTATACCTGGATCATGACTTTTCAGTAAACATTAGAAACTTGGATGAAATATAACATAATCTTGTTACTCTTTGGCTCACAGAAGAATGAGTGGATTTTTTTCTGATTTTCTTTGTATTTACAAATCTTATAATTAGGAATACGATGATAGAGGCAGGTAGGATGGCTTATTCAGTAAAAGGCGCTTGCTACCAAGCCTGACTACTTGACTTTAGCCTCGAGAACTCACATGACAGAGAGAATGGATCACCACATGCATGTCATTGCCACATGTTAGCATGTCTTCGCTCTTACATACTCACATACAAGGTAAGTTTATGAATATAAATTAAAAACAAAGTGTGTTAACAGTCTCTCACTTGGGCTACTCAGATGAATGTAACTTGCATACACAAGCTTGTGTTCACACACATACAACAAGAGAAAAGATGTGTTTTGTTTTTTTAAAATCTGCAGAATGGCAAAAGCCATGCGGTGAAAATGGAGTATTGCCTGATCAGGAAGGCTCAGAAGTAAAGTCAGTATATCACTATTGTCAACAATAATTCTCCACTAATTACAACAAAGGAATAAATATGCCTGGAAGGTTTTCAGCCAGGTACACAATCCTTTGCGGTTGTAGAGGACAGGACTCAGGCAGGGAGAAATACCCCTAGGATGATTTGTTTTGTTATTTTTCTTTCTTT
>NC_022034.1:3013449-3016771 GCF_000317375.1 Microtus ochrogaster
TTTTTTTTTTTAAGGGAAATACTGAGCAGAGTCTTGACATTCTTGAGAACTATAAACTAGTTAAATAGAAAGTATCCATCAGTGTAGAGAGTAATTTAGTAAGACTGCAGTTGACACCACCAACTGCCAAAAGGAAGGAGTCTTCTGAAGCTGATTAAAACAGAGAGTCTGGAAACAAAGATTCAAACTGCTGCCATATACTTTAAACCTGGTGATCCTGGTGTACCTACTGTTACAGTCAAATGGTAGTATGGCCTACAATTTATGTTGACATCCTAACCTTCCCAGGCACGCTGTGAAGACAAGGGACTTCTGGGAGGGAGGTAGACCATGGCGGGAGAGTCTTCACGGAGGACATTAGTACAGTCACAGAGACCTCACAGAAGATGCCATACCCACTCTGCCACAGCTAGTTGGTGCTCTTTCCATAAATGAACAAGATAATCTTCACAAGAGCCAAAATCTGCTACTGCCAGCCTCTTTCAAGAAATAAATGTGTGCTGCTTACGCCCATTTAATTCATGGCATTTTGAATAGTTGCAGAAACACTTGAGACATTCACTTCTCCTGTGCTACTTGAAATTGTGTTTCATAGTTCATTTTTTTCCCCAAGGCAGGGTTTCTCTGTGTAGTTTTGGAGCCTGTTCTGACACTCTCTCTGTAGACCTGGCTGGCCTCGAACTCACAAAGATCCACCTGCCTCTTCCTCCCAAGTGCTGAGATTAAAGGTGTGCACCACCACCACCTTGTTCATAGTTCATTCTTGAAACTGTTTGGTGTTTAGATGGGGTCCTGTGTTGTATCCCAAGCTTACCTAGAACTCACAATTTACCCCAGGCTGGCCTTCAATTCTTAATACCCTGCCTTAGCCACTTAAGTGCTGGAATTATAGGCATGTACCACCATGTCAAGGTGAAATGTTAATATTTAGAGTTGACTTTGTAGGCAAAGAAACTTTTAATGCAATAGGAATTCTTGTGTGGACTGAAAGCCACTTTTGGTCTCTCTAAATTCTGTGGAAAAGCTCAATGACTTGGTCAAACCTCAAAGCACTGCCTGCCTTGTAGAAGAAGCAGGCATAGCTCAGTGCCATCTTAAGTGAAGCATGCTAGCTTTTTCCAGCTGAACTTTTTATCAACTCTATCTTTGTGAAGGCCATAGTAAAAATAAAACAGCAGTTTTCAAATTTTACCAAAGTCTACGAATGCAGGAATAGTGAGCTTCCTGTTGCTTTTTGTTTTGGCTTGTTTTTGTTTTGGGAGATGAGTGTTATTCTGTAACCCAGACCTAGACTCTATGTACTCTAGCTTCTCTGGGAGCTCAAAGCAATCCTCCTGCCTCAGTCTCTGGAGTGCAGCTACTAAAGGCATGAGCCACCATGCTCAGTTTGTACCTTCATCAGAAATTCTAGAGGAACTTGACAAACATTTAGAAGTTAATATCCTATGGCACCTATAATTTGGTATAAAAGACACTTTTCCTCCTATATAACAATGTATTCATTGTACATTTCAGGATGACATTAAGTAAAAACTCTTGGTAACGTGAAAGTATTTGATCTGTGGGCTTTTTAAAAAGTATATTATTTTAAAAAGTAGGTATATTACATAAAATAGATTTATATTTGCATTTAAATTGCACACTATTCTAAATTAAAATAAGCCATAATACATGCTGCTTACCTGTGGAAACCACTCCGTGCTTGAGGCTTAATTGTAGGAACATGGGAAGCCACAGAGTCCTGATAAGTTGTACCCAGGAATCTTAAAATAAATTACTGCTTGGCCTGAAAGTTTCGACCTTTGATTTTAAAAATATGTTGCTTGTTCTGTGAGAGTGTCAGGCCTGGGATCTAATATCAAGCAGCTTCTTGGTCCTTCCATCCTCCCACAAAGCTGAGACTTAACTCTGGCAAGCTGCAATACCAGGAAGGGTTTTTGAACAACGGACCCGAGACTTTTGTCTTAGCCTCTTTCAGAATTAGCCCATGAGTGGCAAACAATAATTTGTGGAAACAGAGGAAACCAAAGTCTTAAGAAAAAAATCCTTGGCTTTTCCCTCTGGAAGAAATTGTATGTTTAATATGCTTATGATTTGATTCAAAAGAAGCATAAATACACTTTCTACAATAAAAAAAAAGATGCCAAGAATCTATTTTAGGGAGAGCATTTGCTTTGTTTTGTTGTTATTTTTTTTTAAATAAAAAGTTGTAGGGATTGGAATTAACTAGTTGAATGAAGGACTAGAGTTTGGTTGGAAATACTTAGATATACTTTTGTATACAAGACTAAGTAAGACAACAGAAGTTGTTTTCTGAGAGATAGACAGAAATCTGTGGTCTCGAATTTTGTCTTTTTGTAGTGTGAACTTTAGAATAATTCTGTCTGACCAGTGCTAAAGTCTTGTACTCGGTACAGTGATTATACATGCTTAGGCCTGAAATGGCTGTCTGTGGGATTTCATTAACCCATCACAGACTGACGTTAGCTACGCTGTTCATCACAATGGGTTTTCTGTGGTATTAAGGTGGCTTCCAGTGTCAAATAATTAGACTCGGGTGGAGACTCCATCTCTTTCCTCATAACTTAAGAATGGATGATCTGTTATGGTGGAAAGGATCAAAGCAAGCCTCAGACTGGATGTTGAAACTCAGAGAACATTTTTTTTTTCTTTTTGGTTTTTCGAGACAGGGTTTCTCTGTGGCTTTGGAGCCTGTCCTGGAACTAGCTCTGTAGATCAGGCTGGTCTCTAACTCACAGAGATCCGCCTGCCTCTGCCTCCTGAGTGCTGGGATTAAAGGCGTGCGCCACCATCGCCCGACTCAGAGAACATTTGTTAGTGTGAGGACAGCAGCCGACTTCACTGCTTCTCTCTTGGTGAAGTTTAGCTTTCTGAGTCATTTGGCTTGAGTAGAAGTTTCAGAGAAGTCAGGTATCGTACCACAGCAACAGAATTCAGCAGCGGCATGCTTGAAAAGCATCCGTAGTGAATCCACCTTCATTGAATATGTCATTTGGTTCACACAGAATATTTCCTAATACCTATTATATCAGTGAATAAATGCTTGGAGACTAAGATGGAGGTGATTGAAGCAGTTTCCACTCCGAATGATAGCTGTCAGGTTGTGATCAGCATATTACGGCTGTTGCCATATGAACTCCTCCATCACCAACAATTGTTTAAAGGTTTTAAAATATCAATTGATAACAATTGGCTAAAATCTGTAATCTCACCGAGGTTGGCCAAATAGTTGTGATGATCCCTTATTTCACAATGAACTGCCATGTGTATGACAAGCAGATGGTTTTCTTTAAAAAAAAAA
>NC_022034.1:3018926-3029291 GCF_000317375.1 Microtus ochrogaster
CTGCTAGGCTCAGTGCAGTCCTTCCTTGGTACCTGAGTGGTGCTGAGAGCCCAGAGTGGAGAAATGTTCTCTGTGGCAGACTCGAAGGAGGCTGTAGCTGCTTGATGCTCAGGAGCCCAGTGTCGTGGCAAAGCCAGGGAAGGTACTGGCCTTGTCATCTGAGCAGTCCGTAGTCATGCTTGGGTTCCTCCTGGGGCGAGCCTACATCCTGCAGGTCCTTTTGAGGGGACCAGAGGTGATGGCCTTTGTCAGGCAGATGCATCTGTTGACTGGGTTGTGCAGGTGATCTTGTACGACAGCCACAAGCTCGCCAGGCAGAGGAAGCTGGCCAGGAACCCAAAGATCGCTCCCGCTACCAGGCCACTCTGGTTGTAGCTCTTGATGGAGGCGATGAGAAGAAGCAGGGTGCCGATGACATAGTGCAGGAGCTCCGACAGGGGCCAGCTGATGCAGGTAAGCACACGGTAGAAGCGGAAGAGGTGGACCAGGTAAAAGACAAGAATCATTATCAGGTCACAGATGGTGACTGACGACTTCAAAGAAGCTGTAGGCGCCATAGTCGATCCAAGGGGAGGAGCTTCGCACACAGATGAAGGCGATCAGCAAGGTGACCATCTGTGCCACTTTGAGCAAGGCACCCTGGGTGCGCGGGTACACCCGGTCCAGCAGTCCCTCCGAGGGCTGGCCTGGCCCCGGCGCGCCGGCGCTGCTGCACATGGTCCGGATGAGCCCCGATCCATGCGACATCGCGGGGGCCCAGACCGGCCGGCGGCCTACGGGCCCCCCTCAACTAGTGATTCTTAAAAGGTGAAATAACAATTCTTTCTTTTGTCTCTACAGTTTGGAGATAATTTTCTTCAGGGCTCTGCCTGACCCAGCAACATAGCTGCTTTATTTTTTTGTTTTTGTTTTCAGTTTTTGTTGTTCTTGTGATTTGCCTTATGCTTGGACGACTTGGCAATCTGTGAACATTTATTTATTTGTTTGTTATGTAAACACCTTTTAGTTTCTGGAAATACCCTATTAATCACCAGTCTTCTGTTCCTTATTTTTCTGCTATGGAATAACTTGGTTCACTCATTGTAATCTGACCTTGTCAGGGCCTGTGCACTGTGTCCCACACTCTCTGTTCATGTCTTATACATTTTAATATTTTACTAACAATAAATTATTGGTCTGTTCAATATCTTTATGATAGCATATATATTTATAATTTGTATATATAATTGGGTATATATTTGTCAACTTTCTTTTTCTTTTCTTTACTGTTTTTTTTGGGGGGGTTGAGCAGGATCTTATTGTGTACTGTGTATCTCTGGCTGGTCTTGAACTCAGGGACCCACCTGCCTCTCTTCCCAAGTGCTGGAATTAAAAGTATGTGCTACCCTGGCATATTGGATTTTTTAAAGAATTTTTTCTTCTAAACTCAAAGACTAATATAAGGGTTTACAGCAATGGGTTTCAGATTAGGGTTTTTTTTCTTGGTATAACTTGGTTTTCCAACATAATACTTTTATTGATTACTTGGGAATTTCACACCCAATTTTCATTCCTCCCAGGTCCACCCTCCCACCTTGGTATAACTTTTATATGCTCGATATCACATTTTAAACGTTCACTGTCTTATGAGGTATTATCTTGAAGAGTTTTAAACTGGGTGAAGTTTAATGTACTTTCAAAACTTCAAACCCAGCTAGAAGTTTTTTAAAAGTAAAATGCCGTGGGAGCTTTCAAGTGAACAGTCTGTTTTTGTTCAGAAATACTAAGTTGCAAGACACCCTCTGAACATTTTCCTGGTGAAAAAGTTATTCAAAGTACCTACAATGCCAAATGCTTGGTTTTATACACCAATCTTAAAGAAGTCCCCACTTGCTTATCGTCCTTTCAAAATACTTTCTGAATGTCACTAATTACTTCCCTTTGAAGTATAGGGAAAAATGTATTTTCTAAACTGAGTTTTCCCAATCTCATGAATGAAATTTTGAAGAATTTCAGCCAATAGTATGTTGTTTAGTCCATAGAGCAAGAGATAGCTAAGCTGCAGTTACTCTGTTTGTTAAGTCCAGTTTCCCAATGTGACGAGGTCACTCGCTACATCAGCCCTACAAGGATTGCACCGGGTGGTAAAAAGTTATTTTATTTCTAGGCTTTTCCTGACCCACGTCTGTTATTGCACTAGGCAGATTATTTGACTCATAATTTCTCAAAAAAATTGACAAGAAATATGGAAATGTAAGATGTATTCAGTCAACTGAACATACGCACATAATGAGGTTCTCTCTATACAAAACAAGATAATTTGACCAGAATCTTGGATAATAGATCTAATATTAAAGTCTTGCTATGATCTTCTCACTAGGCTCAAACTACAGCTTCCCCAACCTCAACTTCCAGAGTATCTGGGATTCCAGGTGTGTCTCACCATGCCTTGATTCTAAATTGTGTTGTTTGAAGAGTGAACTAGGAGAAGACATAGTTCCTGTTACCTGAAAACTCATCTTTTGTTGGAGACGCAGATAATAGCCAGTATCTGGGTCCACAGAAAAGATACAAAGTACCGCCATCTCTTTTCCTACGTCTGTCTTACAAATCCACTGTTTCACATTACACAGCACCTCTGTAGTGAACAGCACATAGTCTGGCATAATGTAGAGAGATAGGATGAATCGGGACAGAGCAACAGGTGGTATTTCTATTCTGTTTGGCTTTCTTTTTCTTGCCTTCTACTTTTAAAACGCATTACTGTGATTCATACCACTCTTCCTTGTGGTAGAGGCAGCAGGAGAAACAGGCTCACATAAGAGACACTGCTGTTTCTGTATCTCTGGGTACCATCTCTCCAGCCCTAGTCTTGCTATTCCTCAGGCTTTCCCACTCCACTTATTTCCTAAAACTTGTAGTCACTACATTTGTGGCCACGTGTGTCAGTACATCTGCCTTCAAATAAACATTCGGACCAAATTTGTTCAATTTAATGAAGGAGTGCTTCCTATAAGCATTCTGGGAAATGGTCCTCAAAATGTTTTTGTTTAGACCTCATCAGCTGCTGGCTTAGTGTCTGGAAGTCTTTAGACAACAAAATGCATTTTGTTATTGAGGGGATTCGACTCTAGAAGTATCGCCTGCTCTCCAGTGTGCTCACTCACTTGCCCAATTTATACAACCAGTTTAGAAGAACAATGTTTCTGCCTCCTGTAAGAAATTCCTCAGATTCCTTACACCAGTGAAAGGAAACATGTCCTGTTCCTTGTAGAATATCTCTTACACACTCAGAAATAAAAGTCCTAAGAAGCCGGTCACAGAGTTTCCTTATCTTTTTGACCTTTAAAATCTAGTTTACAGCACTTTGGGAGATAAAACACAATTATCTACAGGCAACGTGCCTCCGGCGCGCTCTTAGTAATGAAGTAAGGAGACCAATCTGGATGCTGACGTTAGTTAGACATTGGCAAGCTGTATGACTCTGGGTGTGGCCTTCTGTTTTTCATCCTCAAAATGAAACACACTGTTTAGTGTACTGTATCTTAAATAATGTTTGTACCATAGTTAGCGTAGTCTTTGGAATATATTACATGTTCAGTAAATATTAGATATCGTTAACTGCCTGCTCCTCTTCTGAGATCATTTCCAAAATCTGAGGACTATTTTTAATTTTAAGAATTAGAATTGTAAGCAATCTTACATCTGCCATAACTTCACTGTTTGTGACTGACAAGAAAAAATCCTCAACTTACCAGTCCATAATAGGCGTAAGTTTGGGGGAATGGGCTGTCGATCAGTGGTATAATGCTTGCTTGTTTTGGGGGGCCAGGGCTTGATTTCAGTACCCAAACAAAACCAGCCGGCCAGTCAAACAAAAGAAAAGGAATGGTTTGCCTCTTAAACATGCATGAGAAAGAGAAACACATGGATGAAAATATAAATACTGATTAATAAGTGTTTTTTTGTGGCGTCAAGTACATAAGTATGGCTAGTAATTTTAACACAGATAAAGGGCTAGATGGATTTATTGATTCAAACAGCACCCTCATATTTTAAAAATGAGATATCTTTCCTGCTTCAGGAGGTGCACCCTAGCATTTATTGTCAGATCAAGAAACTAGCATAGTCTTCATTTAAAAATGGGGACCCAGGCCGGGCGATGGTGGCGCACGCCTTTAATCCCAGCACTCGGGAGGCAGAGGCAGGCGGATCTCTGTGAGTTCGACACCAGCCTGGTCTACAGAGCTAGTTCCAGGACAGGCTCCAAAGCCACAGAGAAACCCTGTCTCGAAAAAAAAAAATGGGGACCTGGAGGCATTCTCTCTCCTCTCTCTCTCTCTCTCTCTCTCTCTCTCTCTCTCTCTCTGTGTGTGTGTGTGTGTGTATACTGTTTCCAATTTCCAGGTGGATCTATATATGTTTTTCTTTAGGTTCACCTTATTACTTAGCTTCTCTAGGATCATAATCTATATACTCAATATCCTCTGTTTATAGCTAGTATCCACTTATGAATGAGCAATACCATAGTCATCTTTTGGGGTCTGCGTTACCTCACTCAGGATACTGTTTTCTAATCCCATCCATTTGCATGCAAAATTCAAGATGTCATTTTTTTTCTACCACTGAGTAGTACTCTAATGTGTAAAAGTGCTACACTTTCTTTATCCATTCTTTGAGGGGCATCTCGGTTGTTTCCAGGTTCTGGCTATTACAAATAATGTTGCTGTGAACATAGTTGAACAAATATCTTTGTAGTATGATTGAGCATCTTTTGGGTACTGCTGGATCCTGAGGTAAGTTGGTTCCCAATTTTCTGAGAAACTGCCATACTGATTTCCAAAGTGGTTGTACAAGTTTGCATTCCCACCAGCAATGGATGAGTGTTCCCTTTATTCCATATCCTCCCCAGATTAAGCTATCATTGGTGTTTTTGATCTTAGCCATTCTGACAGGTGTTAAGATGGTGAGTATCTGTGTTGTTTTGATTTGCATTTCCCGGATGGCTAAGGTTATTGAACATTTCTTTAAGTATCTTTTGGCCATTTGAGATTCTTCTGTTGAGAATTCTCTGTTTAGGTCTGTACTCCATTTATTAATTGAGTTATTTAGAATTTTGATGTCTAATTTCTTGAGTTCTTTATATTTTGGAGATCAGTCATTTGTCTGATGTGGGGTTGGTTAAGATCTTTTCCCATTCAGTAGGCTGGGTTTTTTTTTGTTTTGTTTTTTGTCTTATTGACTGTGTCCTTTGCTTTACAGAAGCTTCTCAGTTTTAGGAGGTTCCATTTATTTATTGTTGTTCTCAGTGTCTGTGCTACTGGGGTTATATTTAGAAAGTGGTCTCCTGTGCCCATGCATTGAAGACTACTTCCCACTTTCTCTTCTATCAGGTTCAGTGTGGTCGGATTTATATTGAGGTCTTTAATACATTTGGACTTGAGTTTTGTGCAAGGGGATAGATATGGGTCTATTTTCATTCTTCTACAAGTTGACATCCAGTTACACCAGCACCATTTGTTAAAGATGCTTTCTTTTTTCCGTTTTATAATTTTAGCTTCTTTGTCAATAATCAGGTATTCATAGGTGTGCGGATTAATATCCAGGTCTTCAATTCGATTCCATTGGTCAACCTCTCTGTTTTTATGCCAGTACCAAGCCATTTTCATTATTGTAGCCCAGTAATAGAACTTGATGTCAGGGATGGTGATGCCTTGGAGGCATTTTCTGAATTGAAGTTCCTCTTCCCGAATGACTCTAGCTTGTGTCAGCATAGATTACAAAACTTTCTTAAAATTTAAATATAATGGATATTCATATTTTCTGTGATTGAAGAATAAGAAGGAAGCAAAACCAGACTTGATATATTTTATTTAAGGTGATAATATTGATAAAATTAAGAAAATCATTACAAACCAATAAAAAGGGGGTCTGGAAGCTGATCATGACAACACACCTGTACTCCCAGAATTCAGGAGGCTGATTCAGGGGGATCTCAAGTTTGGATTTAACCTTGTCTACCTAGCAGGGTACTGTCTCCGAAACAAAACAAGCAAATGATAAGTAGGAAAAGCTGGAGACAGTATTATTTTGAAAAAGCACATAAACTTCAGAGGTGTCAAGGGGTCAGGAAGTTAGGGCAAAAAGGTAACTGTCGTATTTGCATCAGTGTGAGTGTGATAATGACCCCTGATGTGACTGCTTCCCAGGGTTTGTTTCTTTTGCTTCTCTTTTTCATCTTAATATTATCTCTTTGTTAGGGCTGAACAAAGACATTTTATAGGTAATTTAGGTATTCTAACAAGATTTCTCTCTGGAGACCACTTGAAACATTTTAAATTTATTATTATTATTATTATTATTATTATTATTATTATTATTATTATTATTATTGTGAGGTGGACTGCATGAGTTCCATATTGCATACATGGAAGTTAGAGGGTAATTTTGTAGAGTTGTTTCTGTGGTGGTTTGAATGAGAATGACCTCCATAGGCTCATATGTTGCGTGGTTAGTTTCCAGTTAGTGGAACTGTTTGGAAAGGATTAGGAGGTGTGGCCTTGTTGGAGGAGGTGTGTTACTGGGAGTAGTCCAGACCCAGTTTCTCTCTCTTTCTCTCTGCCTGCTGCCTATAGATCAGGGTGTAAAACTTTCAGCTACTGCCCAAGCACCATGCCTGTCTGCTTTCCTCCATGATGACAATGGATTAGTTCTCTAAGACTCTAAACAAGCTCCCACCTAAATGCTGGCTTTTTAAAGAGTCTCATTGGTCATGGAGTCTCTTCATAGCAACACCACAGAACTAAACCAGCTCTATTTGTATTTTTATATGACTTCTGGATACTGAACTCAGGTCACCGGGCTTGCATGAAGCATGGACTGACAAGTGCCTCTACCTGCTAAGTCATCTCACCCACCTTCTTGGAGACCACAATTAAGTGTTAAAAGAACGTTACTTTCTCAATCAGAAAAGAACTGAGGACAGATTTTTTTTCACAGCCCATTATAATAAGTAGTGTGAAACAATCTGATGCAAAATTGTATCAGTGCTTTTTAAGAGAATTATAGTGTGCCACCTGCTATGAAAGAAGTTGTCTTTGGAAAATGTGTTTTATTTTAAGGATGAATTATATCTAGGACCATAGGGAAAGGATTCTAACACCAACCTTCTTCAAACTTCTCTAAATTGAAGTTAGCATATTTTATCACTAGAACTTTTATTGATCTATGTTAAACCATTTATCTTACTGCCAGTAGTGATGTGAAAAGATTAATCAATTTATACACTAATTGTTTTAAGATAGTATTTTTATTTGATCTTTGAGATTTTGTATATATACATACAATGTATTTTGATCATTTCTGCCCCTACTCCTCCCACTAACCCCTTCCACATCCACCAGCCACCTCCCCAACCCTTCCAACTTCTTATCCTCTTTTTCCTCCTCCTTTTTCTTTCTTCTTCTAGTTATGAAACCCAACTTGTAATGCCCATATACTCATGAGAATCCACTGGAGCTTGGCTGACCTACCAAGGGCCATATCTTTAAAGAAAACTGACTCTCCCTCCCCAAGAAGCCATCAGTCGTCAATAGCGCCTCAGCTAAGGGTTGGGATCTGTGAGCGCTCCCCATGCTGGAATGTTGAATGGATTCAGCTTTTGCAGGTCCTGTGTAGGCAAACCGTAGATGCTCTGAGTAAGTGAGCACAGAGGATTCTGTTTTTCTCTAGTCCTCCCTGATCTTTAGCCCTTACAATCCTCCTTCCTTCTCCAGTAGTTCCTGAGCCTTTGATGGAGGGACATGATGTAGGATGTCCTTCTGAATATGTGTGTTTTTATTGGATAATGAATAAAGCAATGGCTTGGCAGAGTAAAGCCAGTTGGGAAATCTGAACCAAGAAATAGAGAGAGAGTAAGTGGAGTAAGGGAGATGCCACCTAGCTGCCAAAGGAGAAAGATGCCAGAAAATCTTATCAGTAGGCCACAACCTCATGGAGGTACATAAGTTAATAGAAATGGGTTAATTTAAGATATAAGAATTAGCAAGGAATATGCCTAAGCTACTGGCCAAGCAGGGTTGTAGTTCATACAGTTTATGTGTGATTATTTTGGGTGTAAGCTATCCAGGCAGCCGGGACAAACAAAGGATCCACTCTCCTTGTAACAGAGAGCAGTTTCATAGTGTGTATCCATTTAATAGAATAATACTAGGAGGTTCATGCATGGGGTCTATAAACTCTCCAAACATTGAGTTCTTGGTCAGATTTACAGTACCAACTCCTGTGGTACTGACCTTAAATCCAAGCAGAAAGCAGTTGGCTGCTCCCATAACATCTGTGACACTATTGCACCCACTGACGTATCTTGCAGGCTGGTTCTTATTATATTTTTTAGTGTTCACAGCTGTAAGACTGTTGACCTCTTCTCCTGCATAGCATCTTGTGGTATATGAAGGCTAGGCAGCAGGGAGAAAGGGTCCCGTCGAATAGCAACTTGATTTCTATATGTCATATGGCCAAAACATATGGTGTCTTCAGTAATAGCCTCACAACAAATTCTGGTGGACAGCCAAGAGCAATGGTAAGAGCCTGTATTATTTTGTTTTTTCTCCAGGACACCCCTAACCAAGAACTTGAGGGGAAGTATTCTTTTTATCTCGCAACTTATGTCTTCTGGGAGTATCATTATCCCCTGTATAGGGTAACTCAAATTAAACCTTTATAGGAATATATTGTACATAAATATGTGTATATATTTGTTATACATATATTAATTATAATATATTATAATGTATTTTATTATGCATGCTATTACATGACTATTTTGGAAATTATAAAATAGTAATTTCTCATATAGTCTTTTCAAACATTCATATGGTTCATCACTCCTCCCCCCCCCCTTTCCCACTACATTCCCATTCCCTTTCCTAGCCAAACCCTCCCCCACTTATTCTCTGACCATTGTCTTTCCCACTGTGCTTCTTGGCTTCAATGGATACTTCAAGTTAAACAAACACTCTAAAGATTCAGTGCCAAAACCCCTTCATCAGTGAAAACACGCAATGCTCGCCTTTCTGAGTTACCTCACTCCGTATAATGAGAAACAAAATTTGAAGTTTCAAATTATGAAATTGTAAATTAAAAAGAACTATTTTTACTGGTATGGAAACAGTACCTGTAATTGTAGCATTTGAGAGGTAGTGAAATACGGAGGCTGAGACCAAGACCAGTCTCAGAAAACAAGCAAATAAACAAGCAAGCAAACAATAACCAATACCCAACAAATAAATGTCTGACTACTTTGTTCTTTTGTGGTGAGTCATCACTAAGCTTCAGTTAGTGTTTGACAACCTCTATTGTTGTCAAAAGGAATATACTTTTACTTTATATTTTATTTACATTGTGTATATACCTTCTCTTTATTATTGCTTCATAATAACCAGTAGATGAGTAACTTCCTGTGTTCCTTTCAGACTTATAATTTGATAAACTTATAACTAAAACTAACCTTGACTACACATTGGTGAGTTTATTGATCTGCACAGCTGAGAGATAAGAACAACTTTGTCAATTTCAAGCTACTAAACATAGCTAGAATAGCAAAATCATATCAGAATCAGTAATAAACATCGGAAAATCGTTCTCTCCTGCTACTCTGCCCTACACTTGGATTTTAGACTTTACCGACACACCTGTGTGTTAGCATTTTAAATGGTTATGAAGCAAGAGTAAAAATTTCATTATAAACCAATATTCTAACCCCATCCCCTCCAATTCAATATATTTTCCCCCTTTAAGCTCTGGCCCTGTTCTAGAAATTCATGTTGTGTGTTGGTTGAGGGTAATATTAACCTTGTTTTTAATCTTATTTCAAATCCTCTTCCACTTCCTGGTTGCTGCTATGTCTTGTCCTCGTCTGACTGGGTGGGTGGGCCAGGTAAAAGGTATAGTGCCCAAATGGGAGACAGAAAGGGACACTGTGTGGTATCACAGGCTCTGGACTGAGGTAACTGGAATGCAGCTTTCTGTGGCTATAACAGAATACCGGAGACAACTGACTTGAAAGGAGGAAGTTTTATTTTTGTTCAATTTCAAAAATTCAGTTTATGGTTACTTGTTGCCTCTGAGGTGGCACAGTATATCACAATAGAAATGTATGTGATAGCGGTGGTGTCTGTTTACCTCATGATGGTCAATGAAGCAAGATACAGAAAGGGCAAGGTATTCCCTTCAAGGACATAGTCCCAATAGCTTACTTCTTTCCACAAAATCTCATTTCCTTAAAGTTGTGATGCCCTTTATTTATGGCTAGAAACCAAATATGAGTGAGTACATCCCATGTTCCTCTTTTTGGGTCTGGCTTACCTCACTCAGGATAGTGTTTTC
>NC_022034.1:3030066-3038104 GCF_000317375.1 Microtus ochrogaster
GTTGTGATGCCATGAACTAGGACCAAGCTTTGAGCACACAGGTCTTTGGGGAAGACTTAAGATCCAAACCTGGTGTGAATTTTCCTCATCACAAATATTCAGTTATAATTTTATCTTAACAAATATTTATGGTTATGAGTATTAAATGAGTTAGTTCAGGGCTCCACACATATTTGACAAATGCGCCACTACTAAATGACAACCTCAAAATCCTTTTGTTTTGTTTTGGGTTGGTTGTTGATGTTTAATTTTACATAGTCACAGGTGGCCACCCCCAGTTCTGTTTACTTATATTGTAAACAGAACGTCTGTATCCTTTATTTACTTATTTGTTTTTATTTCTATGTGCATTGGTGTTTTGCCATGAGTGTCAGTTCCCCTGGAACTGGGGTTACAGACAGTTGTAAGCTGCCATGTGGGTTCTGGGAATTGAACCCAGGTCCTTTGGAAAAACAGTCGGTGCTCTTAACCACTGAGTCATCTCTCCAGTTTTATTTTGGAGTAAAATCTCCAGTAAAATCCCTTGTTTTATTTTTTAAAGACAAGATATTTGCAGACCAGGATGGCCTGGAAGGGAGTATATAGTTAAATAATGGCCATGAGCTTCTGATCTTCCTGCCTCCATCTCTTAAGACCTGGGCTCTTTACTTTGGCCGGAGTCCACTGCCAGTTCTCTTTCCTGGGACAAATTTGCATAATTTCAGCCTTTTTTCCACCCACAGGGACTTATTCACAGTAATATCCCCATGTTTGCAATACAGTTGTTGATTGATGCTGCCCAGTCCTAGCACTCATGAATTTTGATGCCCTAGCAGGCAGATAGATGAAAAAGGCAAAACCCCGTGCATCCAGACCTTGTTCACCACAGATGTGCAGGCTACTCACTGCTGGCTGCATTGATGGCACTTTCTCTGTCTGCCTTTTGGGGCTATCCTGGGCATTCCTAGCTCACAGACGCCTTTGGATCTCCAGTCTGGCCCCAGTCTGGCCCTTCACATACACTTCTGCATACCTGGAAGCATAGAGCTTTTCTTCACGCTCTAATGAATATTCACATGTGGCTAAATTATTAATTTAGTTGTGGGTCATTCCATTTGTATGTATCATGTCTAAAAATGATAATTTGAACACAAATTCAGAGAGTGACAATTTAGAGGAGTTTATTGAAGAGAGGACAAGTTTGAAATGAGTCTCCAGGCCAGTGTCACACCATCTCACTTAATCTGCTCTGTAAGAAGGGAGACAAGTGAACCCCAAAAGCAAGCCATGGAGAGGCCCTAAGAAGATCACACAGATGTATCAAGGTTCTCTGCTGGTTTCATTCTATAGGCAGAAACTGGCTGAGTAGCAAAAACATGTAAATATTCATTAGAGATTTCTGTCTCCCCTCTCTCTCCCTCCTGTCTTATCTGAAATCTAACTCATACTAAGACCAAGAAATAAGGTTTGGGGAAATTTAGCTAAAGGAGAAGTGTATTATTTTTCATTTTAAAACAAGGTGTCAAGTAGCCCAGGCTTACTTTGAACTTGCTGTGCCATCAAGGATGGCCTTGAACTTCTGGTCCTTCTACAGGAGTGGTGAGATAATTGATGTGTGTTACCAGGTTACTAAGTCCTGGTGACTGGATCTAGAGCTTCATGCATGCGAGGTAAGTTCCCTGCCAGTTGAGCTACCAGCTCCAGCCCAAACAAAGGGCTTTTGTTATTTATTATGTAAATATGTATGTGTGCTGTGCACCATAGTTCACTCGTGTGGGTCAGAGGGCAACTTTCAGTAGCTGGTTCTTCCACCGTGGGTGTCCTGAAGTGGAACTCAGGTTGCAGCAAGGCACCTTTACCAACTGAACCACCTTGCTGGCCTAAGATAAGAATACTTTACTTAATAATGTGCCAGAGATAACTGAAAGGTGTTGAGCTTGCTATTGTGAAACAGTAATGGCTTCGTACTGAGTTTTAGTGAAGGAATTTTTCCTCTGCTTTCTTCTCCTCTTAGCAACTGAAAATCTCTGGAGCAGCGTGGCAGTGAAATGTGGTGTCCTAGAGAGGACAGACGGCGTGGAGTGGTCGAGAATAATGATCGTGACAGTTAATATTATATGTCAACCACTTGATTGGAGTGAGAAACGCAGGGACTTGCCAGGTTCTCCTGGGTGTGTCTGTCAAGGCATGTGGGTAGAGAATAAAATCACTGGAGCAAGGAGGGAGGCGGTGAAAGGAAGGTGAGTTCAGTGGGAGAAGCAGGTCACTGGTATTCCTTGGGACTGTAGCTTTTCCTGGTTCCTCCATGTATCCCTTCTTATTTTCTAGTTGTCATGACTGAAGTGCTCTGCCCAGTCATGTCCTTCCATGGTAGACAGTCACTTCTGAGGTTGTTAAGTAAGTTCTTCCTCCCCTAACTTACTTCCTCTCCATCATACTTCAGAATAACAGGGAAAGAACTAAGAGGAGCCTGTATAGAAGGCCGGAGGGGTTGTAGGGGGGACGAGACGAAAGACCTTCGGATAGAGAATTTTCTGCCTGTGTTTAGGTTGACCTATGGAAAGGCTATAACACTGGAGGAGTTTGATGTGGGGCCCTCAGTGGTTCTAACTACCAACATTGATGTGTCTTATGTCGTCTCCAACAGTAGAAGTGCTGGCCTGGGTAGACAAGTGGATATGGTGGTTGAGTTATAGAACATAAGCTTCTCCGTTGGCTCCATTGGACCTTCATTCCTAGCCTGTTGCTATGGTGTGGGGGTGCTCAAGCTACCCTACATGTCAACAAGCAAGGAGCTGAGACCTCCTTCCAATATCCATGCTCAGAAAGAGCCTTAGGTGAGTTTAACCTCAGCCAAGCCTTCAGATAATAATCCTGAATGGAACTCTAATGTGTAGTGAGACACCTTCACCCAAACACCACCTGACCCCAAACAAACTATGAGACCATCCTCCTTTGTTGTTTTAAGTTACCACGTGTTCAGGTAGTGAGTTACACCAAAGGAAAATTAATACACGAGAAAGGAATTAAAAAGCGAATCTTCTGCAAGATCTCCCAGTTCTGAGGCTGGACATCTTGCTCAAACCCAAACCATTTGTTTCTTGTTTTCAGTTCCATGTACCTGCTTGGCTTGCACAGTAAGACTTTAGGACTATGGACTTTACTACCTCACCTGTCTATAACAAGGGGTGTGGTGTTCAAGTTACAGTTTAATGTGCTGAAAGAACACTATATAAGACACAACGGTCTATTGTAACTCATTGGCACCATTTACATATAAACACAACTAAATACAGTTACAAGCGACTGAAAACTGACCATATTAGACTCCACGGGTTTGCCGTAAGAATTGCCAGTTCATTTTTCTGCTGAAAATAGTTCCCTGATGCCACTGGCATTTCCTTTTGTTGTTAAAGACATTTATTTAAATCCAGTTGTATTGTACTTTGCCACCATATTTTGCCTCCTCCCTCCTTTAAAAGCAATTGTTTAAAAGCTCTGTTTATAGGGCTGGTGAGGTGGCGCAGTGGATAGAGGTGTTTGTGCAGTTATGACAACCTGAGCTTGAAAACCCATCCCATCCCACTAGGTGGCATAGAGAGCTAATCCCTGAGAGTTTCCTCTGACCTCCACAGTATGTGCTGTGGCATGAGCATGCCTGAAACTAACTCGCTCTCTCGCTCTGTGTGTGTGTGTGTTTGTGTGTGTGTCTATGTCTCTCTCTTTCCGTCTCTGTGTGTGTGTGTCTGTCTGTGTGTCTCTCTCTGTCTCTGTCTGTTCTCTCTCTCACACACACACACGCACAGAGTAAATTGGGGGAAGAAAGTTTATAACTGAGTGGTCTAAGATCTCCTTTGTATTTCTACATCACAGTTGATTAGCACACTATAGTTTTATGTAAAATGTTGTCAATCTCGAAAAACAACACATGCCAATGATTCTAGTAATGGAAATTGGAGAGAGACAAAACAAAGAGTGAGAGAGAGAGAGAGAGAATCATATTTAGCAAGGCAGTTTCAAACAGATGCAGCTGCTGCAAAGTGAGCAGTCTGAACCACTATGGAGAGTTCTAGACTAACTGAACGTTAGGCACAATCAGCACCAATCAGATTACACCTATTGCTTTTTATTTCCTCCTTCCATAGTCTCACCTTACTGGGCTCCACAAATAGCATTTTAAAACGTTAGCTTCTTGCGCCCTCTGGCAGATAAATGTTAAGGGTGCTTAATCTTTCTAGTGGCACCTTTAGGTCAATCTGAAACAATGAATCATTTCCTTGTGTATTTCTACTGAATGATTTGAATTTCTGAAACACTGTGACTCACTAATTGTTCAGTCAAAGAACCGAAGTACTGAGATATAGTCTTATGACTAGGAAGGAGAACCCAAGTAAAAGAGAAAAGCTAGATTTTCCTCAGCTGTGACCGTCTAGAGGAATGCATCTTTGACTATGATGCTTCTTTTATTTTGATACTCTTATTCCCTCACAACAAAATGAAGTTTGAAAATTAAGAGAAACAAATCACTCCAATAACTTCAGGTTCCAGGAGAGATTGAAGACATAGTCAGAGAACAAAATGGGATACCACATGGCAGTAAAGCACATTTGAGATTTGACTCTTACTTTTTTTTGTTTTTTTGTTTTTTCGAGACAAGGTTTCTCAGTAGCTTTGGTGCCTGTCCTGTTGACTCTTACTTTTTATCCAAGATGGGTTTTTTTTAAGAATTTATTTTTTAATATTTATTTATTTATTTATTATGTATACAATATTCTATCTGTGTATATGCCTGCAGGCCAGAAGAGGGCACCAGACCCCATTACAGATGGTTGTGAGCCACCATGTGGTTGCTGGGAATTGAATTCAGGACCTTTGGAAGAGCAGGCAACGCTCTTAATCACTGAGCCATCTCCCTAGCCCCAGGATGTTTTTATTAAGCAAAAAAAGAGGATGGCTGAATGCTCTTTCTCTTCCCAAAGGCTCTTTAAGCTCAGAGTGTAAGACTTGGTAGCCGTTCCTTTTCCCACTGAGCTATCTCTTCAGCCCTTGGTTTCATTCCCCCTAAAATATAGGGGTTCTATTATTGCCTGTCTTAGTTAGTGTTCCATTGTTGGGATGAAACACCATGACCAAAGAAGAAGTTGGGGAGGAAAGGATTTATTTGGTTTACACTTCAAACTTGCTGTTTATCACTGAAAGAAGTCAGGACAGGAACTGACACAGGGCAGGATTCTGGAGGCAAGAATTGATGCAGAAGCTATGAAGCGGGCCTGCTTACTGGCTTGCTCTCCTGGCTTGCTCAGCCTGCTTTCTTGAGGAACCCAAGACCACCAGCCCAGGGATGGCACCACCTATAATGAGCTGGGCCCTTCCCACTAAGGAGAAAATGCCTTACAGCTGGATCTCATGGAGGCTTTTCCTCAACTGAGGTTCTTTCCTCTCTGATGACTCTAGCTTGTGTCAGCTGACACACACATACAAAAACAAGCTAGTACATTACCCACAAACACAGATGTGCAAGAAATACAACTTTAATTTTCTTTACCTGGAATTAATTTCTATTGTGGTGTTTAGTGTTTGAATAGACTGAGTTAATTAAGGGTCACATATACAAATGTCTCGTTTGTTTGTTTGTTTGTTTGTTTGTTTTGTAATGCTAAGTTCCCCTTTAGAGACCCTATGCCCTATAGAGTTTACAAAAAGAATCATCTAAGAGGGACAAGATGGTTCCAGAAGGTCAAAAGACAGACAGGACAGAGACACTGTGTGGAAGTAGTGGGGACAGAGACTGTTAGATCTAACAGTGGAAAGCACCATGGGAATAACAACGGTACAATCTAAGCATCTCAGATATGCCAGTACGGTGAACAGTGGTGTGGGATAAACAAAAGATACTATATAGTCTATGCATTTGGAAAAATTCCAACACTGATTTAAGCAAAGCATACAAATTTGTTCATGTTATGTTTATTTTATTTATTAATCTTTGAGACACAGCCTCACTTAGCCCAGACTGGCCTCGAATTATGTATCTGAAGATGATCATGAACTTCTGGTCTTCTTGCTTCAACTTTTCAAGTGTGTGGAATGACAGGTACGCCCCACATTATCTGATTTATGTGTTGCTGGACATAAAATCCAGGGCTTTATGCAAGCCAGGCAATCATAGTACCAATGGAACTACATCCCTAACCTGTGTTGCTTGTCTTTCAAAAATTAATCAGTTTATTTTATTTAATATGTATAAGTGTTTTGTCTGCATGTACATCTGCATACCTCATGCATACCTGGTGCCCAGGGAGGCCAGAAGAGACCATCAGATACCCTGGAATTGGGTTACAGGCGGTTGTGGGCTATTATGTGGGTGCTAGGAACCATATCTGGGTCTACTGCAAGAGAAGCCAGTGCTTTACAAGAGAGCCATCTCTCCTGGCCACTGTACTTGATTTTCTTTTTTGTCTGTTTTGTCTTGTTTTTTCAAGACAGTTTCTCTTTGAAGCCCTGATTATCCTGGAACTTGCTCTGAAGATCAGATTGGGATCCCTTGAGACCCACCTGCCTCTGCCTCCTGTGTGCTGGGATTAAAGGCGTGCACCACCACCCCCCAGTCTGTTCTTGCATATCTAAAAACAAGTGAGGGCTGTGAGTGTGGAAGGCTAATTGTATCTGTGCTGACTCGTACGATGGTGATGTTATGGTGGAAAGTCAGAGCTCAGAACTGATACTAAAGTTTCAGGTAGAGAAACTCCATTCGCAGTGGCTTCAGAGCAGTTAAGAGCGTGTGCTAGTTTTGAAGAGGACCAGAGTTTGGTTCCTGACACCCATGTTAGGTGGCTCATGGCTTCACGCTACTCCAGTTCAGGGTATTTGAGGCCCATATATTAGTACCCACCAACGGTTAAGCTGAAGTTTTTAAATTTTAATTAGGATTTATTTATCGACACTTAATTTTATCATCTAGTGGGTACTGGTGTGTGTGAACATTTTCTACTAATACTTTCTTTTTAAGTATTTAGGGCTGGAGAGATTTAGTGCAGGCATCTCCACTTACGTGCATACACTCCCCGCTGCATAATTAAAATAAAATTACCTTTTACAAGGGAAACTCTATTTGTGGGTGAACTTTAGTGTCTTAGTTAGGGTTTCTATTCCGGTGAAGAGACACCACGACCACGGGAACACTTATAAAGGAGAACATTTGATTGGGTGGTTCACAGTTCAGAGGCTCAGTCCATTGTCATGGTGGTGGAACATGGCAGACAAGCAGGGTGCTGGAGAGGTAGCTAAGGGTTCTACATCTTGACAGGCAGGCAGCAGGAAGTGAAATGTCTCAATGGTTGTGGCTCAAGCATATATTAGACCTTAAAGTCAGCCTCCACAATGACACACACCACTCCGACAAGGCTCTATCTCCAGTAGTACCAGTCCCTTCGGGGGTCATTTTATTTCAAACCACTCCACTTAGCCAATAGAGTGTTGTAATAAGGAGCGGAGGGGCTGCGTCCCCAGCACCCCGGCCGCCTGCTAGCTTATGCCCCGAAATAATTACATGGATACTGTATTCTTTTAAACACTGCTTGTCCCATTAGCTCTAGCCCTTACTGGCTAATTCTGATATCCTGATCAACCCATCTCTAATAAACTGTGTAGCACCGGTCTTACCAGAAAAGATTCAGCATGTCTGACCTGGCGGCTTTGCTCCATCGCTTCTGCTTCAGAGAGCAGAGCTATCGCATCTGCCCGGGAGAGGGGAGCATGGCGTCTCTGAGCTCACTTCCTCTTCCTCCCAGCATTCTGTTCTGTTTACTCCACCCACCTATGTTCTAACCAATAAAATGGGCCAAGGCAGTTTCTTTATTAGCCAATGACCTTCCTCTATCATTTCCCCTTTTTCTGTTTAAACAACAAGGAAAGGCTTTAACTTTAACATAGTAAGATTACATATAACAAAACAGTTATCAAGTAAGAATTACAGTTACAATAATTATATCTATTTTATCTTTTATCATAACTAAGGAAAACTATAACTATAGCTAACCATTCTTCAACTCCATCAAAG
>NC_022034.1:3040856-3042478 GCF_000317375.1 Microtus ochrogaster
GGCTGTGTCGGGAGTGAGAATCATGGCGACTCCTGACTCAGCTTCTTTCTCCCAGCATTCTGTTCTGTTTACTCCACCCACCTATGTTCTAACCAGTAAAATGGGCCAAGGCAGTTTCTTTATTAGCCAATGACCTTCCTCCATCAATAGAGGTATTGCAAACTTATCTTTAAGAAACATCCTGAGTCTTCAGTGTTGAAGCACAAATTTATAGTAGATGATATTCTTCAGGAAGAGGGTTATCTACAGCTTATTGGCAGCTAGTACCCACCAAAGGTTAAGCTGAAGTTTTAAAATTTTAATTAGGATTTATTTATCAACCTTTAATTTTATCATCTAGTGGGTACTGGCGCATGTGAACATTTTCTAATATTAAGTTTTTTTTAAGTATTTAGGGCTGGAGAGATTTAGAGGTTAGGAGCATTTGTAATGCTTACAGATGACCAGGGTTCAAGTTCTAGTATCCATATGGTGGTTCAAAACCATCTATGACAAGTCCACTTCTAAATACCCTCTTCTGACTTCCCTGAGCACCAGGCATAGGTGTGGTGCATATATAAAGAAAAAACATTCATACACATAAAATAAATCTAAAAATATTTCAATTAATAAGTTAATTTGTATGTGTGTGTTTGGGTATCTGCTATGCCACAGTGCATTTATAGAGGTCGGAGGACAAAGATGATTCTGTCCTTTGCTCTGTGGTGGGTCCTGGGGGTTGAACTCAGCTGGCCAGGCTTAGTAACAAGCACCCTTACCCATTGAGCCATCTTGCCAGTCCACCTAATTCCATTTTTAAATATATAGGCTGAAAAAATAGTTCTAATGTCAAATTTTAGTAGTAGTAAAATCCCTTGTATCCTTTTTAGAAGAGCATGGTTTGAAAACCACTGGCTCAAGAGCGGAACGTTTTCCAGTCTTGCCGGCTGTGCTCTTACTACCAAGGATTGGAACATTAACTGACATTTGAATGAGGTATTCGCTGTCGTTTGGAACAAGTCAATAGGACATCAATAGGGCAACAAGTCGAGCACAGGAGAAAGACGGATGGACAATCACTTCAGGAAGTTTAGGTTCAGTGGGAGGCAGTGCCATCTGCAGGCTGGATGAATAGGGACGTTGTCAGTCCTGAGTCACATGACAAAAGTCTGTCAGAAGGAACCTAAAGGCTCGTAGTTGTTTTAACGAGAATATTGGAATTTGGAGTGATAGTCTGTACTTAGTAATATCTTTTGCTGAGATACTAATTATGATTTGTAATCTACTAAAATTTATCAAGGTTTTTCCTATTTCATGAGCTTTTTTTCTAAATCTCAAAGGCACAAAATAGGGCTATGGAATACAGGACTACCAGGGTCTGGAATTTCCTACAAAGTTGGAAAAATAAAGTTTAAAATAATCTCTCCCTCCATCCCTCCCTCCCTACCTCTCTCTCTCTCTCTCATACTTATTTATTTATTTATTAAAGATTACTGCCTCCTCCCCACCACTGCCTCCCATTTCCCTCCCCCTCCCCCGATCAAGTCCCCCTCCCTCATCAGCCCGAAGAGCAATCAGGGTTCCCTGACCTGTGGGAAGTCCAAGGACCACCCACCTCCATCCAGGTCTAGTAAGGTGAGCAT
>NC_022034.1:3043853-3045098 GCF_000317375.1 Microtus ochrogaster
GCCACCACCGCCCGGCTTAAAATATTATTTTAGATAATTTAAGATATGCATACCATGTATTTTGATTATGTTTACCCCTACCCCTCACTATAACTCCCAGAGCTACTCCACCTTTCCCCAACTTTATGTCCTTTTTAAAATAGCCCATGGGATTCCACTTTCTGCTGCCCATACACTCACTGGTGTGAGGCCATCCATTGGACTATGGTTGACCTGATTGTCCTCCCCTGGAAACCACCAGCTATCAAGAGTCCTCAACTACATGCACCAGGCTTATTGTTTCTTTTGCAGGTATTATAAACGAGATTAATTTTTTATTGTTGTTTTGAGATGAAACCTTGTTATGCCATCCAAATGCTGGGATTATAGGTGTACCTCACCATAGGTGGCAAAGACACAATTTTGTTTTGTTTTTGATACAGACTCTAGGTATGTACACAGTGTAAGCTGGCCTCAAACTCTTGGTGATCCTCCTGCCTCAGCCTCTCAAGTGCTGAAAATACTATCACACCTGGCTCAAAGATCCATTTCTGAAGGCCTTTCTTATACTGGGATGATTGGTAATAACCTCAATATATATTTACACAAACATACACCATAAAGCTCAAAATGAATGTGTCCTTGAGTTAACTCTTTCTTACCAGGTTCTGAAAACGACACAGCTATTCCCCCATTGTCACTCTTCTGGGAGAGATACGCAATAGAGGAAAATTCAGAATGGAATGAGATATTAAAACATATTATTTTTTACATTGCACAAAACTGCTTTGTCATATGAATATAGCCCTGGAAAGGCCTCAGATAAATACGAAGCCCCCAAATACACACTTCTGGCTACACAGTGACGCAACAGCTCTTCTTTTGCCCACTAAAATTTATGTTTTAGGGAACTAGACAAATGTCTCAGTGGTTTAGAGTACTTGCTGGTCTTGGAAAGGACTCAGGTTCAATCCTAGAACACACATGATGACTTGCTATTACCCATAACTACAGTTTCTAGGCATCTGTCACCCTCCGTGAGCCTCTGAGGGCATAGCACATGAACTGGTGCACATGTCTGCATGCAGGCTAAATAGACATACATGTAAAATGAAAATAGATACATCTTACAAATGAAAATTTATTAATGTATTTTCCAAATAATAAATTCAATGTATAAAAATTTCCAAAATTGCCGGGCGGTGGTGGCGCACGCCTTTAATCCCAGCACTCGGGAGGCAGAGGCAGGCGGATCTCTGTGAGTTC
>NC_022034.1:3048024-3054396 GCF_000317375.1 Microtus ochrogaster
GGGGGGTGGGGGGGGAGAAGGAAGGAAGGAAGGAAGGAAGGAAGGAAGGAAGGAAGGAAGGAAGGAAGGAAGGAAGGGGAAAACTGTGCCTCATGGGCTGCCTTAACAGGCTCACATTAAGCAAATTGCCCTCATGTCTGGTGACCTCATCAGAAAGGAAGCAACCATGTGCTCGACTGCCATCTTTGCTAATATCATAAAGAAGGTCAATGCCTTGTGAACTCACTGCTATTTGGGTTAATGTGACCATATGACAAAACTCAATTTATGGTAGCAACTACTGAACTTCCTAGTTCTACTGAGCCATCTGGTTATCATTCTCTCTCTCTCTCTCTCTCTCTCTCTCTCTCTCTCTCTCTGTCTCTCTCTTTCTCCTCTTTTTAAATTAGACTAAGGTGGCAGTACCAAGCCTCCAGGTATTTTGATAAAAATGGGACAAAATCATCATATAAAAAAATCTAAGGGTGAAAAATGAGTGAGGACAAAACCATAAACAAGGTTTAAGGAAAACAGGACTTAGGAACAAAATATGTTTGATAGTCGAAGTTTTATCTGTTTGGTTTTTAAGAAACAGGGTTTCTCTAAATAGCCCAGGCTGTTCTGGAAATTGCTTCGAACTCACAGAGATCTGCCTGACTCTGACTCCCAAGTGCTAGGTTTAAATGTATGCACCACCACTGCCTGGCTAATGATTAAGTTTTATAAATTCCTAAAGTCTATTCTATAATGGTCTATTCCAGCTAAGAGAAACTGACATAAAGATGTATCATCTAACCACTTATATCTTTGCTAACTTTGTTAAGCTTTGGCTATTCGGAGAAACTGAGTCATAAAAAAAACTGTGATGTTTTGTAAGAGTACACTATAAAAGAATTAGAAAATGAGATTCCCAGTGTCTCTGTGAACTGTATTTATGGTTTAAAATTTATTTTTATATTGAAGCATCTTCAGTTCAAAAATTATTTATGTCTTAGTTAGGGTTTCTATTGCTTTGAGCAGACACCATGACCATGGCAACTCTTACAAAGGAAAACATTTAATTGGGGTGGCTTACAGTTTCAGAGATTTAGTCCATTATCATTGTGGTGTGACATGGTGGTATGCAGACAGACATGGTGCTGGAGAAGGAGCTGAGAGTTCTTACATCTTGACGCTCACGCAACAGGAGGTGATCTGAGACACTGGGTATATCTTGAGCATAGGAAACTTCAAAACCCACCCACACAGTGACACACTTCCTCCAATAAGGCCACACCTCCTAATAGTGCCACTCCCAAGGAACTTATGGGGGCCAATTACATTCAAACTATCATATTATAATACATTGGCTTTTCAAGACAGGTTTTTCTGTGTAGCCCTGGCTGTCCCAGAACTTGCTTGTAGACCAAGCTGGCCTCAACTCACAAAGATCCACCTGACTCTGCCTCCTGAGTGCTGGGATTAAAGGAGTGCACCACCCCCACACAGCTCAAAAATTATAATTTTAAGGCTCAAACAGGGACAGAACTGTGACAGGGTGTGACAGTGCAAATTTTCCTCCATCTTGTATTCTTGCTGAAGCCGTTTCAGGTTTAAGTAGAATTTGATCTCCCAACTCTGTTCTAGGAGTCCTAGGTCAAGATGCCCCAGCTAACTTAGCTTCTGTGAGGAACCTCCCTCTCCAGCTAACGGCTTATCTTAACTTCTATCAAATTGCTTACTTATGTGAAGCATCCCCCAAAGCTGCTGAGCAAGATGCCAGGGTGTGGCTTCTGCCTTTAAAAGCCCTATATTCTAGATACTCAGTGTTGTGATCTGTATATGTGATTCAATCCTGCTCTAAAATATATTAAGCTGTTCTCCACTATTGTCAGTTCTATCAATAGGCTTCTGTTGCAAACAGTTTTTTTCTGTTAAGTTAAAAACCAGTACAGTCTGCGTTGGAGAGGTGGCCCAGGGGTTAAGAGCAGTGATTGCTCTTCCAGAGGTCCCAGATTCAATTCCCAGCACCCACATGGCCGCTCACAACTGTGTGTAACTCCAGCTCCAGTGGATCTGACCCCCTCACAAAGACATGCAGGCCAAACACCAATGCATATAAAAATAAAAATAATAAAATTAAAAAAACAGTACAGTCAAGCTTGGACTCAGCTCTCCAGGCAGATTCTATACTGTAGTTATAACTTATCTATATCTAATAAACAGCTCTCAACTGCTCAGAGATCTGGGGAATATGGTATTTAAATGTTTAATTATTAAAAGACTTTTCATAACAGAAGGACAGGTTGGCTCCTAGCATCAGCATTCTATTTCCTTCAAAGAAGACAGAAGACAGGTGGGCACAGAACAATGTCTATCCACAATTCGCTTCAGCAAGTGAAAGCACTAACCACTGGACAAACTGTCTTTCATCTAAGCTGAAGATCTCCAGATGTGGACAAACAGTCAAATGGAATTGACTTGCTTAGCTGCTCAGGCCAAGGTAGGCTTGTCTTCCTATAAATTTCCTAACCCACAGGATCTTCTGGAGCCTGGCAGGCCCTGCTTCTAACAGCAGAAGACACACACAGTCCTGATGCCCCTGCCCTCAACGATCATAGAGAACCCTGAGGAGTAGCTCTAGGTAGCCAATCAAGCAAGTTCTCTGTTGTTTTCTTACTCAATAATGCAAAAGTAAAATTTTATCCTTCGCAAAGTTCTCAGATGCAGTTTGACAGCTGAGAGGTTTTGTCAGTTTAAAAGGACAACCTCACCAAAAAAAATTTCAGCACAACTTCTTAACACACTCTAAATAAAAGGTGTTTTAAGATATACAAATGCTTGTTATTAAAATGTGTACCTACAAGTTATAAAGGTGTGAGGACAAATACGAGTTATCAATTTCTCTCATGCTGCTTTTCATAGTCTTAAAGATACTTTTCATTGTGCAAAAACATCTGTCACAGTCATTCTGACATAAATATGCTGCTGTGTATACCATACATGTGCCTAAAACTTATGTTTTACAAACTCAAAAATATTCTTATGAGTTTCAGAGAACCAGATTAAAAGATTCATCTTATATGCATGCTGGCCACACTGGAGTAAGAACATTTGGCATTCCAGTATAATTTAGGTTTAGCTAAATTAATTCCATCGACATGTCCTTGCTTCCAAACTAAAGTCACATCCAGCTTAGCTGGGAAGTCTCCTCAACTCAGTAAACTCTGACAGGTTTGTCACAGCATCTTCATATGGTGTGCAGTTAATGGAAGAACCGCCAATAATCCTCACTTCCTGGTAATCATCCCTTTATGTGTTACAAAAGTGCCCTAGATCTACTGGATTTTTCTCTGGACAGGAGATTAGGCAAAAGGGCTGGGCTGTCTCTGCTGTAAACGTCTGTGATACCCACCTTCTGTAAAACTTTTGGCTCTCCTCAGTCTGTCCTGTGATAAAGCAAGCTGTTTGGTTGTGAGCTACGCCACTGTCATGAATGTGGCTACCAGTTAGTGGGCAACTGAGCCCTCATAAATCAAAGCCTGCAAAAGAGCTAGATCCCACCAGCAGTAACTGGAATGAAGTAACATGGGTCAAGAAAGAATTATTATCCTTGGGTTATTTTCCTTTGACTTTGTTATCTGGAGACCTGTATCGTTGTTCCATGGTTCTGTTCCACAGAGACAGGCAAGGACACTTCCGCAGACACACGCCTCTGTGTACCAAGACTTCTGGGCAGGAGTAATTTCTTGCAACCCTTAATTTTTTAATATTTATTTATTTATTGATTGATTGATTGATTATATATACAATATTCTGTCTGTGTGTATTCCTGAAGGCCAGAAGAGGGCACCAGACCTCACTACAGATGGTTATGTGCTTGCTGGGAATTGAACTCAGGACCTTTGGAAGAGCAGGCAGTGCTCTTAACCGCTGAGCCATCTCTCCAGCCCTGCAACCCTTAATTTTAAGAATAACTTCAGGCTTATCATTTCCCACCTGTGGAAGTCAAGACGATAGACTAAGGATCTGTGTCATTATGTCCCTGGTGTTAAGAAAGGATAGGGATGATCTTC
Organism: Microtus ochrogaster; assembly: GCF_000317375.1. NCBI lineage: Eukaryota > Metazoa > Chordata > Mammalia > Rodentia > Cricetidae > Microtus > Microtus ochrogaster. The sequence continues at coordinate 3,052,059 of NC_022034.1, forward strand.
CTGCTGAGCTATAAGCCAGAGGGTTTTTACATTAAACCAACCAACAAACTTTGATGTGAATTGTGTTTTGTGTGAATTCTGGACTTCAATACCAAAGCAGCATTTCTTGCTGTTATCTCTTACTAAAAACTAAGTAAAGCTGTTATTATTATTATTTTTGTAAAGTCTTAGAGACTAGGATAATGGTTAATAGTCATGTGCACTGACTGCTCTTACAGAAAACCTAGATTCCATTCTTAGTACCCACATGACAGCTTACAACTGTCTGTAACTCTACTTCCAAGGCAACCAACATCCTCTTCTGGGCTTCTCAGGCACCAGGCACACACATAGAATACAGACATACATGCTGACAAAACACCCATGTACATGAAATAAAACAATAAAGTATCCTTTAATTACAAAGCAGAGTAAAAATTCTCAAGCTTATAAGGTTTGCATGGAAATTGAATCTTGCAGCCCACAGCCCAGATGGGGCTTTTTGGTATTTTGATAATGTGTTTTGTAAAACCAATTTAATTGTAAGGCAAATATACAAATGAATCATTGTAAAAAGCCACACACTCATAGGAGCGACATGTGACATCTAATAAAGGGAGACAGACAACTTATCATCAACAAAAACTTGTTTGTAAATATCATTATCCTGGACCTGGACACTGTTGATAATGTTTGCCTTTTCTTTTAATGGAATGGAGTCTGGGATTCCCATGGCTCGTTCACCAATATGAAGCATTCTGAGGAAAGGTAAAACCTGGGTTTAAGCCCAAGAATGCCCATTACTGAGCATCCCTGCCTATGATTCCCTTTGCCTAAGAACATATTGAGACAGGTTACTGAATTTTTTTTCTTTCTCATGATAGAGATGTTCCACTTTGTTTATTGTGGAGAAATCTCGTTACAAGACAGCCTTCACTAGTAATCTAGTAAACATATTAATAACCATGTAATCATTCAATGCTAGCCACTCCGCTGAATCAATGATTTTACAATAACAGCAATGGCACCAATAAGCAAGTTTTGTACCACATATCAACCATAGGATCAGAATCCGTGAAATATCTGGATTATGAAATACAGATGTTCACCCCTAATAACACCATGCTGTGACATACTTTTCCTGAGGAGAAACACACACACACAATTTACTCACCTGGAGATGGGGACTCCACAACCACCAAAGTCTAACTTAGTGAACCAGGGAGTTTATCGGGGTTACTGATAGAAGCAGAAATGACTCAAAGACAGCTGTATCATGAAAGCCCACCCCAGCATGGGCGACAGCTCTTAAGAACACTGGAAACCTGAAGCACACTACACAGCCTGAAGTTACCTAAAGGATTGAAAACGTCCTTTCCAGATAGCTCAGTTGGTCTGCGTTCCTTCCAGGTATCCAGCCTAATTGGTCTCTACTTCCAGGCAGCTGGGCTGGTCTTTGCAACTTGACTTCTCTGAGAGTGACTGCAGTATTGTCTATGAAGGCTAGTAAATCTTCTCAGTTTCAGAGACTTCCTGAAACTCTTTTTAGCTGTTTACTTTCTGTTTTAAGGAGCTTCCCTGGGAGATGGAATGTTTCAGTTTCAGAAGAAACTTCCACACAACATTCCAGGATCCCAATTAGGCCTGAAATGTTTCAGATTCATTTTTGAAATAGTGTTTTCTGTTTGTTTTCTCTCTTAACCTAGCAGATGAGTAAAACTCAAGGAGTCACTCTTTGCCAGTGCAAAACAGGGAGCTCACCTCAAAGGCAACAGATAGCTTACTTTTTAAATGCTTTACATTCTCTCTCTCTCTCTCTCTCTCTCTCTCTCTCTCTCTCTCTCTCTCTCTCTGTGTGTGTGTGTGTGTGTGTGTGTGTGTGTGTAAGTTGGCCTTCTCTTTCTACCATGTGAGTTCCAGAGATCAAATCCAGGTCATCACTCTATTAGACAAGAACAATTATCCACTGAGCCATCTTGAGAATCCCAAAATAGCTTATTCTATGAGTTGTGATGGCTAATCTTGGTTGTCATCTTGACTGCATCTAGAATGAACTACAATCTGGAAATGGAGGGCACCTGTAAGAGATCTTTTGCTTGGTTTGAGGAAGGTGAATCCATTTCTAGTCCAGACCTTTGAGGTGGGAAGGCACACACCTTTAATCTGGATCTTGAGGCAGGAAGATATATGCATTTAATGTGGGCCATATCTTCAACTGAAAGCGTTGTAGGAGACCTGCTTGTTTATTTCCCGGCTGCCCAGACTCCTGAAATAATCCCACAGAAACCATATTATTTGCAATACTGTTTGGCCAAGAGCTTAAGCATATTTCTGGCTAACTCTTTTTTTTTTTTTTTTT
>NC_022034.1:3058001-3071368 GCF_000317375.1 Microtus ochrogaster
AAGAACAACGATGGCTTCCCGGTGTTCAGCCCCAGCCGGAGACTGAGGGAAAGAAACCCACGCTAGAGAGACCTGAGCGCTCAGGACGCTTTGTAGCCTGGACACAGCTCAGGGGAACCTAGCCCGGCAAAAACAAACCAAAACCAAAAACGAGCGGCAAGAGAAAACAGCAACCTGCAGGGACGAGACCGCGCCTGCGCGCTAGGCCCCGCTCTATGCGCGCAGAGGATGAGACTGCGCCTGCGCGCTGGGCCCCACTCTAGAAGCTCAGAGGATGAGACCGCGCCTGCGCGCTGCGCCCCCACTCTTTGAGACCGCGCCTGCGCGCTGAGCCCCGCTCTACGCGCGCAGAGGCGCTGGGCCCCGGTCGGGGCGGGGCAGCCTGAGGGAAGCCCGTGACTGACAGGCAGAGCCCCGCCCTCCCCGTTCCCGCCCTCGGCCGGCTGCGCCAATTCCTTCAGTCAGCCTCGGAGTCCCGCGGCGGGCGGACGGCGGCGGGAGCGCGGGTGACGGAGTCCGGGGCTGCAGCACAGGGACGGCGACTTCTGGGTTCAGCGTGAGACCCCGCGCCCTCGGCGTCCCTAAGTCAGAGTCCCCTCTGCGTGACACGCGCGCGGACACCTCAGCTTCACACACACACGCGCGGACACCTCAGCTCCTCACACACACACACACACACACACGCACACACACACGAACACCCCAGCTCCACACATGCGCCCGCAAACAGCTCAGCTTCATACACACGCACGTGGACACCTTAGGTTCATGCACTCACATACGTACACCTCAGCTTCACACACGCATTCACGTACACACATACTCCACACGCACGCACACTCACACACACTCTTTAGCGTTACACAAACAAGCACGCGCACACACACCTTAGCTTCACACAGACTCATGCACACACGTACGGACACCTCAGCTTTACTCACGCACATATGCACAGTGCCCTTTGGTTTAGTCCCAAATGCACCTGCGCGGAACCAACCCACCCTCCGCCTGAGGAACCTGGGTTGCTCTCCACAGAGAGACCAAGTTTCCAGACAGGAACCCTGAACTCTCCCGAGCCCCAGAGACCCCAACACCCTCAGTACCGATGACCTGTCTCTCCTTAAGAATCGTTTCCATTTCTCTGTGAGTTCGAGGCCAGCCTGGTCTACAAGAGCTAGTTCCAGGATAGGCGCCAAAGCCACAGAGAAACCCTGTCTCAAAAAAAACAAAAACAAAAACAAACCAAAGCAACAAAACAAAAGATTTGTTTCCAAAATCCTAAATGCTCTTACCCAGCAAGACCCCAAATACCTTCGACATGACAAACCCCAAATCTTCTTGATACAAGCCTGTCGAATCTCCTCAGTCTGAAAGTCCCCACACCTTGTCTCTCACAGCCCAAGAGACTCCTCCTGCCTACAGATCCCAATTCCCTAAACCTGAGGTACTCTAAACTAAAAATTTCAGCCAGAGGGTCCTCAGATCTCAGAGGGACTCCAACTCCTTGTCCCCAGGATTCTGAGTCCACTGACATGAAAACAGGTCTTCCAGACCCAGCATGTCAGAGAGAGGTGTAAGTGCTCTGCCCTGATGGCAGGGGAGGAACTGGAACCCCATTCCGCACGTGCGGAGGGGAATCCTCCACTTGCTAACACAGGCCCTAACCCGGAAGTGGGATCGGCTCCTGGGTTTAAGGCTCAGACTAGATCCACTGTGCCTTCCTAGACCACAGAGGCTCAAACAAACAAAAACCAGCTGTGTTGGCTTGCATGGATTCCTGCCTGCAGACAGTTCCGTTGTGCTCCTGGGCCTCCCTACTTGCCTATGAGTCTTGGTTACTCTCCATTCGTAGGACCACAGGAGCCTGGACCTCCCCAGGGAAATGTCTTGAACCATGAGCACCCACAAACTGGAAGAGAATAGTCAGGAGGGAGATGCAGCGAGACTCGAGTGGAAGCCCAAGGTACAAGGTTGTCCTAGAGCCGGAAGTATCATGCAGTGTATGTGCAGAAGGACCACAGACTCCTGGCCTGCACCACCGCACTGGTTTTCCTGTGACAGGATGGTGTCCTGATATGTGAGAGGCTAAAAGGCTGGTCAGCAACTGCTTTATCAGCAGTAACATCCAGCGTTTGCTTAAACGAGCTTCTGGGAATGGCAAGAAAATTTGATCGCTGAGACCACCCCAGGGCCCCATGCTCTGCCCTGCACGTTCTGTTTTTTGTTCTTATTTTTTCTTCCAGGTCAAAGATGAGTTCAAAGATATTTCCATATACTTCTCCAAAGAAGAATGGGCAGAGATGGGAGAGTGGGAGAAAATTCGCTATAGGAACGTGAAAAAGAATTATAAAATGCTGGTTTCTATAGGTAACGAGAAGTCTTGAGATCTGCCTAGGTAAAATGCAAGTCTCCAATTCCCATGGAGACAAGCTTAGAGGACACGTGTGTGTGTGTGTGTGTGTGTGTGTGTGTGTGTGTGTGTGTGAATCCAGAGCCCACCTGGCCTTGTGTTGTTTCTTTTGTTCCTTCCTCTAGGGCCTGCTTCCTTTTTAAGAGAAACGTTTTGCTTCTTTTCAGGTCTCAAAGCCCCTAAACCAGCTTTCATGTGTTACCAAAGGCAAGCCATCAGGCCCCAGATAGAAGACAGTGAGGATTCTGATGAAGAATGGACACCCAAGCAGCAAGGTGAGGGGTCAGGAGGATAGAGGTACCCATTTGAAACCAGGCCAGATTTAGGTTTCAGAATTGTCTCAGAATTAGCTTCTGAAAACTGGGTTCCCCCGCCCAAGACTCAAAGGTCAGCAAACAAACAAGATGCAAGGCAAAATATAGTAAGAAGCTATCCCTATACATTTTAAAATATCTGAAAATCGTGTACTATTTATATATACAATAAGCATGAAATATATACAAATCTGGGCGTCAATAAGAAATGTCAAACCCAGAAAGTTAGCACAAGCTCCTGACCTAGTGTCTAGTCTATTTCTTGCTCATTATGAATAATGTTAATATGACCATGGATGTGAGAATGTTCAAGATCTTTTCACTTTTTATATGTACATAAAGAAATCAGATTGAATCATAAAGTAATTCTACTTTAATTTTGGAGGGACTTACGATTTATGAGAGCTGCACCATTTTATGTTTGTCCTCATCCTTGCTATTACTTCTTGTGAGTTTTTTTTTTTTAATAAGTAAGCATCCTGAAGAGTAAAGATATGTCACTGGGATTTTAATTTTCCTTTCCCCAATGATCAGTTGTGTTGATCACCTTTCTCTATGCTTGTTGACCTATTAGGTATCTGTAGAAGTGTGTGTTCAAATCCTTTTGTCATTGTATTAATTAATCAGCGGAAGCTGCATGACAAACCATCAGGCACTAACTAAGTTTTTAAACAGAAATATATTTCTTGCTGTTCTGGAGGCCAGAAATCCAACATGAGGGGGCCACCCTGGTCAGGTTTCAACAAGGACTTCCTTCTGTGAGTGTAGGGGATCTTCGTTGTATGTTCACATGAACTCTGTGTGTTCGTGGCTGGTAGAAGTGAGAAGAATCTCTTCCTACCTAGGAAAGAACTAATGTCATCATGGGGCCACTCCCAGGGTCACCTTATTGTAATTAACTTCCAAATATAATATTAGGAAATAGAACTTATATATAAAAATAGTTGATTTGGGAAAAACAAACGAATCTAATCATCTATTTTTAGGTTATTTTGTGTTGATTCTGTGGTTATTGAGTTGTAGGAGTCCTTTATGTAGTCTAGAAATTAACCCCTTATTATATATAGTCTTTGCAAATACTTTCTTCAAGTCATTAGGTTATCTTTTCATTCAGTTGTTTCGTTTGATGTTAAGATTAATGTAATCTTTGTTTCTGTTTCTGTTTTTGGTATTATATCCAGGAAATCAGTTATGTTTCCAATGTTATGAAGATTTTTTTTTCTGAGACAGGGTTTCTCTGTAGCTTTAGAGGTTGTCCTGGAACTAGCTCTGTAGACCAGGCTGGCCTCGAACTCACAGAGATTCACCTACCTTTGCCTCCCGAGTACTGGGATTAAAGGCTTGCGCCACCACCGCCCGGCATGTTATGAAGATTTTTGTCTAGTTTTCTTCTAATGATTTTATAGAGAGTATCATGCCTTGAGTGTGGTTCTTAAACCCACGTTGAGTCATCTTAAGCTTTGTTCTTTTTCATGATACCCTGGGCTGTTCTGATTCCCTTAAGATCCTATATTAACTTTGATATTTTCTTTAAAAAAAAAAAGATTTTGGGCTGGAGAGATGGCTCAGGGGTTAAGAGCATTGCCTGCTCTTCCAAAGGTCCTGAGTTCAATTCCCAGCAACCACATGGTGACTCATAACCATCTGCAATGAGATCTGGTGTGGTTGCTGGGAATTGAACTTGAGACCTCTGGAAGAGCAATCAGTGCTCTTAACTTCTGAGCCATCTCTCTAGCCCCCAATTTTGATATTTCTTAATTCAGCAAAATATGACATTGGCATTTTGGTAATGAATACATTTAATCTGTAGGTCATTTGAGGTAATAGAAACTTTTGTAATATTGTTTTATAAGCCATGAACACAGGCTATTTTTCTGTTTATTTGAGTCTTTAATTTCTTTTAGTAATGTTTTATTATTTTTGGTGTCCAAATATTTTAAGTCCTTGGCTAAATTTATGACTAAATATTTTATTTTTTTAACCTTTTAGATGTGCCTTTAAATTTTTTCCTCCCTGGATTGTTTATTGTTATTGTGCATGTATAAAAACACAACTGATTTTTAAGTGTTTATTTTATATCCTTCAATTCTTAGTGGAACCTTAAGGGATTTCTGTATAAAAGACAATGTAATTTATAAGATTACTTCTTTCTTTTCAAGTTAAGATGACTTGTATTTCTTCCTTGTTTTATTTTTTATTTCTTTCTCTCTTTTTTTTTTTTTGTTTTTGTTTTGGTTTTTCAAGACAGGGTTTCTCTGTGTAGCTCTGGAGTCTGTCCTGGAACTTACTTTGTAGATTGGACTGGCCTTGAAACCACAGAGATCTGCCTGCCTCTGCTGAGATTAAAGGTGTGCACCACCACCACCTGACAACTTGTTTTTTGTTTTTTCTTTTCGAGGGAGGGTTTCTCTGTGTAACAGCCCTGAATCTCCTAGAACTTTGTAGATCAGGCTGGCCTCTGCCTCCCGAGTGGGATTAAAGGCACCTGGCTTTGACTTGTATTTCTCTCTTTTTTTCTTTCTTTTTTTAACCTACTTATTCTAACCAGGACTGTTGGTATTATGTTAAGGAGAGATAGCAAGAATGGGAATCTTTGATGCCTGCTGTAACCATAGAGGAAGATTTCCAACTTTTCACTGTTGAGAATGATACTGAAAATGTCCTTTGACTGCATGACTTTTTTATGTGTACTTAATTTCTTCTTGTTCTGCTTTATTTAGTTTTTTTTCTTCTCCTTCTCAGGTCTATCGACTTATTTACTTGAACATAAATGCAATAGATATCTTATGAACACAAAGAGAAGACGAGTTTTGTCTACTTTTGAATAAACTTAAAAAAAAATCAGCAATGCCCCCAGTAGAAAATAGGGTTAATAATATTTCTAAACCAATTTCCATATCACCCATGGGTCCTTCTTGAAGTCTTCATTCAATTATTCAGAATTCTCTGTTCTTGCTGAGTATCCCACATGTAAAAATAAGCATCAAAACCAAAACAGTGATTTCTCATCACTTTTCAGTTAGTCCTCCTTGGGTGCCTTTCCGAGTGAAGCACACCAAACAGCAGAAGGTAAGTCCTCTCCAAATCCTACACACAAGAAAGCACAGATAAGAGAAGAGGCTTAGAGCACCCTGGGAACTGCTGCTTCCTAGTCTCCTCTGCATTTGCTCTAGTCATCATTTAAATCAATAAGAACGTCAACAATAGCAACTGGACTTGTTTTATTTTCACAATATTTCAGATTGTAAACATTTTAAATTAGCAAACCCTTTGAGACAGGGAGTAAGTTATAACTACTTTATAGATAAGGAATTGAAATGTCCAGTAATAATGCCTAAAATCATAGCAAGTAGGGATGCAGTCAATTTCAGAATTCTTTCTCTAAAGCATGCACAAGCTCTTTACAACTTAGTAAAGTCATAGTGTTAGCCATTTCACGGCACACACCTCAGTGCTTCTACCTCAGTTTTTTAGTGCTATGTCAAATGGGAAATACACAAATATACTCTAAGGGGAGTTTACAGATATGAAGAGGATTTTACTTTGGATGCCACAGATAAAGGGGATGTGATCCTCTTCTCATAGAGACTCATTCTGATAAGAAAGAGCAGCTCTCAGCCCTAAGAATATTGAAGTTTGGCAGCAAGAGGTACACAAATTTAAAAAATGACTTAAGGGGCTGGAAAGATGGTTCAGTGGTTAAGAGCATCGCCTGCTCTTCCAGAGATCCCAGGTTCAATCCCAGCATCATCATGGCAGTTCAAAACTGTCTGTAACCCCAGTTCTAGGGGATCTAACACCCTCACATAGACATAACAAGAATCCACAGAAAATAAAAACAAATTTAAAAAAAAAAGAAAATGACTTAATCAGGTATGGTGGTGCATGCCCATAATTATGTGGGAAACGGTGTCAGAAGGACTCCTGTGAGTTTGATGCCAGCTTAGTCTACATAAGGAGTCCCAGGTCTGCCATGGGTACACAGTGATATAGTGAGTCCTGAAAGAGAAAATGATGTAAGACTTCCATATAAGGTAGACATTATTCCGTCAAAATGTCATCTGCGGGAAAAATTATCAGAAAAGCCATTAATCTCATATTAATATTGTATTCAATTGCACATGTTCTATTCAGTATCACAAAAAGAATTAGCATTGCCGGGCGGTGGTGGCGCACGCCTTTAATCCCAGCACTCGGGAGGCAGAGGCAGGCGGATCTCTGTGAGTTCGAGGCCAGCCTGGTCTACAAGAGCTAGTTCCAGGACAGGCTCCAAAGCTACAGAGAAACCCTGTCTCGGAAAAACTAAAAAAAAAAAAAAAAAAAGAATTAGCATCATGGAGTCTGGAGAGAAAGCTCAGTGTTAATAGCATTTCTTGTTCTTGCAGAGGTCCTGCGCTTTGTTTCTAACAGGGCAGTTCAAAGCTGCGATTAGCTCCAACTCCAAGAGATTGAATGCCTTTTTCTGATCCTGACAGAACTTCACACTCCACATACACACACACACACACACGGAAATAAAAATAAATCTTTAAAATGAACAATTAGTGTGTATACACATTTATGATTGAGAAAATTAGTGAATTTTCTGGAAAATTTAGTGCAAGAACTAACTAATTCTTTTTTCTTTCTTTAATATTTATTTATTTATTATGTGTATAATGTTCTCTCTGTGTGTATGCCTGAAGGCCAGAAGAGGGCACCAAACCTCATTACAGATGGTTGTGAGCCATCATGTGATTGCTGGGAATTGAACTCAGGACCTTTGGAAGAGCAGGCAATGCTCTTAACCACTGAGCCATCTCTCCAGCCCTAATTAATCTAATTCTAGAGTCAACCTAAGCATGATGGCTCAGATCTGTGGTTCAAACACTTGCGTGGCTGAGGTAGGAGGAATCCTGTGAGTTTGAGGCCACCCTACAAAATGAGACCCTGTCTCAAACAACCTAATTCCAGAGTCAGCTACTTCCAACACACCACTTTGCAATTTCAGCATCACTTAGTTGTATAAGTACATTTTTGCTGAGCCTCTCTTCACTCTATTCCCAGAGTTATGCTTCTGCTGTCACTTCCCTTTACAGGCCTGTTTTACCTTTCCTTCGTTTTCTACATTTCACATCTCATCAAGTATCTCCTGCTTTATGCCCTATTTCTCTCTGTAAGACTTAATCTCTTCATTCACCAACTTTGTTGGCTTTCCAGCTAGCCTTCCCAAGTATCCCTCCCTCCAGCCTGAAAGAAGCCTGAACGGAGAGAGCCTAGGATATGGCCTCTTGCCCTAGATTTGCAGCCCATTTAGGTTCTTCTTTTTCTCTTTCTTATTCAGACAGTTCACACGTGTCCAAGGATTTTTCACATATTAACTAAAGTAACACCTGAAAATATGTGGAAAGTCATAAAGAGCTACAGAAATGCCTGTTGTGTTTTTATATGTGCCTCTAATTAAAGGAAGTGCCTGGAATGCCATTAAGTAGTGAATCTAATGTGAAGAAAGTGCCTGGAATAGAAAATTTGCTGGATACAAGTGGTTCAGAACTTGCCCAGAAACTAGTGTCTTCTTCTGGAGAAGGAAATGCCTCTGGACAGCACTCTGGACAAAAACCAAGTAAGAGTAAATAATTTAGGAACTTTAATCTCTCTAGGTTACCTAGGAAGGTTGATGAGAATGGTCTAGAACAGTCTGTATAGGAAACTTCAGATAGTTCTGAGCTTGGTCTTGTCTAAGCTTTGGGAGTGGGAATGCTATTAAACACTGTGTCAGGACATTGATTTTAAAGGCATACACTTGGGCTGTTATTCACAAGGAGGTACCAGGGCTTGGGCAATATGGAAATGGAAGTTTCTGTCCTGCCTGGTCCTGTAGCCATTCAGTCCCAAAGAAACACACAGATGCTTATATCAGTTATAAACTGTTAGGCCTGTTAGCTCAAGCTTATTATTAACTAAGTCTTACAACTTAAATTAACCCATAATTCTTATCTATGTTTAGCACATGGCTTGGTACCATTTATCAGTAAGATATTCTCATCTTCCTTCCTCTGCATCTGGCTGGTGACTGACTCTGCCTTTCGTCTTCACAGAATTCTCCTAGCCTGGTTTCCCCTCCTATACTTCCTGCCTGGCTACTGACCAATAAGCATTTTATTAAACTAAGATGAGTGACAAATATTTATAGTGTATACAAGAACATTATCCCACAGCAGTAATCTGTGACCTTCTGAGTGTTAATGTGTGGAAATAAAGCTATAGTAACTCCTGTGATGCTTTAAAACAGCAAGTGAAACATAAAATATCTGATCCAGGCAAAGTATCTGTATGCAGACTTTTCTTTCCCATCAACCAGTTCCCAGATAACCAACCTGGAGACTTAATAGTAATTATAAATCCTTGGTTAATGGCTCAGGCTTGTTACTAGTTAGCTCTTGCAACTTAAATTTACCCATTTATATTAATATAATATATTATATAAATTAATTTATATCAATATAATTTATATTAATTAATATAAATTAATAATTTATATTAGTGACAATCTGTCACATGATGTTACCTCTCTTTCATATTGCACCTCCTGTTTCTTCTTCGTGTCTGGATGGTGACTCCTTTGGCTCTGCCCTTCTTCTTAGCAGCATTCTCTCTGCCCCAAAAATCCTGCCTGTTGATCAGTCAGCTTTTTATTAACAATGAGAGAAACACATTTTAATACTGTACAGAAGGATTATTCCACAGCAATATCCAATTAATCTTCTCTGTGGCAATAGGAACCAAATTCTCTCAATGCTGTGTGCCCAGGCTTTGTTCAATGCCTAATCTTTAGCGTGCCCTCAATAAATATTTTCTAAATGAATCAATATGTGAATAAACGTTTTTTAGTAGAAAAATGTGGGCATGTAGAAATTAAACCTGAAAAGTCAGAAATTAAAATTGGATTAGGCACTTGGTGGTGGTGGTGCACGCCTTTAATCCCAGCACTCAGGAGGCAGAGGCAGACGGGTCTCTGTGAGTTCAAGGCCAGCCTGGTCTACAGAGCAAGATCCAGCACAGCCAAAGCTACACACAGAAAAACCCTGTCTTGAAACGCCCCCAAAAAATTAGATTAGGCATCTGTAGTCAGTTGAAGACAGAAACTTAGCTTCTTTAAACAGAAAGATAAAGTGGAATCAGAGTATATAGAATGGTAAAAGATAATTTTATGGCAATAAATTTCACATTTTCCTTTAAATTTTTTAAAAATAAATTTTAGTTTTTAAAGATTTATTTTTATATGTGTATGTGTGTCATTTACATGTCTTATTCCTGCAGAGACTGGAAGAGAGTGTTTGATTACCTAGAGCTACCACTGTGTGGGTGCTGGTAACCAAACCTGGGTTCTAAACAAGAGCAGCAAGTGCTTTAACCCATCTTCTCTCTAGACCCAAATTTTAGATTTTCTGAAGAAACAGGGATAAATGCTCCAGGTCCACAAACTTTTACTCTCCTTTGTCCTCCAACCCAGAACCAAGGAGAAAGAAGGCTGAAGTGAAGATGTACAGTCTGCGAGAGAGGAAGGACCTTGCCTATGAAGAGGTCGGCGAGCCCCAGGACGATGACTACCTCTGTAAGTGTCCATCAAGACCTTCTCATGTAGAAGGCTGCTATGTCCTGGTATGATTCATCTGGTCATTTGGAGTTTAGATTATATCTACTGTAGTGACTGTTAATGTCATCCTAGCCTGCCAAGCGCTGACCCCTCCCTGGGGAGGGTCAGGACCACTCCCACTGGGTATTTAGGCTCATGCTGTAAAAAGGAAAATGTGGTTTTAGGATTGCATGTGCGCCCCCTCTGTCTTCCCCCTGCCATGCTCCTGGTCACCCAGGACGTCCGTCTATTAAACATGGGCATTAAATTTGGTTAAACTAAGTGACTTAGGTTCAAATTGAGAGGAAGTGACATGGGTGCCATGGTCTTTCTGAAGACCTTTAGATCTGGGAATGTTCATACACCTCCCCTAATCCCTGCTGTTCTTATCTTAGATTGCGAGAAGTGCCAGAATTTCTTCATCAACAGTTGTCCCAACCATGGGCTTCCTATATTTATAAAAGACAGTGAAGTGGATGGGGGGCATCCTAACCACTCAGTCCTCAGTCTGCCCCCTGGACTGAGAATTGGTCCATCCGGCATCCCTGAGGCTGGACTTGGAGTATGGAATGAAGCATCTGACCTGCCCGTGGGCCTGCACTTTGGCCCCTATAAAGGCCAGATCACAGACGATGAAGAGGCAGCCAACAGTGGCTACTCCTGGCTGGTGAGAAATGCATCCTCAGTCTCTCCACTTCCTTCCTGTGCTTCTGGTATGAGATACTAAGACATGGACAGGGGCCACATGCCTAATTTTATGTACTGATGGTACAAACACACACCACATGCCTAATTTTATGTACTGATGGTCTTTGTACAATCACGGAGGTCCTGATTCAGGATCTGAGGGTGAGTAGGAATACGGTGGCACAGAGACAAAGAGAACAGATGTGCACAAGATCCAAAGCATCATGTGGAGCCCTGTTAAGTGGCAGAGTCCAAAGCTCAGGAAGCACTGATGGGGGTGGAGTGACATAATATCACTGTTGTCATCCCGGAGCCTTAACGCATCTTTTTTTCTGAAACTCAGATCACCAAGGGGAGAAACTGCTATGAGTATGTGGATGGGCAGGATGAGTCCCAAGCCAACTGGATGAGGTAAGGCCGTCAGACCTCTGGGCTCCAAGAAAGGCTGTCACCCACAAAACCTATCCCTTTCTCTTTCATCATGACACCCTTTATGGTTCTCATACTATGCTTTTCTCTTCTGTGCACAGTATTTTTTCATTTTGTTAACAGTCAGGAAAAAAATAAGTTACTAATACTATCATTAGCTTTTATCAAAGCACAAATCTGCTCAGCAAAATTGGAATACTGAGCAAACTTTAATGAGCTTACATTCATTGAAAACACTGGGTTTATAATTTATTCAATATTTATGAAGCATTTATTTTGTGTTCCAGTTCAGAAAACAGATTTGATTACTTGAGCAGATCATACAACGTGTGTCCTTACAAGAGACATGTTACAGATATTTTACTATAGGAAAGTTTGGCTGTAAGTCTTCTATTTTTTTTTTTTTTTGAGAAATACACAGTGCTGAAATAACTAAGGACATTCCGTCTGTGAGGGCAGGAAATGTCCTTAGCTTCAAAGACATCTGTACTGGGTTCTGGAAGGATGTAGGTTCGGATACTGTGTGCCCCAGCCTTTTTCTGTGAGTGAGTCTTATTTGATTAGAAGATAGAAAATCTAATTAAACTACTGTTTTTCTGTTGTCTTTCCTTTTAAGACAAAGTAACATAGGTTCTCCTTAAACTCCCTATGTAGTAGAGGATTAATTAAATTTGTTATCTCTCTGACCGCATTTCCAGATTATAGGCATGCACCACCATATCCAGTATTATGTGGTGCTGGGGTTGGAGCCCTGTGTTTTGTGAATATGGGCGGGCATTCCTCCAACTGAGCCATATCTTTAGCCCTATTTTCTGTGTTGTCCCGCTAAGAGACCTCTCGGGTTCTATGGTAAACTGGGCAGGTAGCAGGGAGAACTTTCAAACAAACTGGGAGTCAGTGTAGGATGAAATGTGAGACTCTAGAAACAGAGTACATGACTGGTGCCAAGCTCTAAGGTATAAACTGGGAGATTTAGAGTTTAGAGAAAGAGACAGTCACTGCTTTGTCACCAGTAATGTTAGAAGTCTGAAACAGCTGTGAAAGCTGGGCTCTTGGGGAAAGAAAGGGCTCTGGGGCAGAGTGGCAGGACTTGGAACTAGGATGTACATAACATTATGAAAGAGATAGGTGAGAACATAGGGTTCTTTGAAAAGAGAGTGGGAGAGTGAAAACATAGGAGCATGGAGGTATGAAGCATGATTAAGGGGCTAGATGCAGATAGGAACCTTCCTTTTGTCTCTAGGTATGTGAACTGTGCCCGGGATGATGAGGAGCAGAACCTGGTGGCCTTTCAGTACCACAGACAGATCTTCTATCGAACTTGCCGGGTCATCAGACCAGGTTGTGAGCTTCTGGTCTGGTATGGGGATGAGTATGGCCAGGAACTGGGCATTCAGTGGGGAAGCAAGAGGAAGAAAGGACTCACAACAGGAACAGGTAGGCACTGCTGTGGTTCCTTAAAAAGAAAACAAAGAAAAGAAGGAATTCTCCTTGAAAATTTTTGTGTTTCAACTTTTTTTTAATGATTTATAGTAAACAAAAGTGAAGTTTAAATCCATTGGAGAAAAATGAAAATTTCAAGCACTTCTCTAGGAGATACACCTCAACTGTTAAAAAGCTTACCATAAACAAACTGCATAAAAATCAGCATCTAGGGCACTCAGTAATACTAGTAGCAAAAAGGGCCGGGGAAATGAGAGAGGCAGGGTGAGGCAAGAAAATGAAACATAAGCACACTTTTAATCCTAGAACTTGGGAGACACAGGCAGGAGGATCTCTGAGTTTAAGGACAGCCTGGTCTACAGAGTGAGTTTCAGGACGGCGTGTATTAAATAGAGAAACCCTATCTTGAAAAAGAGACACCCAGAGAGAGAGAGAGAGAGAGAGAGAGAGAGAGAGAGAGAGAGAGAGA
>NC_022034.1:3071468-3072535 GCF_000317375.1 Microtus ochrogaster
AAGAAAGAAAGAAAGAAAGAAAGAAAGAAAGAAAGAAAGAAAGAAAGAAAGAAAGAAAGAAATTAAACATGAACAGGATTCCTCAAAGTCATTTTTAGAAACAGGAATCCACAGCAAGGAACAGACACAAACCCCATCCACAAATGAGACCTAGATACAACATATTTATCCCACTCAGAGGTATAATAAATTGAAAAACCAAAAACAACAAATCACTAGCAGTGATGGATCACGTCTTTAATCCCAACACTTGGGAGATAAAAGCAGGCAGAGCTCTGTGAGTTCGAGGCCAGCCTGGTCTACAGAGCAAGTTCTAGGACAGTCGGGACTACAGGGAGAAACCCTGTCTTGGAAAAACAAAAAGCAAACAATAACAAGCTACAACTCAAATCTCCTGATTTTACATGGCTTAATCCAGATGTTACCCACCCCACCCCAGATTCAGAATGAAATGTGAGTCAAACAGGGAAAAGAACTGTAACATTCAAAACTGTTCACCTTGAAAAGCTAATATCAGGAAAATACTGTTGTGTTCATGTAATATACCTCTTGACATGAAAAAGCAGAATGTCAAGGAGGATTAATGCAAGGTATATTTTCAAATAACAAGCAGAATCTCAGACTTTATATAGTAAGTGAAACTTGAAATGATTGACTTCACATCCTGTGATGTTCTGATTTGGGGCACTTCTACCCAGTGGTTGTCAAGCTGCCTTGTTCTGCTCCTGACAACAAAACAATGTTTCTCTCAATCCTTCTTTCTAAAAAATCAGTACTACAAACACTTTGATTTCTGGTAAGATTCATCAAAGAATCCTCTTCATTAAAAACATTTTAGAAGTATAGCTCCTGTCCACTCACAACGAGAATACGTAGGACAGACAGGGTAAGCTGCCAGTGTGTACGTGCTTAGGTGGTTCCCTCCCACCTTGCCTTGACTACTTCAGTATCAAGAGGAAGTTCTTCTTACTCATACCTCTATATTTATGTCCATGGCTCTTGAAGGATATGGTGAAATGATGTGAATTGAAAAATCGCTTCTACCAAAAGCAATCTATAGATTCAAT
>NC_022034.1:3075254-3075702 GCF_000317375.1 Microtus ochrogaster
ATATAGCTCTGTGATAGGTAGATAGGTAATTGCCTAGCGTGCACAAGACTCTGACTTCCATAACCAGTATCACAAAAGTGAGGAAAGGAAAAAGGGAGTGAAAGAAACAAAAGAAAAACAAATAGAGAGGGGATTAAATCTTTACATATTTTACTAATGCCCAGAAAGATTTACCCCAAACGGATTGATTCTAATCTAACAAACTGATGTTTGACAAATTCTAAACTGGTAAGACTTTCTAAGAAATGACAACACTAAAATAAGTTACAGAAAATAGAGGTGTGAACAAATACACAGTAGACAACAAATGTACACAATAAAAGCATGAACCGTGAGCTTACTGCTGATTTTACCTCTACCATTCGATGGTTCAAATCATGATTTCCTAATACATACACAAGATTTTATTTTTTTTTATTTTTTATTTTTTATTTTTTTTGGTTTTTCG
>NC_022034.1:3076279-3082604 GCF_000317375.1 Microtus ochrogaster
AAAAAAACAAAAACAAAAACTGAAAGACATGATGTTCTGGCTAGTTTTATGTCAACTTGACCCAAGCTAGACTCATCAGAGAGGAGGGAACCTCAATTGAGAAAATGCCTCCCTACGATCAGGCTGCAGGCTAGCCTGTAGGGCATTTTCTTAATTAGTGGCTGACACTGGAGGGCCCAGTCCATTGTGGGTCCTGGGTTCTGTAAGAAAACAGGCTGAGCAAGCCAATAAGCACTCCTCGCAATGTCCTCTATATCAGCTCCTACCTCTAGGGTCCTGCTTCGACTTCCCTCAGTGATAGACTGTTACCTGGATGTTTAAGCTGAAATAAATCCTTTCCTCCCCATGTTGTTTTGGTCGTGGTGTTTCATTACAACAATAGCCACCCTAACTAGAACACATGATCAATCAAAAGCCACAGGCCACTTGTAAAGTGAGAACATCTTTGTCGTTCCCAGTGTGGAACCCTGTGCCTCATGCATGGCTCATGAAGACTTTACCAATGAGCCCCATCCTCCCTCAAGAGAACAAAAAGAGCCTACATGAGTTCCCAATCTAGCGTCAATTATTTTATTTTGTAATTAAGAGAGGAGAAATGTGGATGGTTCTACCTATCCATAAGAATGTGAAAGACCAAATATATCCCACAAACCATGTATGTTCACATGAAAATCTTCACCTGATATGACATTCACCTGTCAAGAGGAAGCAATTCAAAGGCTATTACACAGCTAATGTGCCAGGTGGAAGGAGCCATCCAGACTTTGCCCTCCTTGCCAACCCCTTTCTGGACAACAGTAAAACAGATCTTCATAGATGATGGATTTAGTACAGAAGCCATGATCAGAATCAGGATTGGCATGACATACAACTGTATTGACATTTCAGAGTCGTGTCAGTCAGAGTTGGGCTTCTACTGAGAACGCTGGCCCTGCTGTAGTCATGGGCATAAGAACGTGGTTCTGTTTGGACGATGTTTGATTCCCTCTTCAGAGAAAGTAGCCTCCATCAAACAGCTCTGACTTTCTGTTGCTGGCTCCTCTGTGGATCTTCAGGAACTTTGTACTTTTTCTTCTGTCCATGTACTTTGCAGCCAGGCTTTCACCCAATCAAACTTTAGGAGCCAGCATCCATTTGAGAATCCCAAGCAAACACGGCATAGTACTTTGAGTTTCATCATCAGGAACAATTACATGCGATACTGTACTGTCAAACTCAGCACTTTGTTTTTTCTTAAGAAATTTCTCAAGTTTTCTGAGGGTCAGAAGCAAGTTCATTGCCTGTAAGCATCCATACTTTTGCTGCCCAGAATTCATGGCCAATCACTTGTTAGTTGAGAATGATTCATTCTTCTCTGGTAGCAACAATAATGATCACACATTGTCTGTGAGGTGTTTTGAATAAGAATGGCCCCCACAGGCTCATATTTGAATGCTTAGTCATCAGGAAGTGGAACTCTTTGATAGGATTAGGAGTGTGGCCTTGTTACAGAAAGTGTTTTACTGGGGGGTGTTGACTGAGGTTTTCTGTCCTTCCCAGTTCCTGCAATGATTAAGTCCCAAAGAAATCACACAGAGGTCTACATTAGATATAAACTGATTGGCCCATTAGCTCAGGCTTCTTATTAACTCTTATAACTTATATAGCCCATTATTAGCCCATTATTCTTATCTCTGTGTTAGCCATGTGGCTCAGTACCTTATTCATCAGGGCAGTCACACCTTGCTTCTTCTGTGGTCGGGTCAGGACCCCTGAGGAATGGGCTTCCTCCTTCCCAGAATTCTCCTGTTCTAATTGACCCGCCTCTACTTCCTGTCTGGCTACTGGCCAATCAGTGTTCATTTAAAATATAATTGACAGAATACAAACCATTCTCCCACATGGGAGGGTATGGACTTTGAAGTTTCACAAGCCCATTTGAGGCCCAGTATCTTTCACTTTGCCTGAGGATCAGGGTGTAGCCCTCAACTGCTTCTCTAGTACCATGCTTGCCATGCCTGCCACTATGCTCCCTGCCATGATGATAATATATGTAAAAGGAGACTGTTTATTCATTTCCTGGCTGCCCAGACCCAAATAATCACACAGAAACTATATTAATTACAACACTGCCTGACCTATTGGCTCAAGCTTCTTATTAACTAACTCTTAACATAGTAAATTAACCCATTTCCATTCATCTGTGTATTGGCACAAAGTTGTGACTTACTGGTAAGGGTCTGGTGTCTGTCTCCTTGGGCAGCTACATGGCATCTCCTGGGCTCTGCCTACTCTCTTAAATATACTTATATACTTTCTATATGTACTTATAAACTCTCTTATATATACTTAGACACTCTCTTCCATCCTAGCTATATTCTTCCATTCCTTAGGCCAAAGTAACTTTATTCATTAACCAATAAAAACAACACATATACAGAAGGACATCCCACATACCTCTAAAACTGTAAGTCAGCCTACCAATTAAATACTTTCTTCTATAAGAGTCATGGTGTCTCTTCACAGCAATAGAACAGTGACTAAGACAGTCTGTATAACCCATGGGCCACATACCAAATATGTCAGTAGCATTCCTGGAGGCACCACAGGACAGTATCCATCTTCCCATTCTTTTTGCATCATGGAATGGTAAGTTTTTCTGATAGCCAAGTGGTAGTCACCAAAGTGTTATGCTGGAACAGCAATTCCACTACTTTTGAGTGACCATGACTGCAGGTTTCATACAATAGTGTCCATCCCGCATGATCTTTAACATTTGGGTCATTTCCACTTTGCAAGAAGTATTCAACAGAAGGTTATTGCCCTTAATAGGAGCATAATGAAGCAATCTCTCTCCTCTGTTATTTTTTTTCCTGGCCATAATTTTAGGTGACAACTTTATGTGCAGGGGCTTGGCATCATTTGTCTGTGAGTTGAGCTCTTCAGCAAAGGTGGGAGTTGCCTGGTGAAAGACTAAGGGAGTCATCTGATATGTTACTATTTCTCCTGAATTTGACATCAACTTGAAGTCTGCCCGAAGGCAATGAAGAACAGTCATTAATATGTTTTCTACAAGCACGAAATCTCTGCTGCTTCTTGGGATGTTGCTCCCACATCCCTTAGAAGTAGGATTGGGAGACCTGCTGCAACCTTGAGATTTCCATATGCCTTACTAAATGAAGATCTTTTACACAGACCTTCCTCTCAGAAGTCTTTTTATGCTTGCTCACGGCATCTGAAGACAGTAGCTCAGTCAATAGTAAAGAGACTTTAGTCAAGTTTCCAAAATATTCAGATTCTGCAAGAGTCAGTTGCTAGCTAATAAGTCAGTTTCACCATTTACTGGTGAACACTCAACTGGTGGTTGGCTGCAGGAGGCTCTCCTTCAATTCCTCTTTGGAATCAAATCTACTACCTTCTTTCCTGGCCTTAATTCTGCTCCTGGTTGATCTCAGCTAAAGATTTCTTCTGCTGTCTCTTTGAGATGTTCTAACAGCTGTTTTAACCACCTTAGAAACAACTTCATGAGGATTTGTAAGAACAGATTTATGCACTGACCCTTGCTATGTTTTGTCATCATTTTGAGGCTAGGTTTATACTGACACTTTATTCATACATATCTGACTCTCTTACTTCAAGGACTTTAAGATTATAGGCAAAAGAAGAAAAGTTCTCAAGTACCCACCAACTATTTTATTGAACTGGTTTATTCTGGTCCTTTTTGTTATTTTAATTTCCTTCTTATTATATTCTTAAAATATATTCTATTTATATTCTTATAAATAATATGAATATGTCATCATGTATTATATCAATTAGTTGTCAGGTAAATTATGGTTTTATGTTAGGAGGAAAAAATATAAAATTAACAAAATGATTTGAATGCCAGCTCTTTGGAAGCTGACTCAAGCTGGGGAAGCATGCATACTTGTACAGATCTGTGCAGAGTCAGGAACTGACTCTGGCTTTGAAGAAAAGTAATCCAGGAAAACTATTTAGAAACCTGTGGAGTAGGGGTGAATATAAAGGACAGTGAAGGAAGATAACATTTGGGAGGAACAAACAGTTGGTCAAAGGGTCTCACAGAGGAAGTAGCTGAGGTAACTGGCTCAATGCATAAAAGGTTTGAACTTTTTGAGAACAGGCTGAAATCACTTAATGGAAGGAAGTAGATGACAGAGAAATGCACAGAAGCCTGTTAATGTAGAGCTTATCACTTGTGACTGGTTCCAGGACAGTGGAGAATGAAGTGTGGGGTTTTCAGTTCTCCATTCTTTTTTTTTTTTTTTTTTTTGGTTTTTCGAGACAGGGTTTCTCTGCGGCTTTGGAGCCTGTCCTGGAACTAGCTCTGTAGACCAGGCTGGTCTCGAACTCACAGAGATCCGCCTGCCTCTGCCTGCCAAGTGCTGGGATTAAAGGCGTGCGCCACCACCGCCCGGCTTCAGTTTTCCATTCTAAAATGATGCTTTGGTTGATTTTCTAAAATATAATGCAGTGTACAATCACCTTAGCAATTGCTTCAATCTCCGGAGATGTAGGGGAAGGAGGACTGCATACAAAGAGTTGTGTGTCTAATAGTATTTGACTAAGGATATATTTTGAAACAGGATTTTATGTTATATTCGAAGAGGGCTAAGAGTAAATGAAATGAGCATGAATACTTGGTGTGAAGCCTGAGGGAAACCATTAACTTTCATTTTAAGATTTGTGGATTACTGAGAAAGGCAATTTATAGCCAAGCTGTGGCAGCAGAAGTCAGGGTTTTTTATTCAATAGGACCCAGCACATTCTGCCTTCTCTAACCTGAATTCTACTTCAGGAGACTTCCCAGTTGAATATGTATTTTTGAATGAGAAAACAATTTAAAATTCACTTGTGTTGCTTTTATCTACCTATCTGTTGCCCACAGATGTCAATCTTCTACCCGGATGAACTCCAGTTTAATGCATACATCCTTTTCCCTTCTTAGGAAAAACCATGAAAGGAAATTCCACCCAAGTCAGGAAGTGTTACTGTGTCTCAATAGAATGAAATAGGTGGGGGAGAATGCATGGGGAAAGGTGCTCAGGGACCTAAGTAAGTGAAACGGGGTAAGGTAGGATATAGAAGACACTTGTCATTTGTAGGGCATGCTCAGCGCTGCACTGTAGTGATGAGGCGAGCACGCACAGCTAGCTTTACACCCGAAATAACAACACACAAATTGTATTCATTTAAACACTGCCTGGCCCATTAGTTCTAGCCTCTTACTGGCTAACTCTCACATCTTGATTAACCCATTTCTATTAATGTGTGTCGCCCCATGAGGTGGTGGCTTACTGGGAATATTCTAACCTGCGTCCATCTCGGAGAGGAGAGCTATGGCATCTGCCTCACTGCCTTCTTCTTCCCAGCATTCTGTTCCATCTACTCCACCCACCTATGTTCTGACCTATCAGGCCAAGCAGTTTTTTTTTATTAATTAACCAATGAAAGCAACACATAGAAAGAAGACCCACCTACATTACTGCACCATTTAGACCAGAAGTAAAACTGCCTCTGATCCTACTTGGAGGACCACAGTCTGGATGACATGTAATGTTACCTTTTATAGATTTCTGTAAAAGATGTAGAATATGGAATAAGGGAATGCCCTCACAATTTGCACCTGATGGGAGACAATTTGTGTTGGCTGTTGTTTGTCTTGAAACAAAATTTCACCCCATAGCCAACCCCAGGTTGTCCTTGAACTGAAAGTGATCAGTCATGAGCCATCAAACCCAGCAGAGTTTGTGTTCACATGCAGACTGAGTAGTGGGATAGGCTTGACCACAAAAAAAAAAAAAAATCAGATGCATAGGCAGTTTGTTTATTATGTTCACTCTAACCAAAAACTTTATATTTTCGCAGAATTAAGGACAGAGATCCATCCTTGTCTTTTGTGCTCTTTGGCCTTCTCAAGTCCAAAATTCCTTAGTCAACATATGCAATGGAATCATCGTACTCAAATCTTCCCAGGAGCATCTGCAAGGATAAACTCCAAACCAGGGGATCGCAGTCCAGATCAGCTTCAGGAACAGCAACATTTTGATTCACACAACAAAAATGACAAGGTCAGAAGTCAAGATGTCAAAGGAAAGTCCAAACCCATGCATAAATGGACAAGACAGATTTCAACAGCCTTTCCCAGCACACTCAAAGGAAACATGAGATCTGAGGGAAGTAAGAAAACTATGGAAGAAGAGCTCAGAACAGAGCAGAAAACAAATACAGAGGATGCAGTCAGATCATTTATTGGATCAGAAATCTCAAGAGTTGAAGGAGAACATGGGCAATGTTTCAGTGATAAGTCAAATGTCAATGAGCA
>NC_022034.1:3083491-3087021 GCF_000317375.1 Microtus ochrogaster
CAGGGATTTACAAGGAAGTCACACCTCATCAGTCACCAAAGGACACACACAGGGGAGAAGTCCTATCTTTTCAAGAAGAATGAGAAAGCCAATAGCAATAGAAACACACCTCAACAATCACAGGAAGACAAATGTAGCCTCTAAACATCTCACTTATTCTACTAAAACTTCTGACAAGTCTGATTTTTCTAAACTCAAGAATATAAAATGGTTGGGCAGGCACACCTTTAATCCCAGCAATTGGAAGGCAGCGGCAGGTGGATCTCTGTGATTTCGAGACCTGGTCTGTAGAACAATTTCCATGATAGCTAGGTCTTTTACATAGAGAAAAACCTGTCTGTAAAATATATATATATATTCAGAAAAAAATGTCCATTTTCCTTTTTTTTTTTGTCTTTTTTTATTTGTTTTGTTTGTTTTGTTTTTTGGCTGTTGTTAAGTCTGGACCTTAGCCTCCAGCCCCTGGCATCCATCCCAGCGCCCCTGGGATGGGAGTTACTTTAGTCTGGACTCCAAATCCCAGCATACTCTCACAGGGTATTTAAGTGGGTTTCCAAGGGAGAAACACGTGGATCCGGGTTTGCATGGACTTCCTGCTCTCCTGTCTCTTCATATGCTTGGCCACCCGAGAGCACCGTACTCAATAAAACGATGAGCATTTTGATTTGGTTTGATTTGACCTAATTGGATTTTTTTGCACCTGCGGAGCTGCCCCTTTTTATTATTTTTTCTTAACAGCTGAGTTTTATCTTATGGGTCTTTGTTTGGTTGGTTGGTTTGGTTTTTCAAGATAAGGTTTCTCTGTGTAGCTCTAGTTGTCCTGGAACTTGTTCAGTAGAGCAGGCTGGCCTTGAAATCAATCTGCCTGCCTCTGCCTTCTTAGTGCTGGGATTAAAGGCGTGCACTCCACTACTACAAATTCCCATTTTCATGACATGAGATAAACTAGAAAAACAAAACAAACAAACAAACAAACAAAAAAAAACAGAGAAAGGTTCCCTGGGTATTCAAAGGATGTCTCACAATTCTTTGACACACAAATCCCTTCCATTTGTAAATTTATTCTATTTATTTATTTAGCTTCCTGATCTAATAAAGCTTGTCTCCATACAAGTCTGAAGCCCGAGTACCTCATTCTAATCACTGGAAGCAAAAAAAGTCAGGAGGGCATTAGGGTGAAAGACCCTACAGACCCCCTCCTCAAAACCCGCAGCTAGCATGCTCCTGGGGGAACGTCCTGTTTGCTTAAAATAAAAAAAATCTCCGGATCAGCAGCCAGCCTGCTCTCGTAAGAACATCCCATGTGCTTGAGAGAGCAGGATGTCTATGAGATAGGAAGACTGCAAGGCAGGATGTCAATAAGATAGGACATCAACAAAGCAGGTTGACTGCAAAACAGGATATCTATAAAGATAGGAACAGGATGACTGTTGCCAGACATCCATGCTGAGAGAGGAAACCATTCATGCCCCCCCCCCCCCGCCTCATTCCGATAACCACGTTTTGCTTCTGTAAACTTGCTTTTTGCTCTTCCCTATAAAAAGCCCGCCCTCCAGTTGGCAGGTGCGCAAGTCCTCCAAAAGACTTTGCAGCCTGCAGGTACCTGTGTTTACTCAATAAACCTCTTGCTAATTGCATCCTGTGGTCTGGACTCGGAGTGTCCTGGTTCTGGGGACTTCATTGGAGGAAAAGGTCCTCTCTGAGAGTCTTTCAAGGGAACTCATACTCTGAGTTTAAGTTTTTGTGTAATTTTAATCCCGGGAAAGGTATAAGTCCGAGACCACTATAGTATTGCAGAATCATAGCCAGGCAGGTGTGGTGGCGCAGACCTTTAATTCCAGCGCTTAGGAGAGAGAGGCTTTCTCTACTCTCCTGTCAGACTCCTCCTTTGTTTTTGTTTGTTTTTAACTAAGTTTCTAAAGACTCAGGAGCCAGATGCTGTGGTGAAAACTACTAGCTCAGAGAGGCGGAGAAAGCACTCAGTTGACCATCCTCCTCAGCGTCATCTCAGAAAGAACATTCTCCTATGTCATCTGAAACAAAAGCTCCTCTAACCAGATATCCCTCCTACTTCTTGTGTGCCTCTCTCTACAGCCTCCTGACATGCTCTTATTCTCTGTGGATTTTTATCAACTAGTTGCTTGCTCCACATCTTGACCTATGGTTGATTTTATTTAATCCTGTTTACAATATTCAAGCAGCAAAACTCTTGGATTAAAGGTGTATGCTAGGGTTGAGTCACACCACAGCTAGAAGCATGTTTTTCCAGCAAATAATGCAATCTCGGGGTTCACAGTGTTATCCAATATCCTACAACAACTCTTAGCTTCTTTTAACCTCTGTAAACTAAGAGATGAAATCCAGACAGAGTTGTATGTGCACATGTATGAGTACATGTGAGGGTCAGCCATAATAATCTAAGTCTGGGAAGAAAAGAAGTTCTTTACTTCCTCCAACCATTATCACTTGGGTCTCCGGCCATTGATAAATTTAAATGGAGCCTAGAGTCTCAATAGTTTACCCTGAGACAATGCCTGGCAGGCCGACCCCCAGCCAAGAGCAGACCATTCAAAGAAAATTCCTGGCATTCCAAGCACTGTAGATAGAAACACCTGCCAGCACTAAACCAGGACACCCCTAGACAAATGTCAGCCAATCAGGGTTCCTGAACCTCAGAGATCCCTTACCCCCACTTTTACTACTATAAAAACCCAATTCTAATTGAGCTCCGGGCTCTTTAGATATTCCAATTCATTGGACATGCAGAGACCGAGTTTGCAAATTTGATTAAAATAAAGGCTCTTTGCTTTTACATATGGGTCTCCTTTGTTGACTTTTGTGGGGACCCATGGAATTGGGCACAACACATCATTGTGTGGGTATGGTTATGATGGTATACCTACACACATGTATACATTTTATTTGTATGTGCATGCGTGGGTATGTTTATTTGGGTCTGCCAATCAGGGAAACAGTGCAATCACTCCATTCCTCTAGAGTAATCCTAGAGTCTCATGTGTGTTTGTATGTGTGTGTATGTGTAGATAAATAGAGAGGTAGATAAATGTTAGAAGATAGATAGATTAGATATGAAATGGAGGAGAAAGAGCTTGAGGTGAATAAATGCCTGGATGACCTAGAAAAGACAAATATAAGGCTGATGA
Source organism: Microtus ochrogaster (assembly GCF_000317375.1). Taxonomy (NCBI): domain Eukaryota; kingdom Metazoa; phylum Chordata; class Mammalia; order Rodentia; family Cricetidae; genus Microtus; species Microtus ochrogaster. The sequence goes on from NC_022034.1 coordinate 3,086,656, forward strand.
ATATGATGAAGACAATCCAAGACTTGAGAATGAAATTCAAATAGGAGAAAGAAAAACTGAAGAGGAATCAAGATGAAATGAAGGTGGGATTGAAAATTCCAATTGCCCAACTAGAAAATTCAAAGGAAAGCTTTACAAGTAGAGAGAATCAAGTATAAGACAGAAAGAATATCATGTCTCAGAGATTAAACAGAGTCTAGATCAAATAAAAGGAGAATGAAAAAAATTAGAAATACAGGAAAGAAATACACAGAAAATGTGGGACACCATAGAAAACTAAACCTTTGAATTCTAGGCATAGACAAGGGAGAAGAATCCCAAGTCAATGGCATAGGCCATATCTTCAACAAGATCATAGAAGAAATA
>NC_022034.1:3087631-3090361 GCF_000317375.1 Microtus ochrogaster
TCTCTGTGAGTTCAAGACCAGCCTGGTCTACAGAGCTAGTTCCAGGACAGGCTCCAAAGCCACAGAGAAACCCTGTCTCGAAAAAAAAAAAGTTTGAAAAACAAAAACAAATCAAATCTAAAGCCAGTCAATGGCAAGAAATAATTACAATAAGAGCAGAAAGCAATGAAATAGAAACAAAGAAAACAATACCAAGATTCAGCAAATCTAAGAGCTGGTTCTGTGAGAAGATAAACAAAACTGGCAGGGTGTTGACCCAATTAACTAAAATAAAGAATATTCTTTACTTATACTACTAGAAATACCACAGGGAATGGCACTATGCCTGAGGAAGACAGACAGCACAGACATGAAGTCCTGTGCCCTCTGTCCCTCACCTTGTGTCTCATGTCCCCAGTTTGACAAACTGAAGTGCTATGGCCCATCTTTAAACATTACTAAGAGTTCTTCCTTCCGTGTTCATCCTTTGCAACAAGAATTAAAAGCTTCTACATGGACAATGGAAGGACTGTGACCCTAATGAGCATCATGATACAACAGTTATAAGAACTGCTAACTATCATTCAGTCCCAGGACTGAAACTTCATAAACAGCAAGTCCCAGTGTGGTATGTCATGACCACACATGACCCCTCTTGACCACAGAGCCGCAGAATGATAATCTCTGACGGCATTGTCCCAGGAGTTGTAACTGAACATAGTGTGCTCACAATCTGAGTTTGCTGAATGCAAAGCCAAAGATCATAGTCAGTACACAAAAGAGCGAAGATCTGTACTGCCTCCAAGCAGGACCACACAGCTCTCAAAGATGATGTGCTCTCCCTGAACAAAGATAAGGAATTTAGTTGGGAGGTCTATACACATTCATATAGGGAAGGTGTTTGGGGTAGGTACATAGCTGAGTATGTTCAATTTAAGATACACACTTCTGAGCTGGATGGTGGTGTTGTGCACCTTTATTCCCAGCACTTGGGAGGCAGAGACTGTCAGATCACTGGGAGCTCAAGGCCAGCCTGGTCTACAGAGGAGTTCCAGGACAGGTGCCAAAGCTACAAAGAAACCCTGTTTCAATAAACAAACCAACAGCAAACACCCCCTCCCCCCAAAAATACACACTTCTGGGCATGCTCAGGTACAGTCACAATTCAAGAAGAAAATGTGGCAGATGTGAGTGTTCATACACCTTGTGGCAAAGTTGTAAAAATAAGGAAAGATAAGTACTCTGGGGGTAATCAGCCTGTACCCCAGATGTTTAACAGGAACAGGAACTAGCTGATTGCCTTCACTATGAGTCTCTGCAGCTAGAAAATCATAATAAAAGGCCCTAGAAGACTAACCTCATTTCTCTAGACCCCTCCTATAGCCTCACAGTTTCCTAGAAACTGGAGGCTCCTTGATCTTCCCGTAAGCAAACAGTCCTTAAACTTAGATGTGATCAAAGAGAGAGCACTTTGAAGAAGAGTTAAAATCTGATTCACCCCCAGACCTTTTGTGGCTGCTAACAGCACAGTGGTCGGTAGCTTGCTTCCTTGGAGAGCCAAAACTAGCCCAGAATTCCCTGCTGAGGGGCTAGGGGGTTTAAGTGGCTGCTCTTCAGGAGGGCCTGAGTTCAATTCCCAGCAATCACACGGTGGCTCACAACCATCGGCAATGAGACGTGGTACCCTCTTCTGACCTGCAGGGATACATGCAAGCAGAACACTATATACATAATAAATAAATAAATATGAAAAAAGAATTTCCTGCTAAGTCTAGCCCAACATCCAACCCTGAAAAAAATCACAAACTAGTAAACCATGTTTCTGTTATACTACTAAGAATTCAGGTAAAAACCAGGAGTGAGGGTGCATGTATTCAATCTTAGCACTCAGAAGGCAGAGACAGGATGATCTCTATGAGTTCAGGGCCAGCCTGGACTACATTGAGAGTTGCACACCAGCAAGAGCTACAAAGTAAGACCCTATTTCTAAAACTTGGTGGGGAGAGGGTTCAATTTCTTGTTTGCTGCCAAAATGTAGTGTTTCATTAAATAATCTTATAGGAAAGGTCACCATGCATGGGATTGGACCTTCAAATGCTATAGAAAATATAAAGGCCAAGACTATGAATAAGAAAGGTGTTCTTCCTGCTCACGAAGGTTGATCTTTGCTGCTAAGTGTTGGGTCCACAGGGGTCATACAAAGATGGGGACATACCACCAAGTCTAATAAAACAGAAGCAAAATTTATTCCAGGAAAAAAATTAAAATTAAAAAAAAAGAAATATAATACCATGGGGCACAAAAAGCTTATCAGCTAGCTGAAACCACAGCCAGAGATGGATTTTGTAAGGCTTTTACAAAGGTCGAATTCTGAACCCACCTTCTTATAGTAAGGTGTACCAAGCATTAGGTCTGAACAAAGAACTTTTTATAATCCTGAGGTAAAACTCAGATACAGATTGCCTTACTTTACAATCTTCATTAACAGAGTTTTTCAGTTAAACTAGTGTTCGTACTTAATCTACTGTTTCCCTGGTATTTCCAGGTGGTGTTTACTGAAGCTCTGAGCTCTCCCTTTTGATGTTGCCAGTTTCATGTAGCAGGAACAATGCATAACTGCGGCGAACTCCTCGACCAGCGAGAAAGAACGACCACGACACGAGGATTCTTCTCAGATCACGCTTTACTGGAGTGCACTTGGTTGAGAGATAACATGAAGCGAAGGGGCCCAAGAGCACTAAGGCAGCTGCT
>NC_022034.1:3094433-3096149 GCF_000317375.1 Microtus ochrogaster
CTCCCGGGTAGATGCATGTGATGAAGCTCTGACTAGGATGGACGTAGGCTAGAATCTCCCTGGTAAGCCACCTCGTGGGCTACACAAATTATAAGAAATGGGCTAGTCCAGGTGCGAGAGTTAGCCGAGAAGAGGCTAGATAGAAATGGGCCAAGCAGTGTTTAAAAGAATACAGTTTCCGTGTAATTATTTCGGGGTATAAGCTATCCAGGCGGCCAGGGTGCTGGGGACACAGCCCCACCGCTCATATTACTACAGATGTAGAACTCAGACATCTGGGCCATTCCTCCTATCAGAGATTTCTCAGGGGTCTTCCTTGGTCAAACCTGATTTTTCTTAACACAGAATGAATCCATATTTCCTCATTTCCTGTGTAAACAAAAGCAAAACCTCTTCTCCAAAGTAAAATACCATTTGACTTAAATTTTTAAAGTCAAAGCATTTTCAATATATATATTGGTTTAATCCAGCAGCATTTATAATCAAATGTCTTTTATCAGCTTTTGCTCCTTCCTCAGCCATCAAACAATTCAAAGACAACACAATAACACACAGTGTCCAGACTCTCTGTGTATTTTTCATCTTTACGTGGCTTTATTTTAAACCCTATTTTATTTTTAATTTTTGGCTTTTTGAGACAGGATTTCTCTGTGTATCTTTGGTTATCCTGGAATTCACTCTGTAGACCAGGTTGTCCTTGAACTCACAGAGATCCACAAGCATCTGGCTCCCAAGTGTTGGGATTAAAGGTGTGTGCCACCACACCCAACTACTCTCTTTCTTTTTTTATTTTAAGGACTTCATCATTTTTCTTTTTCTTTTTTTCTTTTGTTTTTTCAAGACATGGTTTCTCTGTAGCTTTGAAGCGTGTCCTAGAACTAGCTCTTGTAGTCCAGGCTGGCCTCGAACTCACAGAGTTTGCCCGCCTCTGCCTCCCGAGTGCTGGAATAAAAGGCATGCGCCACTGCCGCCCAGCTATCCTTTTTCTTTTCTACATATATTTTTTAAACACACTGTAAACTTGGTTTAGAGGAAACCGGGAACATCATGGTACCTCATGAATCAGGTATTTGCACCTGGTGCTGTATTGTTAGAAGCTTCTATCAGTTTGTTTTGAGATATGGAAATCTACTAGCTAAAGTATAAGTATGTAAGATTTTAAGACAATTCTGAAGCCATTTCTGACAATTCTGAATCCTCTCAGCCTCTGTGCCATAGTGCTTCCCCTCCTCCCTTCAGAACCAAGGACCTAATAGCTACACTCGCACGTACTCAGTTCCTGAATAATTACCCATATACATATGTTTTAATTCAGTCCCCTGGGAAATGGGGTCAAAATGACCTCTTACCTCATCTGATCTGGCAACAGCTCTCCAGACAATTATTCGTAATAGCCCTTTTGAATAAGTCAATCATAATAGTCCAAGAACAACCTCCCTTGCTTCTATGGCCTTCTCCTTTAAAAGTATCCTGTGTTATTCTTTTTTAAAAAATGCTGCAAGGTTCCCTGCGGCAGTAGGCAGCAGAAATGCTGTAGGTCCCAAATGGTGGCCGCGGGCCATGTGGCGGCAGACAGCGGGCCTTGGGAGCAGCCAGTCCCAGGCAGAGAGGGCTGCTGGTCTCAGAGCAGTGGTGGCGGGCCATGTGGCAGCAGGCAGGGGGCCCCAGGCAGAGACGGCTGCTGGTCCCCCGAGCAATGGCTGGTTCCAGGCAGGG
>NC_022034.1:3096463-3115884 GCF_000317375.1 Microtus ochrogaster
CCTCTCTGAGAGGAAGATGGAAAAGAGAGCGAGCTCAGGCCGGAAGCTGAAGATCAGCCTGCCTCAGCGGATGGGGAGGGGGAATGGGCGTGGCTTGTCTCTTAAGGGGACCAAAACCATAACATTCCCAGGTCTTTCTTATAATAAAAAGTACGCACGTCAAGGAAGCAGAAAAGGAAGGGCCAAAGATGGCGGCAGGCAGGTCAGAGGTAATGGGAGTGGGCGTGGCTTGTCCCTTAAAGCGACAGGAAAACACAACAGCCTGTGCCAGCTATTTGAGGTCTCTCGGCTTACAGAAGCAAGATCAGGTGGTTAAGGAAAGTGGCTACACAGAGAAAAAGACTCTCCAAGGGGGGCAGGGGAAGAAACGGGTCAGGATGGGGATGGACACACCTTGGGAAGCCAAAATTTCCAGACTCCCCCACCCCCACCCCCACCACAAAGAGTTTCCTCCCCTTATTTGGAGGAGGCTGACTGGAAGAAAGACAAGGTTGGTTAGCCACAGTTGTGCAATCCGGCATACTTGCCGAGCCAGCCCATCAGGGAGCCACAAGCAGGAGAAAAAAAAGCCAACAAGGCCTTTGGTAGAAGCTGCCGGACTTTTGTCTCAGGTCAGGAGGGTCAAGCTGGCTATCTTGAAAGTTTGATCCCTTTATGGCCTACCTATGGTCCCTTTCCCTATCTGTCTGTCTGTCTGTCTGTCTGTCTGTCTGTCTGTCTGTCTGTCTGTCTGTCTACCAGGGAGTCCATCTACCCTGTAGCCCCTCAGCATTCTAAGATACCACCTTTTTGAGACAGGGGCTCACTGTATAGTTCTGGCTGCTCTGGAACTCACTCTGCTGACTAGGCTGGCCTTGAACTCAGATATCCACCTGCCTCTGCCCTGCCTCCTGAGTGCCACCCATCCAGCTTTAATTTTTACACACACACTTTATGACTCTGAGCCGAGCATGCCTCCACTCCTCAACCCTGACCAAATGTATCTACCTTTTCTTTTTAAATTTTTTGTTTTTTTTGTTTGTTTGTTTGTTTTTTTTTGTTTTTTTTTTTTTGGTTTTTCGAGACAGGGTTTCTCTGTGGCTTTGGAGCCTGTCCTGGAACTCGCTCTGTAGACCAGGCTGGTCTCGAACTCACAGAGATCCGCCTGCCTCTGCCTCCCGAGTGCTGGGATTAAAGGCGTGCGCCACCATCGCCCGGCTTTTTTTTTTTTTTGTTTTGTTTGTTTTTTTGGTCTTTTTAAATTTTATTTTGTGTGGATGGGTGTTTTGTCTGCCTGCATGCCTGTATATTACCTGTGTGCCTGGTGCTCAAGAAGGCCAGAAGAGGGTGCTGAATCTTCTGGAACAAGAGTCCGAGGTTGTGAGCCACCATTTAGGTTCTGGGAAATAAACCTGGATTCTCTGAAGAACAACCAGCCAGGCAGTGGTGGTGGTGCACACCTTTATTCCCAGCATTTGAGAAGCAGAGGCAGGCGGATGTCTAAGTTCAACGCCAGTCTGGTCTACAGTGTGAGTTCTAGGACAGCCAGGGCTACACAGAAACCCTGTCTCAAAAGCAAAACAAAAAGCAACAACAAAAACAAACAATAGGCAGTGTTAACTGCTGAACCATCTCTTCAGCCCCTAGCCTTTTTTTTTTTTAAATAAAGAAAACAACCTTAGGGCAGGGTATGATGGACCATGCCTTTAATCTTGACATTCAGGAGGAAGAGACAGTGAGTCTGGGGCCTATAATCCCCTATAGTTTCAGACCAGCCGTGGCTAATAAAAATATTTAAAATTTCTTTCTGTAGTTGTAGCTATGAGTAATATGTCCTGTGTTTAGCTTCTATAACCTCACATGAGCTGAATAACCTCTCTTGGTAAAAAAAACAGACCATTACAAAATAATTGTAATGTCATTGTTTCTGCTTGTGTATCATGCTCACTCATGGGCTAAATTTAAGTCATGTAGGCTAAAATTCAAACCCCTTCACCTCATCCATTGTCTGTAGTCACAGGTTAAACCCACCAGTAACAGAAAAGATAGGAAATGATGCTGGGCAAACTATAAACGTGAACATGCAATCTGGGTGAGGCGCTCAGGGCGTTAGCTCCATTGTATCTATCAGTAGGCCTGCAGGCGTAATAAAGATGAATTCTCCACAGCATGACAGTGAAAGACCCATGCAACAGGGCTCACATGGAGGGGCTTTTTATTAGGGGAAAGGAAATACGAAAAAGGGAAGGGGGAGACCGGCCTCTGATGATAGGAGTGGCAGAAGGGGGGGCAGTCAGACACTCTGGGAGTGGGGGAGAAAGGGAGGGAGAGAGATGGGAGGTGGCAAGGCCCACCTCTTAAAAGGGAACATAGTGAATGTGTACAGCAGGTGTTCTTAGCAGCTGCAGCTGAGGAAGCAGCCTGTCAGGACCCCAAGGGCAGACCAGTACAGATGCCTGAATACTAACACTCACCCTGTGGTTTGGTTTCAAAGGTCTGATAAGCAACAAATGGAAATGCTGTCTCTGAAAGAAAAAGGAGTAAGAAGGAGGAGGAGAAGAAATAAAATTACCTTAAATAGAGCAAGACCAGGAGTGTACTTTTTTTTAAATTTTATTTTATATGCATTGGTTGTTTTGACATGGGTGTTGGGTTCCCTGCAACTGGTGGTACAGACAGTTGTGAGCTGCTGGGAAATGAACCCGGGTCCTCTGGAAGAACAACCAGTGCTCTTAACCACTGAGCCATCTCTCCAGCCCCCCAGGAGTATACTCTTAACAGCATGTTTAGAAACGAGCTGACCCCTCTATGAACATATTTGTCACTCCAGTGCTCTCGCTGTCTGCTGAAATTAATCTTTCTCCACTCTTCTTGGCTGAGCTTAATTTAGCTCTGCATATACCAAGATGGGAACCCACTGCATTCGGTCACATTACTAATGTTGACACGAAACTACAGCTTTCACCTCAAATGCGGTTAAAATTGGTTCTGGACGCTGGATGGTGGTAGCACACCCCTTTAATCCCAGCACCCAAGAGACAGAGATAAGAGATAGGCGGATCTCTGTCAGTTCGAGGCCAGCCTGGTCTACAGAGCGAGTTCCAAGACAGACTCTAACACTACAAGCAAATGAAATGAAAATGAAAAACAAAAAGTTTATTCTGCAGCTAAATTTGAGTGATCATAGCTCGGGAACAAATATTCAGGTCTTCTCAAGTATAATGTTCCAAGGTAGAAGCAGTTTCGTGGAGCTTTTACAGTAACAGAATAAAGAAAATTTAAAATCAAGGTATTCTAAAAATATACTGGTGGAGACATTAGTCAGTCACAGGCAGAGAAGTCTCACTTACAGGCCCAGAGCTATCCGAACGCATTCTTATCCTTTTGATTGGTGGAGAATAGCATTTTGTTAATCGTCTTTACCTGTTTTTCAGGATGTTAGGTCTGACACAAAGGTTGGGCAATAAGGACTCTTTAAGGGGCAAAAGATAACCTAAGAGAAATAGTATCAGCAGCATTCTAAACTCTTTAAAGGCAAAAAAAAAAACAAAAACAAAAAAACATTTTGTTAGTTGACCAGGCTATGAAAGCAGCTTACTTCTAGGAATTCTGGTTTACACCAGCTAATATCACACTTTTGTTTTGCCTTTCCATTTCCCAGGGATCCTGTCTAAATCCAAGACACAGGACAGTGCGTATGGGAGCACCCAACGGTGTGAAGCATTTCCATAAATTTGTTTCTAATGCTTATTCTCAACTGCATCCGTTAATCTTTCTCTTCCACAGAGTTCTGAACATCCTTTAACTGCGAGAGGGCAAGTTTCAAGGCTCTGTGTTTGTTTGCCCCAACCTCAATTCTCCCGCATGACAGCAGAACCTCCCTTGGGAAGAAAGGAGGAAAGCAGCAAACTCTAACATTAATTATGATTAACAACCTTACTTAGGATGTATACGTTACATGAAAATAAGAAAACGATAAGAAACTGTCTCTGACATGATACAACAGAATAGAACCAAACTACTGATCCCTGCCTTGGGAAGCCTGCTTGCCCCTCGCTCCTCTGAGGAGGAAATACACATCTGTTCTCCTCCGGGAAACGACACCACCAACATTCACTTAGACAAGTTCTGTTTGCTAAAGACAAAACCGTCCTAAGAGAAACCTGCAAATTTTCAACGTACAAACTACAGTTTCTCCTTTATATCCAAGCGCTGAGAATCCCACCCGTCTCAACAGCCTTAGTATCTCGAATTAACACCTTAAACTCAGAGGTCCCAAAAATCCTGAATAAGCGTCCGATCTCCGCGCCCCCGGAAGTAGAGACCTGCACTGGAAGGCTGCGGTTGGCCCCGCCCTCCAGCCTCTTGCGTTCATTTCCGCCTCCTGTCGCTCTTCCGGTGCGGAGACCACACACCCCGACCCCTCCGGGACCCCATGGCTGCTCCCGGGCCGGTGGAGCTGGGCTTCGCCGAGGAGGCACCGGCCTGGAGGCTGCGCAGCGAGCAGTTCCCGAGCAAAGTGGGGGGGCGACCCGCGTGGCTCGGCCTGGCGGGGCTGCCGGGGCCCGGGGGGCTGGCGTGCGCGCGCTGCGGCCGCCCGCTCGCCTTCCTGCTGCAGGTGTACGCGCCGCTGCCCGGCCGGGACGACGCCTTCCACCGCAGCCTCTTCCTCTTCTGCTGTCGCGAGCCGCCGTGCTGCGCCGGGCTGCGAGGTGAGCGGCCCGCCCGGGGGCAGGGCCGAGGCTGTGGGTGCCTCAGGTCAAACCTCGGAGTGGGATGAGCCGGTTGATGTGGGCAGTTGGAGTCGGTTAATAGAAACTGTCTCTTAGAAACGTGCCCCTACCTACAGATTTTCATAACTCTGTTAGGCACGAACTCTTCCCGGTTTTATCCCTCTCCTGTAAGAACTCCTCCCTGAAAGAAAAGACTCTACTTTTCCTCTTTATGCGGAAGAAGAAGGTTCAAGTGTTTGGATTTTGTTTCACTGAAAACCTTTATACTTTCCATAACTCTTCGTTTCAGTTTTTCGTAATCAGCTACCGAGGAAAAATGTGTTTTACTCATACGAGCCACCTTCTGAGACGGGAGGTTCAGACAGTGGAGAATGTGCGTGCCTCCAGCTTAAGACAGGAGCCCATCTCTGTAGGGTTTGTGGCTGCCTGGGCCCTAAAGCCTGCTCTAGGTGCAAGCAGGCACATTACTGCAGTAAGGAGCATCAGACACTGGACTGGCGGCTGGGACACAAGCAGGCTTGTGAACAGTCAGGTAAGATATCTGTTTCTAGCAGTTTCGGTGCCTCAGTCAACCCAGATACTTTAGTTTCTGATTAAAGTTTAAATTAGAAAACAAAATACTTTAGAAAGTTTTAGAACTGGTAACATGAATACTTTAATAATGAAAGTGGTGTTGAAATCATATGGACATCTTGAGTATTGGCTTTTAGACTCCCTAGTCAAAAATAGAACCCGCTAAACACAGTAGTTAACAGCAGTCATGTATAGTGTCACTGTCTTTTGGTCGATGGCACATTCACCCCTGATCTGATAAGATAATGAATTCTTTAGTGACTTGGTAGACTGTGATCTCATCACTGTTTATGCTTGGGCTAGTCTCATGAAGTTGTGTATAACATCCAGTACATTGGTAACAAGTGACTGTATTAACAGTTGGTATATTTATTGTACCATTTAATCTTACTTTAGCCTAATATGTGTTTTAAAAATAATGAGCCAGTGGTGGTGACACCTGTCTGTAATCCTAGCTCTCAAGATGCAGGAGGAGTTTGAGGCCCATCTGGGCTACACAGTGAGATCCTGACTCAGAAGTGAGCTTGCTGTGTTATACAGGCAGCAGCTTTATACATTTAATGCCCAATACTTCACCGGGTGCCTGGCATCCGGCTCCACAGTGATTGTCCTATGCCGTAGTGACTGATGTTCAGACTGATGAAGTGCTTTAGAAATGGGAAAATTTTAGATCATCTTAAAACTAAATGTTTATTAATGATGCTAATAACTTTCTTGTAGATCCTTTAAACCAGACAATTCCAGATCACAACTTCCTGTTTCCAGAATTTGAAATTGTAACAGAAGCAGAAGATGAGATTATACCTGAGGCTGTAGAAATGGAAGATTATTCTGACGTCACAGAAAGCATGGGTAAGGACATGGCATATAAGTTTTACAGTACTATGACCAAGTACACTTTAGGAAAAACACTTCAGGAAGGAGAGCCTCCATTAGTATGTCAGTGGTGAAACAAGATCATGGTGGGAGATTGTAGGTGAAAACAGTAACTGCAGAATGTATGACAAGGCCCTTTGTAACAGTCTTTTAATTCTACTTTTAGATCCATACTTTGGTTACTGTCTCTAGAGTTCATGTGCTAGGGCTGTGTCGAGGCAGAAGTAGTGACCAACACACTTGTGATCATGATGAGTCCAGCTTTCATACTCTAAGGTCGCTCATGCGGGGGCTCACTGAACACACTTGGGCCTGTGCTTCCAGGGTGGAAACCAAGTTCTGGGTATCATGTGTTTGAACAAAGAACTTAAGTTTTATAGTTTGATTCTAGATCTTGCTGACAGTAGGATTTCAATTTCTAAACCGCAAGGTCAGGCTTATAGAAACCAAATTAGGCTCTCAGTTATTGGTTCATGCTCGGGAACAGGAACACACAGTGGGAAGAAGGCACCCAGGAGTCAGGAACCCAAACAAGTGAACGTCTTGTGACTGTTAGAAAGATGAGATGCAGAGCTGGAGAGATGGCTCGGAGCTTAGAACCTAGGAGTGGATGCACATGAACTGCCCGATGTAAGTAGGATGTGTGAGTGAGCATTAGATAAGAAGCAATCATAAAAGTAAACAGTTGAATTATATATCTACATAATTCTACATGACTTCAAACCAGTGATTTGACAGATGTGTATCTAGTAAAATCTATTTCAAGAGTGGGAAAAAAGCGATGGGCATGTTTTTCTTTGGAAGTAGGTCCTCATATAGGCCAGGCTGGCCTTGAACTCTGCCTCCTGATTGCAATTACAGGTGTTACACATTTTATATGTGACCGCTGTTATTTTTATTAAGTAAATTGATATATTAGGTCTGAGGAAATAGTAGAGATTTGCAGAAAGTAGGTCTGAATTTTTTTATTGGAAGATGGTAGCAACTCATAAGTACTTTATAACAAAGATTTAAAAATCTTTAGAATTTTAAAAACTGTTAGATTGTGAAATTTTAGAAATTGTTAGATCATCTCATTTATAGTTGGTACTCCAGATCTATAAAATGATCTATTTAGAGAGATAGCTGATACTGAGGAAATAATGAAAGAAAGTGGTTATCATCGGAAATTGAAGAAATTAATAGTTAAGAATCCAGTTATCACACCTTTAATCCCAGCACTTTGGAGGCAGAAGCAGGTGGATCTCTGTGAGTTCAAGGACAGAGAAACCCCATCTCAAACACAACACACACACACCCCACCCCTCAGTTATCAGTGGATCCTAGTGGTACAGACCTACAATCTCAGCTACTCAGTAGGCTTAAGATGAGATGATTTTAAGTCCAAGGCCTTCTAGGGCTACCAACTGGGGTCAAGGCAAGCCTGAACAAATTCATGAGGCCCTAACCAGACGAATAAAAACAGGATGGGCTTTGGAACTCAGGGCATTTTGCCCAGCATGTATCAGGCTCTAGATTCAATTCCTGATTTAGAAGAGCAGGAACTTCATTAATCATCAGTTATTATCTGTAAGTGACTGGGGGGAATCTTGAAATTTGATGTGAAGCTGGCTCTTCATAACAACTACAGCACTTCTATTTTGTGAACGTTCAACATTCACCAGATAAACATTTTCAGAACGCTTCCCTGAAGTGACTGTCCTAGCTGAGAATTAGTTTGGGCTGCAAGGAGAAAGATTGGGAGGGAGGGAAGGGACAGGGACACCTGTGGAGTAGCTTAAGGCTTTGCTTCTTCCCTTGAGAACACCAGTGTGAGGGAGTGTACATTCTCCATGCAGCCTGGCTATTTATGGCAGGAAGTGCCATTAATTAACGCCTCCCCCAATTTATCAAAATGGTGATATTGAATTTCAGCTTATCCGACTCAAGATATTAAGGTTGTATTTTGATACATGTTACCACACTTTGTGTTAGCAGCCACTGGTCTGCTGGAAAACTGGCTGTGGAACAGGAAATGACACTGATGGGTGAGATGGAAGGAGGCTTGAAGGAAGAATCCAGATGGTTTGAGCACGGCAGTGATGAGGACCCCATTGCAGGGAGCCCCAAGACGCACTGCTATAGTTTTTAATTTGAAGCCTTAAAGACTAGATCTATAATGATTACATGTTACCTACAAATAGGTACTAAAATTACTTGAACAGAGAATCTAATTATGTTAACTAGGTTCTCCATACATTTGAATGGCTAAATTGTGGGGATTATCCCAGTATTCCATAATTATTGTGTTGGTCCCCCCCCCCCAGGGAGAATACCTGAGGAAGAACTAGAGTCCATGGCAAAGCATGAATCCAAGGAAGATCACATTTTTCAAAAGTTTAAATCCAAAATAGCCCTTGAACCAGAACAGGTAAAATGGGATTTATACCTCTTCACTGTGTTCTCAAAACTTATAAAACCAGTATGATTCACGTGCCCATTCACTGTGTACATTATATATGTACAGAATTCCAAAAAAAAAAAAGCATAAACAAAAAGCCCTAAAGGCAACTTCCTAAACACACTGGAGCAAGTGAACAACCAGGGTAACAGGAAGCTTTGGTCTGCCTGTAACACTAGGTGGTTTTAGCAATGGTGATACAAGTTAAACAAAAGACAGGAAAAATGCTCTGAAGCTGATTATAGTGAATTTACCCTTTTTTAAACAATTTAACCAAACACTATGTCTGACTACATACACATCCCTTTTTAAAGTATTTAAGGATCTTGGCTATTCATGAAGCCAAGTACTGACTGCTATGGCCACATTTTGTATGTAGACTCACACAGTTGTATGGTAATGAGTTATTCTCAACTGAGATTCTAACACTGGGGCCAGTGCCTGCTGCTGAGTCTGGCCCACAGAGTAGAAGCAGTGACTCTCACAGGTTACCCTCTGACCTCCACAAGTGCTGCCGTGTGTACACACAATTTTTAATTGTTTAAAAAGGCCCTGACAAGTTAGGGAAGAAATGAGCTGAAATAATGGCTTTGAGGTTTGGGTGTTGGTAGTGCACAGAAGCAGAATATGGGGATCCTCTTAACTGACCCATGGGGAATTCTCAGATGAGATGGACTCCTTGTTACCTTCTAGATTCTCAGGTACGGAAGAGGTATTAAACCCATCTGGATTTCTGGTGAAAATATCCCTCATGAAAAAGATATTCCAGATTGCCCCTGCGGTGCCAAGAGGATATTTGAATTCCAGGTATGACCTTAAAAAATGACTTTTTAAGAAAACTGGACCAAAATATAGGTATTAAAATATTCTGTCTTCTCCCTAGGTCATGCCCCAGCTGCTAAACCACCTCAAGGCAGACAGACTGGGCAGAAGTGTGGACTGGGGCATCCTGGCAGTCTTCACCTGTGCTGAGAGCTGTGACCTGGGCATTGGTTACACAGAGGAGTTTGTGTGGAAACAGGATGTGACAGATACACCTGAACAAGGGTTAAATCCTTAAAAATGTTCCATATGCCTCAGGACCCACAATTCCATCTCTAGGACTTTATCCTAAGAAAGTAGTTACCAAAGACTTATATAAGTATAAAAATGTTGCTTGATACATTATTTACAATGTCTCTGTATTAATAAAATAAGTGTCCAATGATGGGAATTTCATTTTTGTATGTCCATAATGAAGGGTGATACTGTTGGTGCTACGTACATGGATGCCCAGAGGGGTACAGGGTATAAATACCAGGATGCCATACTGATGTTGATAGTATGTTACTCTTGTAGACATACATATATGTGTGCATAGAAATAATCTGGAGAGATGGCTCAGTTGATTGTAATTACTGTTAGTTATTTTTTTTGTCTGTGTGTTATGTGCACCACATACATGCCTGGTGCCTTCAGAGGCCAGAAGACAATGCTGAGTTCCCCTAAAACTGGACTTAGACACTTGGGAGATGCTATGGGTGCTGGGAATCAAGGCTGGGTCCCTGCAGGAGCAGCCAGAGCCAGCTTTCCAGCTATTAAGAGGGCTTGCTACTCTTCAAAGGAGCCAAGTTCAGTTCCCAGCACCCAAATCAGGAAGCTCACAGCTGCCTGTGTCACAGATCCAGAGAATCTGATGACCTTTTCTGGCCCGTGGGCACCCAGTACATGTGGCATAGCTCATATAGGTGCATAAAACATACAAATAAGCAAAAACTAAAAAGAGTATCTGGGAAGGAGCCCTGTGTTTTCCCTCTGTAACCTGCCACATGGCAGCACGCCCCACTTCCATGTGGGTTAAAGAGGGAGGGAGGGAGGGAAGAAAGGAAACTGGAGCAGTCCATACTGTCCAGTTCCAGAGCAAGGAAAAACTGAACTTGTTAGTCTGAGTAGGATGAAGGAGCCAGTAAAGAAGTCATGGGCTTTGTCTTTCTTTACAAACACTCTGCACAGACTGTTCACAATGACTGGGGAAGGTGAACAGAAGGAACTGTCCTGTCCCTGGGGCCATCTTTCAGGGACGGGATGTTCCATGTGGTTCACTGCCAAGCCACGTGGCCAAATCTTATGTGAGCAGGGTTTCCAGTCTTCATCCATTCACAAGTGAATTCCCATCGTCAGACACCCACACAGAGACAGACCTGAGAAAGCTGTTGTATCGTTTAGCATCCTTGTTCATCCTGGTTTGTTTTCGAGACGGGGTTTCTCAGTGTATCTCTGGCTGTCCTTGAAATACAGAGATCCGCCTGCCTCTGCTTCCCAAGTGCTGCCACCCTGAATCTTAATCTAGCAATCTTCTAAATTTTAAGAGGTTACATGACATTCTACTACCATTGACTATCTGGTCTACATATGACTATAGCATATTACACAAAGTCCTGGCTTATGAGTTCATACCATGTATGTGTACATTAAAATACACATACAACCATTTAGAGATTCCTACAAGGGTCATTTATTATTTATCAAGCTACTTTTAAGGAAAGATGCTGTTCATTTTTACTTGAGGTATTAGAGCACACAGCCGTGGAAGGCATTGGCATCAACTTGTGGCAAACGTGTAGAAACACACCTACTTAGGAAAAGACCAGGACAAAGAGATGCTAAGTCTGACTTCACATCCCAAATTAATCCTGTCCACTCAAAATGTATTACAGAAGGGTCTGAGTGCTGAGACTTTAAAAAGTCAATATACTAAAGTATTTATAAACAGCAAGGGCTATTATTTGGGAACATCCCCAGGTGGTATGGACATGAATATACCCAGCCAGGAGCACGTAGGAGTACGACCTTAGAGGCCCAAGGATTCAAGGCCACCTCAGGCCACAAACAGCGCCTGATCAGTCTGGGCTAGATACAGCAAGATCCCTTCTTACTACACTATCTTAGTTGGTTTTTGTTAGTTTGACACAAACCTAGATCTATCTGGGAAGAAGGAATCTTGAGAAAATAGTTCCATAAGATTGACCTATAGGCCAGTCTGTGGGGTACACTCTTTTTTTTTTTTTTATATTAATTGCAACTTTATTTGGCCAATGGCTCAGGCATATTCATAGCTAGCTCTTAAATTTTTTTTTGTTTTAAATTTATTTATTTATTGAGGATTTCTGCCTCCTCCCCGTGTGGGGTACACTCTTGATCAACATGGGAGAGCCCAGCTCAATGTGGGTGGTGCCACCCCAGGGCAGGCTGAGTGAGTCAGTGGCAGTGTTCTTTCACAGCCCTTCTTTAGCTCCTACCCTGTCTTCCCTTCATGAAGGACTACAACTATAAGCTGAAATAAGCCCTTTTTCCCAAGCTGCTTTTGGTCACAGTATTTTATCACAGCAGTAGAAAACCTAACTAAGACAGTCTTTCTCAGAAAGACTGCTGCATGTGCACTCTAGGGACAGCACACTTTAGTGCACACTAATCTGCAATCCGCTTATGGCCTTCAGAATTAAAGGGTTCTATTCTGGGGGTAGGTCAGTCACAGAGGTTATTCCCTGCAGGCACAAATCCTGTGTTCTAGCCCCAGTATGTCAAAAATAACAAGGATAAAAATATGCATAATATAGAAATGGTTAAATGAAAACCTTGGCAAGACACAGTGGCTCATGAGACTTACCATCCCAGCTATTTGAGAGAGTAAGGCAGAATCACTGAGTTCACGGCCACCTGGGCTGTAGGAGTCTAACCGTGTCACCCTGTCTCAAACAGAACAGGAAAGAAGGAAAAAAACAAGGCACTTTAAAGTCCCAGCCACTGAAATATTAAAAATAAATACCAGAAAGAAGAAACAAGATTACTACTTTTCAAAATTACCACGTGCCTAGAACTTAGGGTTCCAATGCATTCAACTATTAACAGCAGTAACGGGAGGTCAATAAATAGATTGGAAAAAGTTAAATATAAATTAGTATTTTTCCTTAAAGTGTTATGAAAAAATAAGAAGCATGTTGAAATAATTAACTTTTATGACATGAAAATGCTCCATATAAAAAGAATTATAAAACCTAAAAAAAAAAAAATCTTGAAGAAACGTACTAGAATGATGTCCTTCCCAAACATCAGTAACACCTGGGAGGTGCAGGAAGGGGTACTTTATATACTTCTGGGGAGCTGGGCTCTAGTACTGATTTGTCAAAACTTGGAATACATAAATGGTTTATATCAATTCCCCTTGTAAAAGTATATTATAGAAATTTATGTATTCAAAATACACATATGAGAATACCTGGGCCATACTGCATAACAGTGTGCACTAGAGGTAACAAGGACCATCACTAAGGGAATGGTTCAAATCAAGGTATTTAGGACATTACATTGCTGTTCTTGGAAGTATAACTGACACACTGACTGTAAAGACAAAAAAACAAGTCACCAAAGTATTGAACCAAAAACAAGATAAAAAGTAGCTCCAAAGGACAGAATTGCACATTAAAAATTTAAAGAGCAACACACCTTAACACCCTAGTCCACAGTTCTTTCCCACACTTGGTCCTGAGTGGCATGGTAACTTGCAAGCACTGAGGACTGAAGCCTTACTCTCCCAACTGCTGGCGTTCAGTCGAACTCCTCTCAGCCTTGTTACCTCAGAATGGTACCCAGTAACCCCAAATTCCAGGGGCTAATGCCACTGAAAACAGTCACTTGTTAGTGTCCCCTCTGCCTGCTGCCACATCAGGTATACGGGAGAGCTCAGGCATAATCTAGGTGAGGGTGATAAGACACTAATCTGGAAGTTACCTGGGGAAAGAACAGCTAAGGATGGAAAGAAAGACTTCTGTCTGATTGCACATACTCTGAGCTGTGCACAATGTACTTTTACAATTAAAAAACAGGACATAAAATGCTCCCAAATAACCCAAAGCTTCATAAGTGTCCACTTTGTATTCAAGAGAAAATAGCCATGACAAAAATGCTACATCAGAGAAGCTAGCTATCTGTGGAAAGGGTGCCAACTTCCACACCTGAAATACTCAAGAGCCCTCCGATGTCCCTTACCAGCTACGAGGCCCCGGTGAAGGCTGAAAAAGGAACAGAACATAACTAGTTTGGTGAAGATCCAGACACTATAGAGTATCTAAGGAGTAAGAGGGTGTTCAGTGTGGATCATAAAATCAGTGGCGTGTCCATTTTCACTGCAACAAACAAAAACAAAACAAATGACAAACAAAACAGTGGTCTCAGGCATTATATCTAAAATAAATCTCTTTGACAGTATGATCACATGACTCTTACAAGGTTTCGTTTATAACAAAAATCTAACAATTTACAAGCTGCATGTTTCTGTGCAGAGCCCTCTGGAGAAAGAAAATATGTACATTTATTTTGATTAATACAACTATTCAGTTCTGCAATACTGGGAAGGAGGAATGTATCTGGCACAAAAATAACTCCTTAGAGTTACAAACTAGAAAACAACACTTAAAAAAAGATTTTTTACTTTTCTGGTAGAAATATAAAAACTGGCTTATGTGGGAAAAGTTAAAATAAAAAGTCCAATTGTACAGGTGGCTTGAACACTTAAAAGTTCTGTCCCTTAAACCAGCAAATTCATCAACAGCAGTGTTTAAAATCTAAATATAAATAAGTGGGCAGAGTTGCCCGAATAGCAGCACAGAGCAAGCGGCTCACAGTGATGCTGCAGGGCGATCTCAGTGCAGAGGAGGTAACCTTTCCAATGTCCGCAGTAGGACACAGTGTCACTTCATGCTGCCACCTGTAGCCGAGTGTCCTTCTCACAACTGTCCATCAGTGGCACCAGAACTGACGTATTTAAAACACAAGTGGTGGGGGCAGTAATGCATGGCAGCCACTATGTGGTCTTCCTGAATCCCTTTAAGATGGGGTAGATGTTTTCAAATGCTTCATAAATTTCTGCTCTAACTTTAGCACCTACAAAGACACATTGGAATAGAAATGAGATGGTTAAGTAACATTTCTTAAAATAGAAAGTAACATTGCTGCCTTAAAATAAAGTCACAAGTACAGTTCTCTCCATACCCAGTTAAGACAAACTTGCTGTGTACACCAGGCTGGCCATGCCATGCTCTCCAGCTCTTGTTTTTAAAACCTTATTTATTTATTTATTTATTTATTTTTGGCATTTTTTTTTAAAAAATGAGATTGGTAGAGATGGTGGCGCACACCTTTAATCCCAGAACTCAGGAGGCAGAGGCAGGAGGATGTCTGTGAGTTTGAGGCTAGCCCAGTCTACAGAGCGAGTTCCAGGACAGGCCTCCAAAGCTACTGAGAAACCCTATCTTAAAAACCATTAATATACATATAATAAAAATACACCTGGTGACTTTTAACACCCCAGACCACCATTTCCTCACCACAGTTGGTCCTGGCCAGGATCCACAAGTCAGCAAGGCAATACCCATCCCCTAGCCCACAGTTCTTTCCCACACTTGGTCCTGAGTGGCATGGTAACTTGTGAGCACTGAGGACTGAAGCCTTACTCTCCCAACTGCTGGCGTTCAGTCGAACTCCTCTCAGCCTTGTTACCTCAGAATGGTACCCAGTAACCCCAAGTTCCAGGGGCTAATGCCACTGAAAACAGTCACTCACTAATGTCCCCTCTGCCTGCTGCCATGACGCATACTCTACTGAAGACGACAACTGTAGCAGGGCCCTGTGGCTCTCACTCTCCCCCTTCTCATGGGGGTCAGGATTGGAAGCAAAATGTAAACAAAAACATCCTTACAAGAGGCTAGACAACTGTCCCAACACAGAAATGCTATCCCAAAATTCTCTGCAATTTTGGTACACTACTTTTTTTTTAACTTACCTGTTAATACAACTTTTCCAGAAACAAAAATAAGGAGAACAATTCTTGGTTTGATCATTCTATAGATTAATCCAGGAAATAATTCTGGCTCATAGCTAGAAAGGAAATGGGAAGTCATCAGTTTTTGTAGAAACACAACAAGGCCTTGTGAAGTTCTGGAAATATTGAGTGAACAAGCCAGATGTCTACCAACAGGACACGAGATGAAAACACTTTAACCAAGCAAGAGCCGCATGTCATGGGCATGACGACCAACTACATGCTGTCCTATCACATAATGCTGTCTTCACAGAATCTACATTTTCTGATAAAGACAAGAGGGTATACTCGTTCTCTGATCCTCATTAAATTCACTCTGGGCAAGTCTAGGGATAATAGTTTATAAAAAAATCTCACCACTCATCTTAAAAGCTGAGAGTGACAGTCAGTCAGCCTGGTAATCATATCTTCCCTCCCTGAATAGGAATGTTCTAGAACTGTCAGTTTTTCTAATAGGGTGACTTAACCAGAGTGATAAACCAAATATGAGCTCAAAGATGAGCCTACACCCTGAACTGACATTAATTGATGAAATTCTATCCTAGTGATTTTGGGTTTATTAGTTCAATCTGATGAAAGGACCTGTCTGTTTTATGTGTGACCTGGAAATAAATGAAGGGCAGGCCTCCATGAGGAAGAGCAACATTGAATGGATATCTAAAGCTCAAACAGGAGTTCTATGTTGAAAATTGAACCTAATGTGCCAGGTAAAAAATTGCCCTGGGCAAAGGCCCTGAAGCAAGAGGAGTATGGTGAGTGTGGGGAGGTGGTGCAGCTGCAAACAGGAAACATACCGAGACGAAGCTGTGAGCAGGGATGCTGAGGAAGTGCTCACCAGAGAATGACAAGCAATCATAACAGACAGCTTATCCCTGCTGCCATCTTATCCTCTGCTAGTAATGTTGACAAAGAAGATTCAAACTGGGAGAAAAGTGGTAGAAGAAACTACAAATTCATGTATTTAAATGTCTTTACTGACTAACAAAGTGATAAGGCATACAGAAGTGAACGTAAGTCACTCCAGTGAAGGGGCGTCTGGGTGTCACTAAGTGACTAGGGAAATAGGAGCTGTGAGGGCAGCAGAAAGTTCAGTATAATTGCTTACTAGTAGCACATTCAACTTGCAACTACATCATAGACTTAGAAACTGAATGTCATAAATGTGCTTCTCCCTGTATGATGCCTGAGGAGACTATAAATGGATTCCTCTCAGACCTACCTACTGAACTGCTGGTGGGTCAGCACAAGGCCTTCCAGCCTTATGGGGAACTTCACATCACAGCTTCCCACCATGTTTTGGATCTTGAAGTCTAAGAACTTAGCTGGGAATCCCAACTTCTGCACAACTCTAGCATATTTTCTCGCTGCTAATCTGGATTGTTCTTCACTGCAGGAAGGATAAACAGTGAGTTATGAGCAGAACCCTAATGGAATAATTAAGAATAACTTAAACAGAGTCTAAGTTAGAAAACGAATTAAACTATCATTGTGTCTTTAACAGAAACATCAGCCATGAACTTACGACATTACTGACAAGTCCTAGATTTAAAGGACGTGATATAGCATATGATTCAGTTATGATCACTGTTAATACATTCTGACCCACAAATTTCTACCGAGATGAAAACTTCATTTTCATAAAAAAAAAAATTACTAAAGTCGGATGGTCGTGGCTCATACCTTTAATCCTAGCACTTGGGAGGCAGAGGCAGGTGGATCTCTGAGTTCGAGGTCAGCATGGTCTACAGAGTGAGTTCCAAGACAGTCAGGGCTACACTGAGAAACCCTGACTCAAAAAACAAAACAAAACACCAAAAGCAAAAATAAAAAAAAAAATGTATACTAGTAAAATTTACTATTGACAAATATACAAATTCTGTTCCCTTACATCAAATTTCTGTACATTCTTAGGACACCATTATTGGGTGAAACTGTGACTTTCCAACTTACAGAGCTTTCATCTGAAAAGCAGGGTGCAAATACAATGCTACAACCAAAGTATCAGGGTAACAGTAAGAAGATGCTACTCAAAGTGATTAGGATAGTCCAGCTGGCCGGTGGTGGCGCACGCCTTTAATTCCAGCAATTGGGAGGCAGAGGCAGGCAGATTTTTGTGAGTTTGAAGCCAGCCTGGTCTACAGAGCGAGTTCCAGGATAGTCAGGACTACACAGAGAAACCCTGTCCTGAAACAAACAAAATAAAAGCACTAGCCTGATAATAGCAACCCCCAGAAACAAAGAAACCCTTAAGGTACCTCTTGGCTCCGGTGCACACCATTTTTCCAGAGCTGAAAATCAGCGCAGTTGTTCGTGGCTCTCTTATTCTCATGATGACAGCAGCAAACCGCTAAAATGGTCAGAAAGAAGCATGAAAGCTGCATTTCTGATTAGTTTCTGTGAGCGAAGAAAGCTCAAGTATTGTAGATCCTGGGTGAAACTCTCCTGGCTACACCAGATATTCCTGTCAATGTATTTAAAAAGTATCTTTGCGCACGCCTTTAATCCCAGCACCCAGGAGGCAGAGGCAGGCGGGATCTCTGTGAGTTCAGGATCAGTCTGGTCTATAAAGTGAGTTCCAAGACAGGCTCCAAAAACTACACAGAGAAACCCTGCCTTGAAAAACCAAAACCAACCAAACAAAAGTATCTCTTAAAATGTTTTTGTTGGGCTGGAGAGATGGCTCAGAGGTTAAGAGCATGGCTGCTCCTCCAGAGGTCCTGAGTTCAATTCCCAACAACCACATGGTGGCTCACAACCACCTATGATAGGATCTGGTGCCCTCTTCTGGTGTGCAACCATGCATGCAGGCAGAATACTGTATATGTAACAAATAAATAAAATCTTTAAAAAAAAATGTTTTTGTTTCTTATTCCTTTCCTCACACTTATCTACGTTTTTTGGGTATTTCTTTATTGGGCAGTTTTTAAAAATCTCCTGATCTTTTCTCCTTTCTGCTCTTTTGAACTTTCCAAGTTTGTCCAAATAAAGCAATCCATTAGTATCAAAGTAAGCACTACAGAAAATACCGACGGAATGCGACACACAAAGTAAAAGACAGTCAGACAGAGAGCTCTTATGAGGAACAGATGGATAAATGAGAACCAAGAAAGAATCAACCATGCAGATTCAGTAAACTAACTCCTAGCGATGACAGCTGAGAAAGCCAACCAAGAAAAACAATCAACAAAATTCTAGAAATCAGATAGTATTTTTTAGTAAGCGCTCCAAATGTAAATGGTCTTACCTATCCAATTAAAAGACAAAGACTAGTTGTTTTTCTAATCCCACCATTTGCTGACTGCAAGAAACACACCTCAATGACAAGGACACTTGCAAACTGAAAGTAAAAGCAAGGAAAATGATACACAAAACAAATGGAAACTGAAAACAAACAGAGGTAGGCTTCAAGGCAAAAATAGACGCGATGAGGCTACCATCTTAATATGGTGACTGGTTCATCAAGTAGATATAAGAGCTGCATATACTAAAAATAACAAAAACTTGGTTAACTAAAAGTGAACAGTGGCCAATTTGAGTCTTTGTAGTTAATTTTCTGGTTAGCCTTATACTCAACTAAAAACCTGGCTATGAAATAGGGCTCACGTGTTTCCTACATTTAAGACAGTTCTTTCCCTCAATCTAGATGCTGTCACATTGCCAGTTTCAAGAAGACACACAAATGATGAAATCAGTAAAATGCACTTTTAATTCCAGCATTCAGGAGGTGGAGACAAAAGGGTCTGAGTTTGAGGCCATAAAAATGAAATCATAGTATAAAGTAGCAACCCTATTACAGATAGAAACACAAGACAGGCAAACATGTAGAACAGTTTCGGAACCTGGGACCTCTCTTGGTTTGGCTATACACCTGGCAGCCCGAGACCCTTACCTGCATGAAAAATACATATACAGCCCTCTCCAAACCTAGAAAGACTACCATCTACGCAGATACACACACACACAC
>NC_022034.1:3116004-3139700 GCF_000317375.1 Microtus ochrogaster
CACACACACACGCACACACACACGCACACACACACACACACACACACAATGGACTAGGTTTCTCCTTCCCTTGATGATCATCAAATACAGTCTACTCAATCATACTCCAGTTGTGTCCAAGCACAAGGCAGGGAGTGGGTAGGGCTGACTGATTCAGTCTGAATGTTTTTGTAATAAGGCAAACTGTGTCCTCTGAGTAACCTTAAGGGAAATCCCCTACTGCCACCTTCTGCCCACGTAAACTGGGCATGCATGTCATTAATACCAGTTGTATCATGGGAGGAGACAACAGGTAAGTTACATAACTTGAATCTGTTTGTCAAATAGAAAATCACACCCCTAACAACCAACTCCCTTTCCTTTAGAAGAACCTATAAAATAGTGCCCCAGAAAGTAATCTGGGACTGGAGTCCTTTCACACTCATGTGGCTGATCTGTACTAATGCATATAAATGAATTTCACCAGGATCAGAAGTGTGAAGCTCTTCATGAGAAGTCACCTAAGGAGCTGTGACAGGAGCAGTGGGAGGAGCTCCCAGGAGGATGCACAGGAAGAAGTCAGAGACTCTATGGCCAACCTCAACTTACAGGATACAACAAAGGGGAGAGCTGAGACTCACAGGTGAAGACAATGGACAAAACTAAAGCCAGGGTACGGAGACCAACAGCCAGGTTAAGGCCTAGGAAACTGTAAGGCTTCCAGGGACTTTACTAGAACTCTGTGTTCCTCAATGACTTATCACACTGTAAAAGGACAAAAAGCCTGATTACAATCACAAGTCTTTGGCCTTGCTAGACCAGTGTTCTATCACCAAGCCAGACTCTTAAATTCCTGCAATTTCTCTATCAGAAAAGCCATTTGTGTCCATACCACCACATGTAATATTGTCTATCAGCAAACCTTCAAAGTTACACAAAGGTGGGAAAACGTGTAATAAACTTGTACTTACAGCCACCAGTTATTAATCACTGACCAACCTTTCTCCACCCATGCGATCCATCCCCAGCTCTCCCACAGGATTGTGGACTGGGTACCACAGACATGTCATCAGATAGGCTTCAGGATATAAATGGGATATTCTGTTTTCCAACTTCTTGTGGTACCCTCCACAACGTAAGTGTATGTAAACTTAGTTTATTATATGGATTTCTACAAATGGAGAGGGATATACATAGTAGGTATTCAATAAAACACAAGTTGAAGAACTGAGAATGCAGCCGGGCAGTGGTGGTGCACGCCTTTAATCCCAGCACTTGGGAGGCAGAGACAGGTGGATCTCTGTGAGTTCAAGGCCAGTGTGGTCTACAGAGTTCCAGGACAGCCAGGGCTACAAGAGAAATCCTGCCTTGAAAAACAAAACAACAACAACAGTTTGGTTTAGTGGGCAGCACTGCCCTAGTATGGGTGAGGTCCTAGTTAAAATCACAATACTGCAAAAACAGGAAAACAGAACAAAATGAAAAGTCCCAGAATGAACTTTTCCTAAACACTAATCATAAACATAAAACTACTCATTTTGCTTGAATCAAGAAACAAGCACAATACAAACTTTCTCACCTACAGATTTAGGAAGAATTTTCTGTTTATCTTATATAGTCTCAAACACATGAAAATGGGTCTGACCTTGGGATTATATTCAGCATTTCGGGCACGAAGTGCAATGGTCTTTAGGTCAAGTTTACATCCAAGATTCACCGTGGATACAATATTTCTATAAGAAATTTAAAAACATAATTACTTAAAATATTTAACTTTTAAACAAAGAGGGCAATGGTCTTTAGGTCAGGTTTATAACCAAGATTTGCTATGAATATAATATTTCTGCAAGAAATTTGGAAACAAAACATGATTTAGATTGATGATCCATTATTTTTCACCAGGCGTTAGTAGTAATAATAATAAAAATAACAAAACCAAACAAAAAAACTCTGCTGACTCTAAATGTTTTAAAAAGTGCCACATACCAGATATTCCCACTTAATACCCAAAACGTACTATGAAGTGGTAACTGTTATTCCCACAATCAGACAAAGCAACTGAGCCTCCATGGAATGCACTGCATTTGGCTTGGGATGCACATGTGGAGGAGCCAGAACTTGTGTGTCTCAGGAGCCATGCTTTCCTGAGCTCTCAAATACTACCAACATTAGCTCACTATTAAGTCAATATGGTAAAACAGGAAGATGTGGATTTTCTCAATCTTCCCAAAATGGAATTCAATGTCTTTAGCAAGGGAAGAAAATACCTGTACTCTGTTCTGTAGTTACCACTGTAAGTCATGTTAAATCACTAGCAGGCTAGGGAGACAGCTCCATTTGTAAAGAGCTTGTGGAGTTCAATCCCCAGAACCCGTGAGAGTGATAACGTGCTCCTGCAATCCTAGTGCCAAGGAGACAGAGACAGGCAGATTTCTGAGGCTCACTGACTAGTCAGCTTAGCCCAACCAGCAGTGACCAGGGTGGAGATATGATTCTTGAGGTTCTCCTCCAGCATACATAGGGAAGTGCATGCACACATGCACAGAATTCATCATTCCCCACCTGGGTCTAAAAGACTGTTTCATGCCACTGTATCCCAGTCTCGAAGCATTCTATGCAGTAACAGTGTTTCTCTGTGTAGCCCCGGCAGTGCTGGAACTCACTCTGTAAACCAGGCTGGCTCTGAACTCACAGAGATCTTCCAGCCTCTGGCTCCCAAGTACATGCTCTGTGGCTATGGAGATAAGTGTATGTCCTAGGCTGTTTCTAACAGATGATTTTAATCAGAATACAAAGCACAATGCCTATAGGAGTCAAATAAGAATGAAAAATTAGTGTGGAGCAGTACAGACTTTGTCTAAAGGAGAGCTAACAGGGCTTATCTCTCTAAAATTATAAAAAATCAAAAGTAATCTTAAAATTGTATACAGGCAATGTGTAATAAATAGTCAAGATTCATGATTATATACCATGTAACTTAAAAATGATCTGGCATGGCTTACAAATGACAATTATGTATGTAAAAAGAAAGTTGATCTCAAAGTAGGAGGGAAGATCAGCTAACACAAACTAAACAGTGTTGTCAGGCTATCAGCTTCCTTAAATGGAATCTACACACTTGTTACTGAGGAGTATCTAGATTTGGGTTGTTTCAGGAAGAAATAAAAAAGCCCGTGCCTCCTACCCCTTAACATGTGGGACCTACTTCACTTAAGCAGAAACATATTTCAAGACAAGAACTGCCATCCTCACAAACCTCCAAAGATTGGACAAGCCTGTGATACAACTGGCTGTAACTCAGACAATTAGCTACAGAGAAATGTCCACAGTATTGATGAGACTTAACTTCATTTCAGCGGCCCCAACACATAAACACAACTCCATGTCTAAGGAAAGGCTCTGCTGAGAACACTGCCTCCTTCTGCGGCTTCAATTCCTTGCCAGGAGCAGATGAAGCCGCACTATAACAGAATTACCTTAAGTAAATCCACGGTCTGAAAGCAAACAGTGTAATACCATTGAGAGCCTCCTCTGGTGGAGGGGACAGAGGACATAAACATGTGTGCGCATGCATGCCCACACACTGGAAGAGGGAAAGCGAGAGCACACACACTAAGAGGTACTCACTGCAACTGTGGTACGATCCCAGAGCTCTCAGAGGCTGGTGTGGCAGGAGTGATCGGGGTCATAGGGGTCATTGGTGAAGGATACAAGGGGGTGGTGCCTGGCAAGGGTGCAGTGGTCAGAGTCTGGGAATGGAAGATCTGTGGAGTCTGGCCTGAGGCACCCTGTGTGGGCTGCTGAGATGCTGATTGCTGAACTGAGGCTGCTGCAGTTGCTACTGCCTGCTGCTGCTGCTGTTGTTGCTGCTGTTGCTGCTGCTGTCTTTGTTGCTCTTCCAAAATAGACAGACTATTGGTGTTCTGAATAGGCTGTGGAGTAAGTCCTGTGCCATAAGGCATCATTGGACTAAAGATAGGGATTCCAGGAGTCATGGCTCCCTGTGGAAAACAGAGAGAATAATTAAGACATTAATGTTTAGTAGTATAGGCTCTTTCCTACTGGAATCCGGGGAAAATGTAAAACCCGATGCTTTCTGAATAGGTCTTGAATTACTAGGAAAGAATTTGGTACCCTGAGATGCATCACTTTTCTTCTGTGGCACTAAACACAACAGATGAGTACTTAGCATCTGGAGTCTGTTATTTATAATATACAAGACAGATGCTTAGCCACCCAAGCATATCTAGATAGTAAGGACAAGGCAAAGGTGCATGTCCCTATGTAAAGTGCAACCCAGGCTATGAGGATTAGCTACCAAAGCCTGTTAAATACTGTTAACTGCCTTTTCTATAATGCTTCTGTCTTAGAAGCATTGCTAGATTTAGTAACTATTTATGTGGAAGTAGGAAGAAAAAAGACGGCAAAATTAATACTGAATTAGTAACAAATAATCTAGGTCTAATTCTATTGCAACCACACACATTTTATATAAAAATTAATGTTTAACTTTGTAAGCAGATTTTGTTGTCATCTTGGGCTAGGGAGGTGACTGCAACAGAGTCAAGAAGGAATCTTCTTGAGTAAATGAAATAAATGTTCTACAGCTCACACAGATGGAAGTCTTCTAAATTAGGTTCCAAATAAACTCCCCAAGCAGAAACGCAACATGCCTACCCAAAGCAGAAACTTCCACAAAGTAAAACAAGCTTGAGAAACATACAAATCCATGTTCAAATCTGGGTGGCTAAAGTGTACCTTCTTCTGCTTTCTCTTAATGGGACTATGTCAGCCCTCCTTGCCCCCACTTCTTGCTCTTTTACCTGTGGGGAGGCCAAGCCCTGAGCATAAGGAGGAAGGCTGTTGTTCTGGTCCATGATTTTCACTTCCTTCAGTGTTCAGATTTTTCCTAGAGCATCCTCTGCAAATTCTCCTTAGAAATGTCCTTAACTTTCCGGGTTATCTCCACACACCATGAAACAGTGATGCTGTGCTTGAAAAAAAAATGTTTTAAGTTTAAACAAGTTTCATGTTCATACAAAATACACACACATGCTGAGTGGTGGTGGTGTAAGCCTTTAATTCCAGCACTTCAGGAGGCAGAAGCAGGCAGATCTCTGAGTTCGAGATCTGTCTGGATACAGAACAAGTTCTAGGACAGGTACCAAAGCTACAGAGAAATCTTATCTCAAAAAACTTGAAAAACAAACAACAAAAACAAAACACATATACAAGCTATCTTGGAGAAATCTATATCCTTTAATTCCAAAAGCCTAGTCCATGTTTCCTGTGACTCATATAAAACTGCCAACAAAACTATGTTACTATGTAGTTAAATATTCTAATAGTACTTAAAAATAAGGTGTTAAGATCAGTAATAAAAACTTTTGGAAAAAGGGCTACCAAGAAATGGCTCAGGAAGTACAGGCTGTCAATTCTGACACTCGGAATTTACCCATATGGTGAAAGGAGAGAATAGATTCTCACAGGCTGACTGTTGACATAAATGTAATTCACTTTATATTTTATATGTGTGGGTATTTTGCCTGCATGTATGCTTGTGTACCACTTGCATGCCTGGTACCAGCAGAGGCCCAGAAGAGAGGGTCAGATGCCCTGGAACTAGAATTAACAGATGGCTGTGAGCCACCATGGGGTCATATATATACTTAAAATAAATATGGGTCTTTGGACATACAACTTGTAACTTTGAAACCTGTATGTTATAAATGTTTAGATTAAGATCAAATTGTAGGGCAGGAGAGATGGCTCCAACCTGGGTTCTCTGGACGAGCAGGCAGTGCTTTAACCTCCGAGCCATCTTTTTTAAGAGTCAGAATCAGGGACCAGCCCTTTGCAACAACCCCTCACCCCACCCCCAGCAAAAGATCTTTTGCGGGGTACGGGGGAACACCTAGGGAAAACAAATTCCTAAGTGAACTGTACTATCAGAGAACACTTATTAAGTACTGTTTATACAGCACTATTAGATCAATGCTGGTTTTTAAATATGCTGCTCTGTTTTATACCCTTCCCAATGTCTCAAGCATAAAGTGGCATAAATATTAAACTGGATATAATATGCTTTAGGTAATCATTTTTTTGTGTTCCAATTTTAATTAAAGACAGATTAAACAATTAATTTTATAAATGCAATGTTCTTAACTCCTTAGAACACATTAATAAAAACTATGCCTAGAACTGGGCTTCTTAAATCATCTCTTTGGTGATCATGGATATGCAGTATGATTATGGATTAAGAGACTATGAAGAGCTTTTTTTAAAATTTGTAGTGGCAGCGACAGAACCAAGAGCCTCATAAATACCAGGCAAACGAAAGATCAGTTCAGTTCATGCAGACCGATAACTTGCTCAGAGATGCCGTAAGGACTGTATGAACCAACAATGAATGAACAAATTGAATTAGCTATCAAATCAAGATGAGTCTAACTGCTGGGCAGTGGTGGCACTCACCTTTAAAACCAGCACTTGGGAGGCAGAGGTTCAAGGACAGCCTGGTCTATAGAGCAAGTTCCAGGATAGCCAGGCTACACAGAGAAACTGTGTGTTGGGGGTTGGGGAGGAGATAAGTCTAACTATAGACACATAGTAAGCACAGAACAGACATTAGTTATTGCACTTAAATCTTTATAAAAGGACTTTTGTCTTAAGTGTGAGTGTTTTGTAAGCATGTATGTATGTGCATCACACGTGTGGTGCCTGCAGATGTCAGGAAGATGGTATTAGATTCCCTACAACTGGATTTTCAGATATTTGTGAGCCACGATGTAGGTGCTGGGCACCAAAGTCAGGTCCTCTACAAAGGCAGCAAATACTCTTAACCATTGAGTTATCTCCCCAGCCTGACAATCGATCTTATTCTAAACGTTTATCATCAACGAATATCACACAAGACATACAGGCTTCAAGTTACAAGTTGTGTATTCAAAGGTCCACAGTCATGTTAAGTACGTGCTGGAACAGGCCTTCTGAGGTCCAATGACAGAATGTCACAGTCACTACGATAGGACAAAGGACCCAAACGATGTTCCTACAAACTTACTACTGAAAAAATGAGGAGATGGGCTGGAGAGAAGGCTTAGAGGTTAAAGCACTGTGTGCTCTTCTGGAGGTCCTGAGTTCAATTCTCAGCGACCACATACATAGTGGCTCACAACCATCTGTAATGAGATCTGGTGCCCTCTTCTGACTTGCAGGAATATATGCAGGCAGAACACTGTATATATAATAGGTAATTTTTTTAAAAAAAAAAAAAGAGAAAAAAGAAAAAAAATGAAGAAATGCCCATTTCTGAGGATACTAGATATACGAGAGATAGTAAGGTTACAAGAAAATTACACTTTTTCTGATATTACCAGAAAAATGTGCTTATTATTCTCTAACAAAAATGTTCCAGGTACAAAGATAAAGAAGATACAGTCTTTAGAAATATAAAAAGATACATATAACTGTAAAAAATTAGCAACACTAAAATCGCAGGTATTTACTAAGACAGAAGAAAGCTGCAATCAGCACACATGTCTTCAGATCTGTGCCTGGTGTGCAGTACATAATCATCACACATGTCTAATCAGGACACACGTCTTCAGATCTGTGCACCTAGAACTGGGCCTGGTGTGCAGTACATAATCACTAGTGAATGCTATGGAAGAAAGAACACAACTAAAGTCAGGGGTTGGAGAGATGTTCAGCAGTTAAGAGCGCTGTTTCTCCCCAGAAGGCCTAGCACCACATGACTGTTCAAACTAGCTGTAATCCAGTCCTAGGGAATCTAGTGCCCCCTTATGTCTTCCATGGGCCCCAGGCATGCATGTGGTACACATACAGGCAAAAACATTCACAAACATAAACTTTTTTTTTGTTTGTTTATTTTTTCCGAGACAGGAGACAGGGTTTCTCCTGTGTAGCTTTAGAACTAGCTCTTGTAAACCAGACTGGTCCCAAACTCTGCCTTCCCAGTGTTGGGATTAAAGGTGTGCCACCACCGCCTGGCTCACATACGTAAGTCTTCTTAAAAATTAAGAAAAACACTAAAGTTACATACCCTTTTGAGAGGCCAGATCTTTCACAAAGCAGGAGCAATTTAACACGGATCTAGCAAGAGGAACAAAAAAATACAAATCAGCATATATACCAAAGTGAAAGGCAGACAAAGACTACGAGAGCATGCAGTATGTGACAGACTAGTATGGAAAGTCACTACAGGAGGTGACACAGCAGTTATAGGTGGGTTATGTAATTTGGAGTGTTATTACACAGGCAATGGGATTAAGTTATAGGATTTGGAAGTGTAGGTGGGGAGCTCCTTTGTCAAGAGAAGATAAATCTGAGAAAACTGGAGACTGAAAATTCAATTTCTGAGGTCACTGCTTTAGTTGCGCCAAAAAGATAATGAAGGTTGGGTTTACTGTCCAAAGTATAATCAGGGATTTATCGAGATCACTTTGTGCAAATGAAGTTCACCGAACAGGTTGGTTATTATTATTATTTATTAGTATTACTTGAGGCAGGGTTTCTCTGCAGCTTTGGAGCCTATTCTGGAACTAGCTCTGTAGACCAGGCTGGCCCCGAACTCAAGAGATCCACCTGCCTCTGCCTCCCGAGTGCTGGGATTAAAGGCGTGTGTCACCACCGCCTTGCTGAACCGGTTGATTATTCAAGACGAATATTTGTCGTATGCTATGCAGAGGTCATCTCATACTTGCAGACGATATAAACTATCTTTCCTCAACGTATCATAAAATCGGGATAATCACTACACTAACTTATTTTTAGGCTCTTTTCCAGAGTCTTCATCTTTTGGAAACTAAGCCATCAAGTTGAATATTTGAGAAACCTACTCTGAAGTTTTCCAAGTGTCTGCCTAACCCTGTCACGCGTCCTTTCCCCGAAAAGCCTACCCAGAGTTCTGGAAAACCACGCTAACCTGAGCCTAGAGACGGTGAGCACAGTGTAAATAAAGTAGCGCGTGTTTATACGTTGATTTCAAGTGAACTTGAATCTCAGGCTTCTGACCAGACGGTCCTTAATGAGGGAAAAAACGGGGGGCCGCATGCCTGGGCAAAACGGTCTCCTAGCGGGGCAGCAGCGGAGGCGTGCGGCGCCTCCCGGTGCCAGCCCCCCGGAAACTCTCACGCTTGGCACAGGGTTCCAGACCGCGCCGGAGCGGTGGCCCGATGACTGGTACTCGCCGAGCCGCCACAGCACGCGCGGAGCGCCGCTCCCCGCTCGGCCGCGCGCCCATGCCAAGTCCCCTCCGGCCGTCCCGGGGACCCCCTCAAAGCGGAGAAAAAGCTGACCGACCGTTACCTGGACCGCACAGACCTAGCCAAACAGCCAGCAGGGACGCGCCACCGCTACCGGACTCGACCCCGCTGGAGCCCGACGCAATCTGATGCCGTCACTTCCGCCCGCTGCGCTCTGGCCTGGGAAGCTTGGGGCGGGGGGGGGGTCCTTTACGAAAGGAAACGAGGGGGCGGGGCTCCCAGCAGTTCCGGGGCGGGGCCCCGTGACCATTCCGAACTGGGCGGGGCCCCGTGATCATTTCTAGCTGGTTGTTGTCAAAGGCTGCAAAGGTGCGGAGTGTGTTGAGCTAACAGTTGGAGATTTGGCTTTAGGGATCAAACTCAAGCAAGCATTCTATCACTGAGCTACAGCCTCAGTCTTCCATGCTTTGTTTTTAGAAAGGGTTTCTCTGGGTAGCCCTGGCTGTCATGGGATTCCCTCTGTAGAAAAGGTTGGCCTCAAACTCAGAGATTCTCCTGCCTCTTCCTCCGGAGTGCTGGGATCAAAGCCGTGGGCTAACACGCCCTGCTAGTGTACCATGGTTTTTAAGCTCACAGTGTTACCAAGGGTACTTGGAAACTCACCATCTCCTCTACTTAGTACCATAAAGCTGAGATCGAAACGTGAATAGCAAGCAGATACTCTTTATCACGTTCTCAGTGAAAGTTAACTTGTGTCTAAAGAAAGACAACAAAACATGCGTCTTTGTAACCACACATTCATTTACATTTTAGTTCTGTACCTATCAGCTCTCTAACCGGCTGTTCGAAGAAAACATTTTGTGTTGTTGCTGTTTTTGTTTTTGTTTTTGTTTTTCTAGACAGGGTTTCTATGTAGCTTTGGAACCTGTCTGGAACTTATTCTGTAGACTAGGCTGACCTCAAACTCACAGAGATCCTCCTTCCTGCCTCTGCCTCCCTAGTGCTGGGATTAAAGGCTTATGCCACCACCTCCTAGCTAGGTTGCTTCCTGATGCTTGATTGAATTTCAATATATCTTGATTTCTTTTTTTCTGTGCTTCATCTAGGCATATGCAGGTCTTGTTTTGCTTATGTCATTTCCCTTGTATTTTGCACTATCAACAAGTTAATGAGCTCCTTTAGTCTCTCTGTCTGTCTGTCTGTCTGTCTGTCTGTCTCTGTGTATGTGTGTGTGTATGTGTGAGATGGACGGTATCTGTGTGTTATGTGTATGGGGTGTTGATCTATAAATGGACTCTAATAAGTTATGTGTATGGGGTGTTGATCTATACATGGACTCTAATAAGTACAGTAGCATTATGTAGCTATTGTCTCCTTAATGAAACATTTTCTCCTGGAGGGACAGGGAACCCCGTAAGACTTAGGAAATTACGAAATCTTAACAATGGCCTGACAGGAGGCAACTTAAGGGAAGGAGGGTTCATTTTGACTTACAGCTTAAGGGGATACAGTCCATCATGCAGAAGCATGACGCCTGGAGAAGGGGAAGCCACATTGCTTCTGCAGACCGGAATCCCAGTCACGTTGCGTCCACAGACTGGAAGCTTAGAGAGGTGAATGTTAGTTTGCTTCTTTTTTTTTTCTTTATTTAGTCCAGAAAGCTAGGCCATGAGATGGTGCCACCTATATTTAGGTTGGGTCTTCCCTCCTCAGCTCAACCATCCTGAAATAACCTGCATAAACATGCCCATGGGTTTTTACCAGGTGATTCTGGATTCCGTCAAGTTAACAATATTAACCATTAGATTCTGGCTAGGGAAACTTAAGTCTTGCCACCTGGGTCGCATGGCTGCGTATAGCACACAGCCTTCAACCCAGCAGGAGCTGCTAATTCTTCTCAAACACCAATGTGACCGTTCGAGTTACCGTTGCTCTGTAATTGGGTTAACTTTTTGGTATGGCCATACTTTTAACTTTGGATTCTCCACGAGTGAACCCAAATGTTTTCTCGGGGTTGGACAACAAGTCCCCTGGAGTCGGTGGATCCAGGATGCGCCGCGGGACGCAGGCGGAGACCTCCAAGAGCAAAGACGAGAGCGGGCTAGAGGAGCCCGGTGGGCGGGGCCTGACGGGGCCGGAAGTGGACCTGCGCCGGCGGCCATCTTGCCGTGAGACAGCAGGAGTCGGAGCGATGCTCACCATGGCTGCTTACCGGGGCTTCGACCGAGAGCAGGCAATGAGGGCTCAGGGCTCCGCCGGCCCTGCGCACCTGCGGTTCTCACCTTACGCCTTCAATGGAGGGTAAAAGCTCGGTCTGCTGCTCTCACCTTGGTCGAGCCGGGGTCGCGGCGAGCTGGTGTGGGGTGGCGGGGGATGCAGCCTGCAGCCCGGACCCGGACGGTGCACGACGCCCTCGGTGCAGCCTGCTTTAACCTCTGCTCCGTGGGCGGCTGTGTCGTGGGGCCGGCGGGCAAGGGGCGATGTTCCTGTTAGCATTGGTTCGTCCTGGTTAATAGACGGCGTCGGTGGTTCCGTTGCTGAGCCGTCTGATCCGCTATTATTTCAAATAGAAAATGTCATTGGTTAATTAGACTTAATTTGTGGGCCACTGATTTTTTTTCTTTTAACGCTTGTTTGGCTTAAGTTCAAGAGTGAAATATAGAGGTTTTTGTTATACTGTGAGACGTGGCCTGCTGGGCAGGTTCTACTGAGCTATGTCCCCGACCTTCCCCTTGTGTGTGTGTGTGTGTGTGTGTGTGTGTGTTCTTACTCTCAGATTGCTGTGCATTGTAAATATTCGCTGTATTCGAAGGGATGTTTTTCCTTCGAATTTAGGACCCTTGGCATTACAAGGATATATTTCATCAAAGTCTGTTCATTGAAACAACCATTTTTTTTTTTAAGTGACTTGTTAAGAAAAGCGAGACAGCCCGGAGATGGTGGCACACACCTTTAATCTCAGCACTCTGGAGGCAAAGGCCAGTGCAGCGAGTTTCAGGACAGCCAGGGCTACAAGGAGAAACCTTGTCTCAAAAAAGAAAAAATATTAGCTGTCTTTGTGAATGTTGAACGTTCACTGTGTAGGGAGTGAAATATTGACTGTAGCCTTGGCTGTGCCCTCTGAAGAATGTGGAAGTGTGCTCTGCGGCTCCTTTCGGTTTCTTGAATGGTGACATTTTTGTAAACTGCGAGCAGTTAAGTGACTGCTTCATAATCTTCGTCCTTGGCACATGTAAACAGCCCTTTCCAAGAACTGGTGAGAATTAGAACTGGTTTTAAATTCATAGCTTTCGTTTTCCAGTGTGCTGCTTCATTCTGCAGGCTAACGCTAAGTACTTGGGTTGTGAGACGTGTTAACTTCAAGGTATTCTGAATGCAGGACTCATAATTAACTTTTTAACCGCTTGCAGTTCCTCTTAATCCATTGCTCTCCTCATAGTTACTTACAGCTCTCTAGTAACTCACCTTTTTTTTTTTTTGTTTCCTATTAGCATTTATTGCATTGATCGCAACTGGCCTGCCAAGTAGCCTCTGATTCTGCAAAATGATACTAGTTTCTTTGTGGCTTCCAGATTTTGTTACTTAAGACTTTTACATTCTTTATCCCTGGGAATATCCCAAGTCTATTTCTGTAACTTTATTTCTCCAAAGCCCCTCAATTCTGGCGACTTTGGGAAAAGGTTTCTAAGTGCACTCTTGTTTTTCACCATAACTCATGTTAGTAAGCAAAACAAGCGGGGTGATGATTCCTTCAGAATACTCTGATTATGTCATAACTCTGCTTATGTCAGTGTAAAGTCGGAGATGCTGTAGTTATTTTTCCCACTAAACACGCTTAGGAAGTCATGAAAACTTGGTTGCATACAGTGGTGATGTATTGTCCTTTTTGTCCCCTTCATCCTACTTCCTTGCTGTTACATCTCTTATTGGAACAGGATTTATATTCCCGTTTCACACACTGTATTGTTGCCATAATTGTCTTACAACCTTGCTTTGCAAGTGGAGCTTTTCTCATTCTTGTTTGTCTAACCTTCAGGACACCTTGCTGAGGTTGAAAATCTAGCTTGGGATCTGCAACAGTTCATAGCTGTGTGTCTGTCCCTAGGTACACAAAAAGGACCGCCTTAAGTTGCTTGAGCGGACTGCTGTGATATTTTTTTCTTTCTGTTTCTATTCGTGATTTGTGGAATGCCATGCCTCTCTGCTTTGAGGTTTTAGTGCAGAACTTGTTTTGGTAAAAATACTAGGTAATGTTTTCTGGGTTTATTTCCTAGAAGGACCTATGCTAGGTGCTTTATGTGAATTACGTTGGCTAGTTCTTACACTCTGTAACATATCAGGTACTGTTACCATCAGTTTGAACATTAAAAATTTATCCAAAGTCACACAAATAATAAGTGGCATGAGTGGGCCTCTCCCTCAAGTAATTGCAGTGCCCGGGTGCTTAGTCATCACATGCTGCTGTCCTACTGCACAGCACAGTGACATCGTTCACTCCCTAGGAGACCAGTCCTATAGCAGCCGGACATCAACTATTGAATCCTTACAGCATACTAATGTGAGATGGTTACTGTTATTTAATTATTTATTTTAAAGAAGTTCAGTAACTTGCTTGGGAAAACACCATTAGGATCTAGATTCTACTTTTATGGTTTTTCTCTGGGATTCTTCAGTAAGTGAAACTATACAGCAGGAAAAAAGATAATCACCTTGCTCTTTGAATGTGGTGTGACACACTGTTTCTGGGAAGACGTCACACACACACAGACACACACACACACACACACACACACCTGCTCCATGACTGACTGAAGTTTAGCTTGGAGAATCAATACACTTTTATTGGGGTTACTATAACAGGAGTATGGGCTAGGAGGTACTTCAAAAGGCAAGGATGATCTAGAATCAACTGTATCTTAGAAAAGTCGACCCCAACACAGTCGATGGCTTAGAAAAGCTGTAATTTTAGATCTCTGTACGATTTGTAGGTAGCTCACAAGGCAGAAAATCTCTTACAGCTTGGCTGGTCAGAGCCTCCTCCTACAACAGTTAAGACAGGGTCTCACATGTAGCTCTAACTGGCCTCGAACTCAC
Source organism: Microtus ochrogaster (assembly GCF_000317375.1). Classification (NCBI taxonomy): domain Eukaryota; kingdom Metazoa; phylum Chordata; class Mammalia; order Rodentia; family Cricetidae; genus Microtus; species Microtus ochrogaster. Next base: position 3,130,305 of record NC_022034.1, read on the forward strand.
AGAGCCTGCCTTTCCCTCTCAGATGCTGGAATTCAAGGTGCACAAATCAGGGGTGAGGAAGGTTCAAGAATTCTCAGGTTTTCACAGGATGTAACTTTGTTTGCCTCAAATATTCTCCTTATGACTCAATAGCACCCCCCCACCACCACCACCATAAAGGATGTTTCCATGCGGAGGAATAGACATTGCCTAACAGCTCTCCTACAAAGAAATAGATGTGGTCCTGAATTCAGCTTGCTTATAGGATTACTATCTATCCAGACCTGATCTCCAAGAGACAAACGTGTTGCTTTGTAATACCAGTGCTTTTTATACATGAATATTTTTGATCTTTAGTGATGAAGGTTGATTTAGTGTTTTCCCTGTTACCACTTCCCAAGGAGATACTAGAACAGTTCCATTTTGTATTCTGTGTTGTATATTTTGAGAAAATTGAAGCTTTCAGAAGTTAAGTTGCCCTCGGACTTATAACTGCTGAATGGGGAGGGCACCATTAGAATCTAGGTTAGGAATTTTCCAAGATGACATGGAACCAGGGACCCTTTCCTCCAGTCTTTCATTTGAATTCTATTCTTATATCTAGTAGATTTACCTAGATAGGTCCTGTGGAGCACACTCCTACTTGAAGAGAGAGAGTTGCCATGCTGAAAAGAATTAATTTTTTTTTCTATTTTTTTTTTTTAATCAGTACTGTATTGGCAATTGCTGGAGAAGATTTTTCCATTGTTGCTTCAGACACTCGGTTGAGTGAAGGGTTTTCAATTCATACCCGAGATAGCCCCAAATGTTATAAACTGTAAGTAAATCAGCCTTTCTAGATTTATTTTATTTGTATGTTTTGTCTGTATATATGTCTGCGCTTCATGTATGTGCAGTGTCGACAGAGGCCAGAAGAGGGCATCGGATTCCCTGGAACTGGAGTTGTAGTTGGTTGTTAGCTGCCGTGAATTAAGCCTGCCCAGGTTCTGTGGAAGAACAGTCAGTGCTTTTAGCCATCCACTGAGCCTTCTCTAGCCCATAAATCAATATTTCTAAAGACACTCCACTTGCCTTTGTGGTGGCAGTTGGAAAGGTGCATGGCTAGTTACAAAACTCGGTTAAACTTGCGATAGAAATAGACCCAACAAGGCTTAGATTCTTTGCACAGCAGTTTAAGATAACGTGGAGTAGAAAATAAAGAAGGCAGCATTGGCATATTTCAGTCCTAGGCATGGCTCACATCTTACCATAAGAAGCAGTGAAGTTTGTCTTACCTTTCCAGTTCCCAGCTACCCAATTTTTCTATCTCATTGGCTGTTTTTCCATAAGGAGATTAGAATTAGACTTTAGTCGTATGTTCATATATTTTTAACTTCTTTTTTTTCTGTAGAAGTAGTCAGATTTATGAAACTTCTATATGACCCATGGGCTACATCATGCTTCTCATTTCCCAGCCCTAGATTGTAAAGTAGTAGTCATCCTTATTTTCTTTAGCCTGTTAATGGCTTTCTTTGACTTACCGAAAATTCATTTGGTGTAAGACCAAATGGTATTGGTATGTAGACTCCCATGCTGCAAAAGGACTGACTAGCTATTGGTTTGTGCGCCTTGTTTTTTTGTTTTGTTTTGTTTATAGTCAAATAATTATCCTGAAATTGGCTTTTTACAGAACAGACAAAACAGTCATTGGCTGCAGTGGTTTTCATGGAGATTGTCTTACTCTGACGAAGATTATTGAAGCAAGATTAAAGGTAGGTGCTACCCTGTCGAAACAATTCATAAGATTCTTTTGAGCCTCTATATAACTGCTGCATTGGAGAGAGAGCAAGTTAGCAGGTGGAGCTAGCGTATCCTAGGAATAAAGCAGTACCACCACTGGCGGTTGGGATCACACAGATAACAAGGGACCACAGCACATGTCTGTTTACACCCCTGTGCTTTGTTGTGTTGTCTGTTTTCTGGAGGTGGCCCGAGGACTCTTCTGAGGCTTCTCCTTCTGAAATATCAAGTCTGCTCTGGCAGAGAATAGCCTAGGCAGCCATAGACCAGAGCATAATGTAGAAGTGTCTACCGACCTTTCCTTCCTCACACCTTCACACACTGGTAGACAACACACAAAAAAAGAAGAAATAATCTCTGGAGCATTGGTGAAGGGAGGCAGCTTCAATAGAAATCACCAAGGCATGATGTAATAGGAACATGTTAGCAGGGGTGACCACATTCTCTATGCCTGCTTGGGTCACTTAAGGAGATCCCTCACATAGTCATGAGACAAGTTACTTAACTCACATTTGCTGTGTGTGGCTGTGTAGAAATATTCCATTGTGTATTTTAGAACATCTAGTATTGAAAGCTTCAGAATTTACATTTATTAGCAGACACACCATGCCTTCTATTCCATCCTAGACGATAACTTATCTTAGAAATTCGTCTTTATTTGTTATACAGCTTACCTGTGATTGTTCAGGGTTTTGACCTTGATTTACAGCATTTAGGCTTAGCTTTAGAAATGCTTGCTGTGTGACTAACAAAAAATGGTAAACTCAGCCAGGCATGGTAGCACAGGCCTTTAATCCCAGCACTCTGAAGACAGAGGCAGGTGGGTCTCTTTTGAGGCCAGCCTGGTCTACAAAGTGAGTTCCAGGACAGCCAAAGCTGTTACATAGAGAAACCATGTGAAAAACAACAAAAATGATGAACTTAAACCTGTTTCATGTTTATAATTTTTGTGGATAATTTAAAAGTTTTTAAGAATATAGTATATCAGGATTACGAAGTTCCTGTATTGGCATTTTTTTTGTTTTGTTTTTGTTTCTGTTTTTTTTAAGTTTTTCGAGACAGGGTTTCTCTGTAGCTTTGGTGCCAGTCCCAGAACTAGCTCTTGTAGACCAGGCTGGCCTCAAACTCCCAGAGATCCGCCTGCCTCTGCCTCCTGAGTGCTGGGATTAAAGGCGTGCACCACCACCACCCGGCTCCCTAAGATCTTTTTTAACCTGATTATTTAATTTCATTTATTTATTTTATGTGTATGAGTGTTTGGTCTACACATATGTATGTTGACTATGGGCATGCCTGGTACTCAAGGAGGTCAAAATGGTGCCTGAGTCCTTGAAAATGTCTGTCAGTAGTTGTAAGCTGCAGTGTAGATGTTGGGACCCAAACCCAGGTCTTCGCAGGAGCAACAAGTGCTTGTAACTCTGTTGAGCTATCTTTCCAGTCTATGATCATGTTTTTGGTACTGTTTTCCTTGGTAGACTTGAGAAGCAAGACTATTGCCCTTCAATGATGTGTTTGTCCAGCAGTTTACGAAGAGTGGGACCCCAAATAATACAGTCCGGTGATTCTGTTTGTTTTGTAAGAGACCTGTTCATAAATATTTTAAGTCTCAGGGGCCATTGCATTTCTGTCACAGCTACCCTGTTTTGCTGTTGGATGGAGAAGGCAGCATAAACAGCATGGCTGTGTTCCAGGAAATTTTTACTTAAAAGAATCGGGTAGTGGGTCAGGTTTGACTCCCTCGTGCTGATACCATTTGGGGTGCACAGTGCAGGGATGAGATGCATTTGGAACATCTTCCTCAGGCTCACCTTACATGCTCTGCTTATTACAATGTTGTTGAATTAGTAGTGTCGGAAATGAAGAGGGCAGGGTAAGTAGACTCTTTAAATTAGTATTCTTCACATCCTTCCCCTTAAAAATCTTTTTGTTTGGGGCTGGAGAGATGGCTCAGAAGTTAAGAGCACTGGGTGTTCTTCCTGAGGTCTTGAGTTCAATTCCCAGCACCCACATGGTGGCTCACAGCCGTCTATAATGAGATTTGGTGCCCTCTTCTGGGCTGCAGGCATACTTGCCATCAGAACACTGTATACATAATAAATAAATAAATGTTTTTATTATTATTAATTTTTTTGTTTGTTTTGAGACAGGGTCTCTGTGTAGTCCTGGCTGTCCTGGAGCTTGATGTGTAGTAGACCAGGCTGGCCTCAAACTCACGGAGGTTGTTCTGCCTCTGTCTCCATGAGTGCTGGGACAACCATTTATTCACTTAGTATAGGGAACCAAGTACAGACCAGAATAACAGTTCTACCAGAGTTTTACCGTATAGACCAGTGAGCTTATTGGGGTTCTTTAGATGACTACGGATGAGGGGTTACTTAGAGGAACACGGGCAACTGAAAGGCAGCTGAATCACCAACAAGCCCACCGAAGCTTGGGTAGCAGCTCAGAAGGCTGCTTAACTCTCCCGTCACCACACAGGCGCTGAGTGATGCAGATTGTCTTCTTAGCATTTGTTTCCTGTCCGTGGAACCTTGAGAACGGCCTCTTGAATCGTGATTTCAACTGTCCTGGAATTTGTCAGGTTTATTCATTTTCTGAGTCTTAAGAGTCTGTTCTTTTTTCCAGGGAATGTTTCTATTCTGAAAGACTCGTTACATGATAACCACCTCAAATATATGTAATTAAACTATAATTTTATGTTAGTAATACTATGTTATTTGGTCATGAAAGAAGTAAACTTTTGCTAGACAGTGGGGGTGCACACCTTTAATCCCAGTACTTGGAAGGCAGAGGCAGTTGATCTCTGTGAGTTTGAGGCCAACCTGGTCTACAGAGTGAGTTCTAGGATAGCCAGGACTGTTTCACAGATTAACCCTGTCTCAAAAAAAAAAACCAAAAAAAGGCAGAAATCCTCAATAAATAAATAAATTTAAAAAAAAAAAACCCAAAACCAACCAACAAACAAATAAGTGAGTAATAAGGAAATGAATGAATGAAAGAGCTTTTGTATCGCACTAAGGAACGCCTGTATTATGCACTGGTTCTCATTGAAGTTTGACAGATTCTGACTCTGCTCTCCTGTTGTTTTTTTTTTTTTCCAAACCATGAAGATGTACAAGCACTCCAATAACAAGGCCATGACCACCGGGGCAATCGCTGCGATGCTTTCTACGATCCTCTACTCGCGGCGCTTCTTCCCCTACTATGTCTACAACATCATCGGTGGACTCGATGAAGAAGGTAGCATCTTGCTTTCTGGCAAATGCAAAAGTGTTGTTTGATAAATGTGTATGCTTCCGCCTGGAGTTGAGCCATCTAGTGCAGCAGCTGTGTACTCTGATCATGAAAGTATAAGAGACTAAAGCCGAAAAGGATAAATTACATCCAGAAGCATACAAGTACTATAAGGTACCTAGTGAAGGCGCCAGTTACATTTTCTCAGGATCTGGAATGTGTTGGTAGTTATTAGCTTTTATCTTACAGATTTGACCTACATAATTTGACTACAGACATGTTTAGTTCAGTTTTTGATAAGGAATTTCTGGGACTGGAAGAACTTGGGGTTAAGCGCAGTTACTGCTTCTGCACAAGACCTGACTTAAGGTTCCCAGCCCTGACATGGTGGCTCACAGCTGTAACCATTTGTAACTCCAGTTCAGGGAACCTGGTGCCATCTTCTGACCTCTGAGGGTCTCAGGCACCTCATCCTGTTGTGTAGCAGGCTTTTCCTGGGAAGACGTAATACATACACACTGCTCACCTAGATATGTAGCCAACAGCAGACCAGTGTGGATACCATCATAGTCCAGAGTGGTGAACTACTGAGTTTTGCTGGGGTTCCTTACTGCAGCAGAAGTGACTCAAGGAAACCTGGAGCACACTGTACAGCCTGCAGGTTGTTTGATAGGTTGGAGAGTGTCACTTCTAGGTAGTTGAACAATACGTTTTCAGGCAGCTCAGCCAGTCTGCTTTTTTTTTTCAGCTTGGCTTGTCTGGAATTGACTTCTCAGCATTATTTATTATTTTCTCTTGGGAGAGAGAGGGGTCTTGTAAATCTGATTAGTTCCAGCTCCTTCCTGAAGCCTGAGTTGTTTATCTTCTGTCTTAGCTTTCTTATAGGATGGAATGTTTTAATCAGGGAGGAAACTGCTGTACAATATAGTCATACATGCAGGCAAAAGATTTAGACACATAAAATAAAAATAAATCTTATTTTTTTTAAAGTAATTTTGGAGCTGGACATGGTAATACATGCCCATAACCCCAGCACTTTGCAGCTGAAGCAGAAGAATTGTATCCTTCATGTTCAAGACCTTGTCTCCAAAAGCAAGGGTGATTTGGGTTAATTAATACCTGTACTTCTCACAGTGTTCTCAGAATAGGCATCTGTAGATTTTTCTGTCAGAGTAAGATAGGATATATTTTTTAAGACTTTTCTGCCAGGCGGTGGTGGCGCACGCCTTTAATCCCAGCACTCGGGAGGCAGAGGCAGGCGGATCTCTGTGAGTTCGAGACCAGCCTGGTCTACAAGAGCTAGTTCCAGAACAGGCTCCAAAACCACAGAGAAACCCTGTCTCGAAAACCCCCCAAAAAAAAAAAAGTTTTCTTAGGCGGGATATGGTAGGACATGCAATGCCAGCACTCTGGCAGAAGGATCTGTAGACGGAGTCCCAGAGATTTTTTTAAATATTTATTTATTTATGTATTTATTTATGTATGTATGTATTTATTTATTTATTTAATATACAATATTCTGTGTTCGTGTATGAACTGCAGGCCAGAAGAGGGCACCAGACCTCATTACAGATGGTTGTGAGCTACCATGTGGTTGCTGGGATTTGAACTCAGGACCTCTGGAAGAGCAGGAAATGCTCTTAACCGCTGAGCCATCTCTCCAGCCCCAGTCCCGGAGATTTTTGTCCCAACTGCCTGGTCCCCTTCCTGGCAGCTGCTCATTTATAAATGCTCAGCTGATAACTCAGGCTTGTTTTAAATTAACCCTGATTCTTTTCTGTGCTAAGCCATGTGGCTTGGTGTTCTCATCTTGTTCCCTCTGTGTCTGCTGGTAACTCCTGACTCTGCCCTTCTTCCCGGAATTCTTAGTTTGGTTGCCCCGCCTATGCTTTCTGCGTAGCTCCAATCAGCGTTTTATTAGACCAGTTCAAGTGACAAGTCTTTACAGTGCATGAGAGGATTATTCCACAGTAAGGATCTCTGAATTTGAGGCTAGTCCTGTCTACAAAGCAGGTACCAGGACAACTAGGACTTCATAGAGATCCTGTCTCAAAAAACAAAACAACATAAAAAGGTGTGTGCGTATGTGTGTGTATTTATTCCCCCTCCTCACTGTCATTAGTTCTTGGAGAACTTTGTACAGTATATTTTGATCATAGTCGCCCATCTCCCCGGTTCCTCCCCGGTATACCATTCCCTAATCTTCTGCCCACCCAACTTTGGGGCCTCTTTGTTTTCTTTCCTTCCTTCCTTCCTTCCTTCCTTCCTTCCTTCCTTCCTTCCTTCCTTCCTTCCTTCCTTCCTTTCCTTTTTTTTTAAGCATCAACAAGTGCAGTTTTTGTTACTCATACTCTTGATGTGTGGCTTCCACTAGGATGTGGTCAGCCTGCCAGGGGACATACCCTTAAAACCAGCTCTCCCTCTATAAACAGCTGTCAGTTGACAACAACTCCTTTGCTAGAGGTGGAGCTAATGTCTGTCCCTTCTCTGTGTTGCTTTGATGAATCACACTGCTGTGAGTACTGATGCCCAGGTGTCTGTTCTTCAGTGTCCAGAAAAGGGTCACCGTAGTCGGCACACCATCTTTTCACCCACACAGGTACACATAATGGAAACTCTTATTCTTTGATTGTGTGTGGGCTGTGATAGGCATGTTTGTGCAGATGCTTTCAGAGATGTTGGGAGCTCCCCACAGGTGCTAAAGGATCTTAAACTTGGGTCCTTTGCAAGAGCAGTAAGTATAATCTTAACCACTGAGCCATTTTTCCAGCCCAGACTTTTGTTGTTTTAAGATAATGATGTCTTAAGAAAAATCAGTCTTTGGGGGCTGGAGAGACGCGTCAGTGGTTAAGAGCACTGACTGCTCTTCTAGAATACCTGAGTTCAGTTTCCAGCAACCACATGTTGGCTCACAACCTCTGTAATGAGACCTGATGCCCCTTTTTGGCTTAGCCTGCGGGTGTACATGCAGGCAGAACACTATATACATAATAAATAAATCATTAAAAGGAAAGAAAAGAAAAATCAGTCTGTGTATGTATGTGTGTAAAAGTGTATACATATATATGTATAAAATTGTCAAAAAACAAACTTAATTTTAAAAAAAATTATATGACTAATAACTACAATAATTTTTAAAAAGTAGCAACTTTAAAAAGAAGTCTCTGTTACTGATGTGTCCCTCAGCCGGATCCTGGCAAGGGGCTCTGGAGATGGACTGTAGGTGAGACATTTACCTCAGGGTTACTGCATTTCACCCCTGGCCTTCTCCTCTCCCCAGGGGGACCCACTCCCCCACCACGGATCGTCTGTTTTTCATGCCTGCTTTTCCTCGGCCCGTGTTGATATTTTACAGTGCCTCTCTGACTTCGATTTCTTCTTTCTCCTCTTGCTCATTCTCCTCGTCTTTCACTCCCTATTCTTTCCATAACCACAGCTTAGTTATTGCCCGTCCTTATTTTTTTTGCCTTGTGAATAGTTCATATTTTTTCTTGCCCTGCTTTTTGGAAATTCCCTCAAGGATTTTTTTGTTTTGTTTTTTTAATTCTGTTATTGCTTTTATTTCTGGTGTCTTTTAATTTTTAAGGACTAAGGTTTTTTTTATTATTATACTAGTTTTGTTACTTTTTGTACTTTATTAGAAGTTTTGTTTTCTCTTTTTTTTTTTCCCCTGTATTTCATAATGGAGCCCATAATTATAATGGCTTGTTAATTCAGGACTGTTTCTTCATCATGAAGAGTGATGTACTGTCTCTAATTAGCAGTCCTTAGCCATATCCTAGTATACTGCTATACCACTGTAGTTAAACTATCATAATTATTACTACTATAATTTTTAAAATTTAGTTCTTTGATAATTTCATACATGCATAAAATACATTACAGGTTCCATGTACCTTCTCAGCTTACAGCTGGAGCCTTTTGTTAAGGGTCAGTTTTCTTCTTTCCTGCCCACTCAGCCTAAAACCCCAAGTCCGCTGAAGTCTCCGAAGACTTGCTGTGCTGTCTTGTGCACTAGGATGGCAGCCTGGAGCCCAGTGTCAGGACCTCCAGGGTCTAGATGGTGTTTCCCTGATGGGTCCGCCTTTGTCTGTGACTCTATGTTTCTCTTCTCCACTCTGTCAGTGTGCTCACTTTGTTCTGTATAGTGGGTTGTTTGTTTGTTTGTTTTGTGTTTTGTTTGTTTGTTTTTTTTTTAACAGGGTTTCTTTGTGTAGCCTTGGATTTCCCTAGACCTCACTCTGTAGACCAGACTGGCCACAAACTTAGAGATCCTCCTGCCTCTGCCTCCTGAGTGCTGGGGTTTTGTGTGTGCCACCACTGCCCAGCCTTGATGTCTCTTCTTAATTCTGGGAATTTTTCTGTTTGGATTATTATTTTATTATTATTATTATTATTATTTTT
>NC_022034.1:3139990-3150953 GCF_000317375.1 Microtus ochrogaster
GCCCGGCTGGATTCTTTTAAAAATGTTTTCTTTGCTACTAAAACAAGTTCTTCTGTGTCTCTAGCCAGTGTCTTCAGATATCCTGGGAATCCCCCTGGTACCTTCTTAATATCTTATCTCTGTTCGTGGGGGATTGTTGCAGTTTTCCCATCTTGTCTTCAGCTCAGGTGATCTGTGATCTCCATGATCCATTCTGTTGCTGAGACGTTACAGTTTTATTATTAACGTCTGTGTTTTATTTCTGGCATTCCACATTGCTTTTTCTTCAGTGTTTCTATCCATTTGTAATTCCTCTTTCATATAGGTACCACTGCCTACTTGAGTTCTTTGTTAAGATTTATTTTATATGTGTGATTATCTGCATATATTTATATGTACCACATGTATGTCTGGAGCCTGCAGAGGCCATAAGAGACCATGAAATCCCCTGAAACTAATTACAGAGTGTGAGCCACCATGTGGGTTCTGGAAACCAAACTTAGGGCAGCAAGTGCCACGCTGTCTCCGGCCAGAACCCTTCCTTACTTCATCCAACTCTTTGTTCCTTTAAACATGCTTATTATTTTGAATTTTCTCTTTGGGATTGCATTTAACTCACTGTGATTAGATGTAAATGCTATTGGGTTAATTTTTTTTTTTTTGAAGTTGTGTTGGTTTTCTAGTTTCTGCTTACTGCATTGTGAATTGCATGACTGTATGTTTTGGTGATTTTTGTTTATTAGCTATATTCTTTCAGTTGGAATAATTGCAGTGTTCAGGTGGTACTTGAGTTTAGTAGTTTATAATTTAGAAATAGTTCCTTCAGGAGCTCTGGGTTCTTCATTTAAGCTCCATCTCATGTCCTGAGTGGGATACTGTGTTATTACTGTGCAGTTGTTCTATTAGCCACTTAATAATGGTGTCCTTTTAGACTTCAATAACTGTTGGAGATAAATCACCAAGGGTAGTATATAGTATACTTTTTTTGGATTTTAGTTAATAAGATTAGGAGTGGGAGGGAAGTAGGGTAGGTAAGAATAAGGATTAAGTATTAGGTCAGCTTTGGAAAGACATATAATTCAAGGTGGGTGAAGCAGCTAGAAAGGGAAAGCATAATACTGTTAAATCTGCCGATTTTAGAGATCGTCTAAGTTATGGAACTTTAGGGTTAAGTGGTAAAAGATGAAGGATGAGAAGATGTAGGAGTAAGAGGAGGGGATATGAGAGGTGGCTGAAGAGTAAAAAATTGCCTTTGTAAACTGGGTTACCAAAACCAAGTCTTATGAGCTAATTTACACCCAGGCAGTGGTGGCACATGCCCTTAATCCCAGATCTTGGGGAGGCAGAATCTCTTGAGTTCGAGGCCAGCCTGGTCTACTAAGGGAGTTCCAAGACAGCCAGGGCAGCGTGGGGAGGAGGGAGCCTAATTTATGTACAAACGAAAGCAAAACCATGGGGTGGGAGGAGCCTAACTTATGTACAAGCAAAAGCAAAACCACTATGAAACATATGCTAGAGTAGAGTTTAACTAAAAAGATAAAATTATACTTGTAAAATGAATTGCTGGCACATATGCTGAGTTGAAAGATGAGTTCTTAAATCCCCCTGGCTACAATAGGTTCCTTGCTGTGGTGCTGTGTGGTGTGAGGGAGAATGGGAGTTATTCCCGCAGCCTGGGGTTCTTGGGGACCTGGGGCTGTTGAGGCTGGAGGCCTGCTTCTGTGGTGGTCTCTGATTTTACCAGGGATCTGGTCCCCAGTATTACCATGTGAAGTCAGACCCTGTGAATGGTCCATGATTTGTTGGAGTTTGGGGATTTTGTTTGTTTTTTTAAGATGGTTCCTCTCAGTCTGTAGCTCAGGTTGACAAAGTTTGTTTTGCTCCTCCTATCTCAACTTCTCAGCTGATGGGGTTACAGTCAGGAGTCACCACACTTGGCTCTACAGTTTTTAAAAGACCTCTTCTAGGGGCTTGAGAGATGGCTTAGCAGGTAAGAGCACTTGGCTACTCTTTCTGAGGACCCAGCTTCAGTTTCTAACCCATATGACAGCTCACAAAGGTCTGTAATGTCAGTTCCAAGGGATTCCATGCCCTCATGTGGCCTGTTCGGGCATATACACATGTCGTGTACTTCCAGGCGTACAGACAGACGCTCATACTTGTACACATTTTTTTAAAGATCTTTTCTAAAATTGTCGTGATGTTTTCTTTCATAAAACTCAAGTGATACATAAGCATATGGTACCTTCCAGTTTTCCTCAAAGGTAGCCGGCTACAAGTAAGGTTATACACATTGAACATGCAAGGAACACATGCATTTACTAAGAATGACCTGTTTGTTTTAAAATTACTTGTTTGAGCAGGGAGCGTTGGCCATGGTGCAGATGAGAAAGTCAGAGGAAAGTCAGAGGACAGTTTTCCAGAGTTGGTTCTTGCCTACCACCAAGTGGGTTCTAGAGATCAAGTTCAAGTCAACCAACTTTGCAGCAAGTGCCATTACCCTCTGGTCCGACTTTCTGGCACTACCCCCAGTCTTAGCAATGTTAGCTCACTCTCAGCACTCTGACCAGGTTGAGTCTGTAGCTGAAACCAACAGCCTAACCAGACAGGTGGAAACAGTCTGCTTCCAAGAGTTAGGTGCTTTCTTTAGGGATTGTTGTTATTATCTTAGGTTTTTGGGACAGGATTTCCCTGTGTAACAGTTCTGGCTGTCCTGGAACTCCCTCTGTAGACAAGGCTGGCCTTGAACTCACAGAGATCCATCTGGCTCTGCCTCCATGTTTAACCTTTTTTTCTCCCTCCCTTCCCCCTTCCTTCTTTCATCTCGTTTTTAAACAATGTTGTGCTTCTATTGTGAGTGAATGCCACTTTTCTAATAACTTAAGATTTCTGTAATTTTTTTGCCATTTTGAACATTGCAAAAATATCTGCCTGACTTATTTTAGAAACAAACAATGAATAATTCATTCAGTGTTTCACAAAGAAACACACAAAGTCAGAGTATCTTGGCAAGGCAATTCTGCTTGCAAAAGATGCACTGGAACCCAAATGAGCCTAGCAGCACAACAGGGCCAGCTGGGCCCATTTCATCCCTGTGACTGCACCTCATCTCCTTGGTGGGAGCTCAGCCTCATTATCTGACATAGTTGGATAGTGCATGTGAGAGTCAGAAAAAATGAGTCCTTATCAACTACCTGTAATTCAATTTTTTTCTTATACACTTGTAAAAAAAAATTGTATTTACAGTTCTTTTAGGTAAGTCCTGTTCTGCAAATGAAGTTATTTTTGTGTCAGGGGTATGGTCTTTTTTTACATTGGACAGATACTGATGTCAAATTGCTTTTCCAAAAGACATAATTTGATTTCAGTGGAATCTGTAAGGTTTCTTATGTTTCTGTCTCTCTCTTTTTCTTTTTAAAAAGTTACTTGGCCTGGAGAGATGGTTTAGCATTTAGAATACTTGCTGTCCTTCCAGAGGACCTGAGTTTGGAGCTCATTACACACATTGGCCTGTGTTGTACAGTTGCCTATGACTCCAGCCTTAAGGAATCTCTTGGCCTCCATAAACATTTATACATATGATGTGAACATTCACGTGTGAATATATTAAATATATATAATATATTAAAATAATATATTTTTAAGTTACTCATTTTAGTAGTTCAAAACAAGCTGTAACATTTTGGGAAAAATAAAACTTACTGATAACATTTGTGTTTTGCCAAAACCCTTCCTTTATTGAATATTAAGTAAATGATTAAATGTTACCATTAAGTTGGGTTTGCTGATGTTTGGCAGAGAGTGGTTTTCACCTGTACCAGAGTCTGGTCATGAATTCACTGTCCTCCTGCTTCAGCCTAAAATGTGGTGTTTTAGGGTTTCTGTTGCTGAAGTGAATCACCATGACCAAAAAGCAAGTTGGGTAAGAAAGGGCTTATTTGTCCTACACTTCCATCATTGCCAGAAGTCAGGACAGAACTCAGCAGGGGCAGGAATCTGGAGGCAGGAGCTGACCTACGGGCCATGAGGAGATGCTGCTCACTGACTTGCTTATCAGAACTTACTCAGCCTGTTTTCTTATAGAACTCAGGACCACCAGACTAGGATGACTCCGCCCACAGTGGACTGGGTTCTCCTGTGTCAATCTATTAAGAAAATGCCCTACAGGATTGCCTATAGCCCAATCTTATGAGGCATTTCCTCAGCTGAGTTTTCTCCTCTTTGATGACATAAAACGAGCTGGTACACATGAATTGTACAATATATTGGTAAAGAGTATGTTTACTTAATAGTAAAAAGATAAACACAGTAAGTTTTTGGTATTTTTATTTACATTCAGCTCTAAGAAAATTTTTAACTATCGGGTCTGTGCTGAAACTACACAAGCTTATTTGTTAGTAATAGAATGCAGATTTTGATTAGAACTTCAAATAAAGGCGTGTGATCATCATCTAATGTGTCTGAATGGCCTGCTTGCTCCGGGCCATGAGATGGTTGTCAGTGACATTAGTTCTAGGCAAGTTGGCCACAGTGTTGGGGCATCAAGATGTGAACCTCTTATCTCTGACCCCACTTTATAAATAGTCTACTGGGGTCCACTGCACAACAGTAAATGTATTCTGACCTTTGCCAAAAGTTTGGCCAAATTCGTAACACTCTGTATCATGTTCTGACTATTTCTCATGGTATAATGTTTACTTTTTATTCTTTAAGGAAAGGGAGCTGTGTATAGCTTTGACCCAGTGGGCTCCTACCAGAGAGACTCCTTCAAGGCTGGGGGCTCAGCAAGTGCCATGCTGCAGCCTCTGCTTGACAACCAGGTAATGTCATGTGTGGGCCTCTGCCAGTGGCAGCTAAAGCAGCTGTGGTGCCCTCCAGCTTTTTCATTTTGCTGGGATGCTGCTAAGGTCTTCTTGATTGGTTTTGCTACCAAATCGTTTTTTCTCTGTTCTTCTGGTGCCTTTTTTTATCTGCCCTGTGGCTTCCGAGACTCTTTCTCTGCCGTTGTTGGTCATGGCTCCGGTCTTGTCCATGCTGTCTTTACCTGAAATCACATAAATGCCTCCCTCGTTACCCTTACTGTTTCAGTTTATCCCTATTTTATATTCCACCTCAATTCAGACCTGCATTTTTTGGGTTTTCTAATAATTCTTTCATTCTCCAAGCTGATTTCTAATTCATGCTGCTCATGATTCCTGTCCCCTGCCATCTGCTGTTTGCCCATATCATGTCTCGTCTCCTTTACCACACCCAGCCTTTGTTTTCGCCTGAGATGTCTTCTTCCTGACCCACACTTTGGTCAGGAATAGCTCATGCTCTTCAATTTCAATGTCTTCTCCTAGTTTGTTTTCTGTGCCATTAAAAAAAAGTACCACGACCAAAAACAACTTGGTGAGGAAAGGGTTTATTTCAGCTTAGCGACTTGTACTCTTTGGAGGGAAGTTGGGACAGGAACCTAGAGGCAGGAACTGAAGCAGAGGCTATGGAGGAATGTTGCTTACTGGCTTGTTCCCCATGACTTGCTCAACCTGCTTCCTTATGCAGCCTAGGACCACCTGCCCGTGGTGGGCTGGATCCTCCCACCATAATCGCTATCTAGAAAATGTCCCACCAGACTCATCTATATAGGCCAGTCTGATGGAAGTGTTTTCTCAGCTAACCCTCTCCCCCCACACACACCTTCCCAAGTAACCTGCACAAGTCTTTCTGATAAGCTGCCTTTTACCAGACTTACTTAATGGCCATTCTGGGCGGTCTTGGCTCCCCCTCCCCACTTACTATGATTTTTTTTTCACAGTGTCTGTGTCTCAGTGTTTGTGCTCTTGAGAAGTTGGGAGCTTGCCAGATTTCTGTGTGTTTAAGCTGGGACTAGAATATTCTTAGTTTGAAAGACTGGAGAGATGACTCAGCGGTTAAGAGCACTGACTGCTCTTCTAGAGGACCCAGGTTCGATTCCCAGCTCCCATATGGCAGCTCACAACTGTCTATAACTCCAGGATCCAGCACCTCACACATTTATACATATAGGCTAAAACTCCAATAAAATAAATAATTTTAAAAAAAGACATTCTAGGCCGGGCGATGGTGGCGCACGCCTTTAATCCCAGCACTCGGGAGGCAGAGGCAGGCGGATCTCTGTGAGTTCGAGACAAGCCTGGTCTACAGAGCGAGTTCCAGGACAGGCTCCAAAACCACAGAGAAACCCTGTCTCGAAAAAAAAAAAAAAAAAAAAAAAAAAGACATTCTAATGTAACCTGTTATATCCAGTACAAATCCTGGGACACAGGGAGTGTGCTATGGATGTTGGGATGCTTCATACGATACGAGTTTCTGTCTTTCCAGGTTGGTTTCAAAAATATGCAGAATGTGGACCACGTGCCCCTGTCTCTGGACAAAGCTATGCGGCTGGTGAAGGATGTCTTTATTTCTGCAGCTGAGAGGGATGTGTACACTGGGGATGCCCTCAGGATCTGCATTGTGACCAAGGAGGGCATCAGGGAGGAGACTGTTCCCCTGCGGAAAGACTGATTGTGAGCCGTGTGTTGGAGCTGTGGCTTTATTAAAATAAGCTTGTCATTATTAAAAAGCATGAAAAGTACTCATTTTCTTACAGTGTCTTCTCTAGGTGTGACAAATTGGGAAGAGTTTCTTTGTTTGTGGCTGAAGTGATGAGTCATCAGTTCAGAAAGTTTGATCCTCAGCACCCACCTGTAACTCCAGTTCCTAGGGATACGATGCCCTCCTCTCTCCTCAGTAGGCACATACACATAATTATATATAATGAAAAATAAAATCTTTAGTAAAAGAATTTTTCTTTATTTGGGTTTGCTTACTTATTTTAAGATTTACTTTACATTTTGTATGTGCTTATCTGACTATATGCTACATGTGTGCAGATACCTGTGGAAGCCAGAGTGGGTGTCAGTTCTGCCGGAGCTGGGTTTCAGGTGGTCAGGAGCTGTCAGACGCCATCCAAACTTAGATCATCTCTCCAGCTCTGAAGAATGTCAAAAATAGGACTAGGAAGATGGTAGTTTGGTTTGGTTTAGTTTTTTGGTTTTTCAAGACAGGCTCTCTCTGTAGCCTTCTATCCTTGACTGTCCTCTAACTCACTCTGTAGACCAGGCTGGCCTCAAACTCTGCCTCCCAAAGGTTGGGATTAAAGGTGTGTGCCACCACCTTCTGGCTAAAGACTTTTCTTGTTGACTAAAATTGTTTGCATCTGTGTGTGTTGGCATACATGTGGAGGACAGAAGACAACATGAAGATGTCAGCTCTCCTTCCACCCGGCGGGTCCTGGGTTATTGTCTGGGTTATTAAATGAGACTGCTCGTTCATTTCCCAGCCCAAAAATAATAGCACAGAAACTATATTAATTCCAAGATTGTTTGGCCAAAAACTTAAGTGTATTTCTAGCTAGCTCTTAAATAAACCCATTTCTACTAATCTTTATCTCCTCGTGGTTATGGCCTACTGGTAAAGTTCCTTCTGGAGTCTGTCTCCTGCTGCAGGTATCTTTTCTAGCCTAGCTATATTCTGTTAAGCTATTGGCCAAAAGCAGCTTTATTAACCAATTGCAATCGAACATAATCATAGCATACAGAGGGAAGTCCCACATCACTGAGGGTCATATGTGGGTTACCAAGCTTGGCAGCAAGCACCTGTTAAGCAAACTGCATTTTAACTGTTAATAACACTTGAATAAGCTGAATTGTAAATGTTAGGACTCACCCAGCTACAGAATTACCTCAAGTGTGGCAGCATTTACTGTTAATTGGTAATGTTTAAAGAGTTCAGTTGTTTAAAAAAGGGGAGATCGTATGGAGTGTTTTTGACAGTTAAATGTTGTATATGCAGGGTTTTTTTTAAGAATGATAAAAAGCCAGACAAATTTCCTTACATTTATCCCTTCCAAAAAAAAAAATTTACCCCAACTGGTAAACATGTCAAGAATCTATGAATACATTTATTTACCCTGTGTCTTCCAGGCTTCAGAACACAACAGATGTTGGTGTTTATGTGTGTTAGGCTCTTAAATGGACCAAACAAGAAGGGATTTATTAGGGGAGTTGATACAGAACTGTCAAGCCACAATAACATTCTCCAGAGTTAGAGTGTAAGCATAGCTAGTTGAAGCTCAGCTGAATAGGACTTCCAGAGTACTGGGCTTCTCAGACAGCTTTGTACTGTAACCCAGGCTAACGTTAAACAGTCATCTTTGCCTTTGCCTCCCAAAGTGCTGTAATTATAAGTGTGAGCCAAGATGCCTGGCTGAGAACCTGTGTTCTGATGGCCAGGGGAGGAGGAGAATCTGTTCTGCCTCTGGAGAGATGACAAATTGCCCCTATTCTTGCTTCTTTTTATTCTGTCTGTCTGTCTACCTATTTATTTTGAGGCAAGATCTCATGTATACCATATTGGCATCAACCTTGCTATGTAGTTGAGGACCTCTGTTCCTACTTCTACCTTTAACTGCTGGAATTAAAAGTGTTCACCACCACACTGTTTATGCTATGACTATACCCAAGGTTTTGTGCCTCCTGAGTGTAATGACTAATCTCGGTTGTCAAGTTGAGTGCATTTGGGATAAACTAAAAACCCAGGTTGCTGGGTACTAGGTGACTCACCAAGCTGCAAAGTTGGACGTGCAAAGCAGCAATCTTATCAAATAGAAGTGGTTTGTATCTGATCAGGTCCAAATAGATGGAAAACAAGCAAGTTACATGAAGTTGCCGAACTACTTTTTTTTTCTATTCCTGTTACATTGTCTTCTCAAGCATGTTCTTACTGGCTTCATGGAGTGTGCTTTATGATTGGCTGAAGAAAAGACAACTGGGGCCTGATTTTCTGGTTATTTGGCATGTTGGGCAGGCACCACCTAGAAGTGGGCAGCTGCATCATAACAATCATGACAGATACTGGTGAAGGGAAATCTTAGCAATGAGTAGAACCTCAGCCAAAGCACATGGTCGTACATTTTGCTTGGATTGAGAAATGGTCAGTTGTGTATTCCTGGGCTGAAACATGGTTTGGCTGGATAGTCAGGGATTGGAAGTGAGGCATTTGGGGAAGAATTTTTGACTAACTGTTCTTGGTAACTGAGATATGTCAATCTAGGATATTTTGTGTGTGCATGTGTGTATGTGCTTTTAAGTAAGCTCATCCTGAGAAAGGCTTAGTTCCCGGACATCCAATGCATCCATTGTAGTCACTTGCTGGCTAATAAAGACTTTCTTGGCTTGAACCTGTGTCTGAATGGTCTTCTGTAGTGGGTACCTCACAACAACAGATCGTATAAAGATTGTGTTTGTCAGTGTCTTTTAATTCTCTTTAGCTACAGATTATTTTAACACAATTTCTGAAACCTTTTGGCATGGTCTTGTTGCTGAGGTTCAGAATGTGTTGTCATGTAATTCCTAGAACTCACTCAATTATCTGGGTGGCTTTTTTTTTTTTTTTTTTTTTTTTTTTTTTTTTTTGGTTTTTCGAGACAGGGTTTCTCTGTGGTTTTGGAGCCTGTCCTGGAACTAGCTCTTATAGACCAGGCTGGTCTCGAACTCACAAAGATCTGCCTGCCTCTGCCTGCCAAGTGCTGGGATTAAAGGCGTGCGCCACCACTGCCCGGCTTCTGGGTGGCTTTTAATGAAGATTGTAAACACACTTTAATCAACCTCCAAGGTGTTGTTTGAAAAGCTACCTTTATATGGATGATTTTATTCTTGCTACATAAAATGGAAGGAATTGAGAGAAGCTAATGGAAACTGTTGATTTAAAAAAAGAAAATGTACTACTTTCTGGAGCTAGTAGCCATGATTCACTCTCTGTGGTCAGATACCAGCCTTTGTCATGAACTAAGTGATTTCCTGCCCAGAGATGAAAAGATTCAGAATCTGACAGTTACTGAGGGAGCTGGGATTCCAAGTGGGTTCTAACACCTTGCCATGTACTATCCATCTTCTACATCTTAGGCCCACCCACATAGTTCCTCCATTTCTTCACTGCCTTTCAATACACCACAGAGCTTGTCTCTTAACTGCTGTGGTTAATGCTCTTGTATGTAGTGGGAGTTTGCGGGCTGCGTTCCTGCCACCCGGCTCCCGGCCGCCTGGTTAGCTTATGCCCCGAAATAACACACAAATTGTATTCTTGTAAACACTGCCTGGCCTATTAGCTCTGGCCTCTTCTGGCTAACTCTCACATCTTGATTAACCCATATCTAGTAATCTGTGTAGCACCATGAGGTTTGGCTTACCGGGAAGATTCTAGCCTACGTCCATCTTGGGCTGGAGCTTCATCGCGTCTGGCTCAGAGAGGAGAGGCATGACATCTGGCTCACTTCCCTTCCCAGCATTCTGTTCTGTCTACTCCACCACCTATGTTCTGACCTATCAGGCCAAGCAGTTTCTTTATTAATCAACCAATGAAACAACAGATAGATAAAGACCCTTCTACATCACTTGTACACTGTAAAGATTTATTACTCATACTGGTTTAGTAAAACACTGGCTGGCCAGCCAGGCAAGAAGTATAGGTGGGATGATCAGACTAGGAGAATTCTGGGAAGAGGAAAGGCAGAATCAGGAAGATTCAGAGGAAGCAAGATGAGAATGCCTCCCTGAGAAAATGTACCGAGTCACATGACTAAGCATAGATAAGAATTATAGGTTAATTTAAATTGTAAGAGCTAGTTAGTAATAAGCCTCGGCTACTAGGCCAAACAGTTTATAATTAATATAAGCCTCTGTGTTTCTTTGGGACTAAACGGCTGCCAGACTGGGTGGGATAGAAACTTGACTCTACACTTTTAGATTCCACTACAAGTATCCACACTCTATATTCAACTTTTGTGGTTAGCTGAACTGCTATTTTGCTAAGTGCCATCTGCATTTTTAAGATGTGTGTGTGTGTGTGTGTGTGTGTGTGTGTGTGTGTGTGTGTACTGGTGCCTACAGAATCCAGGAGAGAGTATTGAGTTGGAGTCTAG
>NC_022034.1:3151863-3156232 GCF_000317375.1 Microtus ochrogaster
GACCAGGCTGGTCTCGAACTCACAGAGATCCGCCTGCCTCTGCCTCCCGAGTGCTGGGATTAAAGGCGTGCGCCACCACCGCCCGGCTCTTCCCAGCATTCTGTTCTGTTTACTTCACCTACCTAATTTTCTGTCCTATCAAAGGGCCAAGGCAGTTTCTTTATTAACCAATGAAAGTAGCACATAGACAGATGACCCTCCTCCATCATTCCCCAAGATCAGTGATATGAGATACTGTGTCATCCACAAGATGACTATGCTTTGTCTGTTAGTGTCAGTGGATCTATGTGCAGTTCAAGACTGCATCTGCTTGTTCATTTTATCCAAAGGAAGGAATAGCTGGTGCCTGTGGCTGTTAGCACTCAGAAAGGCTCAGCCCCTCTGCTCAGTGGTCAAGTCACATGTCTGTGCCTCATTGTAGCATGAGTTCAGCTGCCATGTTGCTTTTTAATTTATTTATGTGGGGGAGGTGCGCATGTGCCACAGCACACATGTCTACCCCGCTGCCACGCTCTACTTCATGATGATCATAGACTCACTCTGAACTGTAAGCAAGCCCCATTGAAATGTTTTCTTCTGTAAGACTTGCCTTGGTTGTGGTCTCTTTATAGTACAATAACCCTAACTGAGGCAGAAGTCAATGACTCCTCCCCTATCAGCCATCAACTGCCAATAGCTTCGTAGAGACATGTCAAGACCCCTTAGCTCCTCCCCAAACCGTGATGTAAATATTTACAGATTCAGCCTTGTGCCAGCCCTGTACGGTCAACTGTAGCTCTGAGAGTTCACGAGCGCTCTGAGCAGGCCATGCTCAGGGGACAGCAGCTTACCACTCTCCTTCATCGCCATCCAGCCCCTGCATTCTTTCCTTCCCATCTAGTGTATGGTTAAAGAGACTTGGAAGGGAAAACATTGCTGCCTCATTAAAACTGATCGCTCAGCACTTACTAGCACGGTGACCAGCCATGACTCTGTCTTAACTGTCTTCACTGCATAAAGCTCATCTGACCAAGGCTCAGTTAGTAGTCTATGAGTATAAACATGTGTCCAAGAGGCCGTTAAACACAATGTAAAACTGCTGTAGTAGAGAGTGAATCTATTATGTCCGTGTGGAGACAACTCTGTCTCCTCCCTTAAAAGTTATCCCAGGTGTATAAAACAGGGATTTGGATAAGAGAAACACCTAAGACAGCAGATTCACCTACAATAATATAGCTTTCCTTCCCAGAATTCCTACTCCACAGTATGGTCCCTGCTAGCCACCATGAAGTTCTGTTGGGTCTGCTTACCTTATTAAGTCCCAACTCAGAAAGGGATAATTATTCCTTTGTCTTCTCTTTGAGATGGTGGCCAGAGCTTAAGGTCACTCTGACTCCCCAGCGCTTTGGGCTTCCTTAGTCTCTGAGCTCTACCCTTGTCGTTGGCCACCTTGCTGACTTACCTTCTCTAGTCCACTCCTCTGGACAGCGGTGATATTGTAGGGATAAGTCCCACCCCTTAGGGGGAGTGTTCGCCTCGGGCTAATGTCTGCATATATATTTGGCGAGCGTGCTCGCAGCCGCTGCTTCTGCTTTCCTGGTCTCCGCGGGAACGGTGGTTCTGTAAGTCTATTAAAGCTATATATATATATTACCATCTGTCTGCATTCGTTTACGCCGTTACACTCTGGGCAGCTGTGATATTAATAATTTGCCTGTCTTGGTATTTTTATTTTAAATTTAAATTTAAAATTTAAATTTTAATTTAAATTTAAGTGGTCCTCAGTCTTAAAATAATAAAAAAGAAGGCAGTCTGAAAATGTCCTTTTGGCAAAACAGAAATGATAGCGGGCCACTCCCTCCCTCATCCACTGAGGCAGGCTGATCTTCAGCCTCAGGCCTGAGCTCGCCCCTCTTGGAGAAGCAGCTTCGCTTCTGCCTCTCTCATCTATTCATGCGGGGTACCTCCTTTAAAACTCATTATATTTTTAATTAGTTTATCAAGTAGTTGGTTTCTATCTCTCTTTTGGTTTTTCGAGACGGTTTCTCTCTGTAGCCTTGGACTGTCTTGGAACTCACTCTACTGAGCAGGCTGACCTCAGATTCACTGAGATAGGTCTGCAAATGGTAGGTACCCTTGGAGACTAGAGGTGTCAAATTCCCTGGATCTGGAGTTACTTCTGATGTGAGTGCTAGGAAACTGAACTCAGTTCCTCTTGGAATGCCCTTAGTTGCTGAACCATTTCAGCTGGTTGGAATTGGCACTGGAATTTTTTTAAAGACTATGGGGCTTTCAAAATTGTACTGTATTTTATGTTATGATACTACATGAGAATATGGTGACAAACAGGAAATGTTTAACAGTGATTTGTTAGTGTTAAGCTGGCAAGGAGGGAACATCCTGATTCTTGTCCACTTCACACAGCCTAGAATCATCTGGGAAGAAGGAACCATAGTGAAGAATTTCCCGATCAGACCAGGCTGTGGCCATGTCTGTAAGAGATTGTCTTGATTGATGATCGGTTTGCAAGGGTCCAGCCCACTATGGGCAGCAATGTCCCTCGGTATGTAGGCCTGAGCAGTCTAGGAAACCTAGCTGATTATAAGCTCCTGAACAAGCCAGAGAACAAACCAGTAAGCAGTACTCCTCCAGGATTCCTGCCTTCAGACTCCTGCCCTAACTTCTCCCAGTGATAGATTGTGACCTGGAAGTGTAGGCCAGATAATCCTCCACCTTTTGATCCTGGTGTTTATCTTGGCAACAGAATGAAACAGAAACACTTACATAACCAATTTTTTTTTTTTTCGAGACAGGGTTTCTCCGTAGCTTTTGGTTTCTGTCCTGGAACTAGCTCTTGTAGACCAGGCTGGCCTCGAACTCACAGACATCTGCCTGCCTCTACCTCCCGAGTGCTGGGATTAAAGGTGTGTGCCACCACTGCCTGGCTTGTTTTGTTTTTGAGGCAGGGTTTCTCTGAGTTGCCCTGGCTGTCCTGGAACTCACTTTGTAGACCAGGCTGACCTCGAATTTGTAGAGATCCATCTGCCTCTGCATGGGATTAAAAGTGTGCACCACCACTACTCGGCTAATTAACCAACTTTTAAAAATTAGGATGTTGGGCTAGAGAGATGATGCAGTCATTAAGAACACTAACTGCTCTTCCAGAAGACCCAAGTTCAGTTCTCAGTACCCACAATGGTAACTCTTGACAAACTCTAACTCTAGACCCAGAGGATCAATTACCTTCTGGGATCTGTGGGCCACAGGTATGCATATGGTATACAGGCAAAATACCAATACACGTAAACTAAAGTAAAAGCAAAAAAATGGGTTCTTTTTAAAATTAGTTCTGTGTATTCATACTTTTTCTCACATGCCATGGTGCCATGGTAGAGGTCAGAGAACGATGCATCAGTTCTCTCCTTCAATTATGTGGACTCCAGGGATGGGATTTTGGTAGTGTGTGGCAATTTCCTTTCTTGTTGAAACATTCCATCCTGCGGGTAAGTGCTTTAAGACGCAAGGTAAACAAATCAAAATACCTACAGGAAGTCCCTGAAACTGATCAGATTCTCTAGGTTCCTCCTTCCAATATTAAACAATAAAGACTGTTGAGAGTTATTCTCAGTCAGGCCAAGCTGCAAAGAAGAATTTGAGACTACACCAGTTACCTGGAAGAAGTAGAAACCAGTGGATCTTTCTGGAAGAGTCCTAGACCAACTGAGGCCACTGGAGAGGACCCTCTCCAACCTGTTGGGCTGCCTGCAGGCTGTGCATAGTGCTCCTGATTTCCAGATTTTGTGAACTGTCATTTGTGCTGGGGTGGGCTTTGGTGATGCAGCTGTCTTTGAGTCATTTCTGCTCCTGTAACTAATCCCTCACCCATGTTCCTATAAATAACCTTAGTAAAACTCATTGGTTCACCAAGTCCATACTTTGGCCTGTTGTGGACTCGCTATCTAGAATGTATGTAGACATGTATGTTGCCTCTCCAAAGGAAAAGTCTGTCATGCAATAGGTGCTGGGCCTTTACTAACTGTTTTCTTGATGTGTTTTTGTTGTTGTTGGTCTTTGTGTATTCTAGATAACAATCTTCTATCAAGTATACAGCTCTCGGAGATTCTTTATTCTGTGGGCTGCTCTCTCTTGGTTGACTGTTTATTGCACAGAAGCTTTTTATTTTCTCAGCCTCTCATTTGTTCATTGTTATCCTTATTTCCTGTGCAACTGGAGCTCTGTCATAACCTTCTTACCTATGCCTATGTGGTGATGCATACTCCCTATTTTTTTAAAAATGCTTTAGCCGGGCGGTGGTGGCGCACGCCTTTAATCCCAGCACTCGGGAGGCAGAGGCAGGCGGATCTCTGTGAGTTCGAGACCAGCCTGGTCT
>NC_022034.1:3178231-3179803 GCF_000317375.1 Microtus ochrogaster
CTACTATTTGTTCTTGAGTGGTTCCTAGAGCTTGTGGATTATCTTTGGAAAATATTTCTTCCATAAGAAGGGAATATTTATGTATGGAAGGTGGGCTTGCTGTCCGTAAGGCCAATAATTTGGTGAACACAGCTGATTTGAACTGTGGGCTCCACTGTAGCCTCAAATAGACCCATGACCTGACCCCTGCTTTGTGATGTTCTGCTCTTTCAAGACTGCCAGATGCCATGTCACTCTCCCAGAGGCCACCAGAGGGCACTGTGGATTTACCTCTGCTGCCTCCAGTTTGCTGCCCTCAATCCCCAGGATTGAGTTTAGTTCCTGTAGTAGGCGGGAAGAAGGAGAATTTGAGCTCCAGGGGTGAATCTTGTTCTTTGTTTAACTTGGAAAAGGGACAATTTGTGGATGCTTTTATCTCCGACTATTCACATATTAAATAAGTGCAAAGAACAGAAGATAAACTCAACAAAACTGCTGATAACTGTACTGGAGGCGGATTAGTTATGCATGTGTTCTGGAAGACAGAGGAAAAGGAGGAGAAAGGGAATTGCCTATGACACAAAAATCAGAACACTGGATTTATTTGGAGCTATGTACTTTTTTTTTTTTTAAAGATGGGTTCTCACTATGTCTACAGGCCTTACTGGCCTGGAACTTGCTATATATACCAATTTCAAACTCACAGATATCTTCTTGCCTCTTCCTCCTAAATTCTGGAATTAAAGCATCATGCCTAGTTTTTTTTATTATTATTTTTAAATTTTTAATTTTAATTATTTCAAAAGCAATAGGTAGATCATGATTTCTTCTACATTGTCAATTCTCATCATATTGGTATTTGTATCTGCTTTTAGAATGGATTGTTGGGCATTAATTGTAACAGCATTGCTGCTCTGTGGTAGTCTTACCGATTTTTCACCTAGTTTAGGAACACACATCTACAGCCCAAACTCACTAGTCTGTTCTCTCTGCCCTTGGGAGTATAACTTTCAGAGTCTTCTGCAATTTTCTGAAGCCATGACAAAGCCTACACAGCACTTGAAGTCTGGAGTCCAGGTAGGACTCAAAAGTCTTAAAGAGACATGCCCTGGAAAACTCCTCATTAGGAATACTTCCTGTGTGCAGCGACTCTCTAGGAACCAGTGTGAGCCAGAGGCAGGAGAGACTAGGATCAGGTCCTGGGCTGCCCCGGTGACGTAGAGCCACATGATCACAACAGCGATTTCCAGAGGCTCTGGAAACCACGTAAATGGCAAAGCGGTTTAACTTGATGTTTCTGTCCTATTTTGTTAAGAATATGTTTGTGCACTTTTCTCTCCCCATCTCCCCTTACCCCCACCCCACCCCACCCCCAAGATCCCACTTTCCTCCCCGGCAATTTTGTCTACTTCCCATAGGCAAGAGGATAACTATATGTTTTTCCTTGGGTTCACCTTCTTATTTAGCTTCTTTAGGCTCACCAATTGTAGACTCAGTGACCCTTATTTATGGCTAGAAACCAGTTATGAGTGAGTACATCCCATGTTCATCTTTTTGGGTCTGGGTTACCTCACTCAGGATAGTGTTTTCTAT
>NC_022034.1:3180587-3189997 GCF_000317375.1 Microtus ochrogaster
AAAAAAAAAAGAATGTGTTTGTGCAGCCGTGAGGTGATGGTGTATATCTTTAATCCCAGTATTCAGGACACAGAGGCAGGTGGATCTCTGTGACTTTGAGGCTAGCCTGGTCTACAAAGTGAGTTTCAGGACAGCCAAAGCTCTTACACAGAGAAACCATGTATCAGAAAAACAAAAACAAAAAAGAAAAAAAAAAGAAAAATAAATATGTTTGTACATATATATATATATAGCAGATATTTGTGTTTTCTTTACTGTTTCTTTATTATGTAATATAACATACACTGAAGTAGTATAGTTATTATCATATTTAATTTATGAATACCCAAAAGACTAAGCGTTCCTCAAGGGACACTGATACCTATTCTAGACTATATAACATGTTTTTGGTTGTATTTGATATAGTTACAGCATGTTAGGTATAATTATGACCTGGCTGTTTTTATTTGGAAATTAAGCATAGCAGAAGGCTATGCGATGTGTGTCAAGTTGACAAGGGGCTGTACTTGTGATAACCAATCTTGGTTGTCAATCTGACAGCATTTAGAATCAAGTAAAACGCAAGCAGCCGGGCATATCTGTGAGGGATTTTCTGGACTGGACCATTTGGGGCGGGAAGACCCACACTAAATCTGGGCACTACCTTCTGGTGCTGTGAACATAAAGGGACACTGGAGAAGTAAGCTTTTGTTTTCCCACACTTGCTCTCATTCCGATGGGCAACCCATCTGTCCTGTTGCAGAGGCATTGCGTCACTGGTGTCAGAACATGCTTCTTCTGGATTCCTGTGCAGACTGAAGACCAGTCCCTCTCCAGGAGTCCTCTGGGACTACAGCACCAGGTTAGAACTATCAGGACGCGTAGTCTTGTAGACTGAAAAACAACAGAAATATATATGCCTGATAAACTGACTTAATGTTGGATGATTTTTTTTTAAATTTTATTTATTTATTAAGGATTTCTGCCTCCTCCCCGCCACCGCCTCCCATTTCCCTCCCCCTCCCCCGATCAAGTCCCTGTTGGATGATTTTTAAATTTTATATTTTCCTTATATAATGAACCTTTATCATTCATTTTTAAATTTTAGAACAGTTCATAAATGAATACAGGTGTATGTTTATTAATATATAAATAAATATCTATTCATTCTTTCTATCAGTGTTGTTCCCTCAGAGAACCCCAACTAATAGTGACAATGCAGATGGCTGAGTAGTTCATATGGCTACATGGAATATTGTGTGGCCACTGGAGACAGAGGCACGGAGGGCCCTAGAGCAACTTGACAGAACATTAAAGCATAAGGGAAATGAAATATCAAGAGCACAGAGTTGTGCAGAGCGATCACAAGTATATGAAAACATAAATATGTTAATACAGAAGAAAAAGCCACTCAGATGAACAGAGCGGCCCAATATTGGACGATTTTCCATTTTATAGGTATTTTTATAATTTATTTTTAAATTTTAGGACAGAAGTTCATAAATTTAGAATTCCATATTTAATAGCTCAAACTTTGTATGATTCCAAAAGAATCTACCAAATTTCATAAAATATTTATAATCATTGTGTCTGTTAATCAGCCCCGCTGGCACTTGGCTTGAGTTGATAAGAGACATGTTTTAAAGTATAAGTATTCCACTTTAACCAGTATAAAACCTTCATTAGATAGGCCATGTCTAAACTGGGATACTTGTGGAGTGGACAACATTATCCAACTTTTTATCACTAAAATGCTGAGTGTGCTTGTTTGAAAAATCACTAAGCACAAGCCCCTTTTCCTTTGAATTTCTCTGAATCTTTATTGGTTCACCTCCTTCTTTTATCAGGAACATATAAGATACATACAAATGACACAGAGACCAGCACAGTAACCCCCAGGTACCTCTCACTCACATCATCGGCTGTTCACAGCTAACCTTGCCTCGTTCTCCACCAGACTATTTTGAAACAAATCTCAGAATGTCTATAATTTTATCTTGTAAATATTCCAGCACCTCCAAAAGATCATGACTGTGTTTTATAATCATGTCACAGTATCATAACCACACCTTCGAGATTAACTGTGGTTCCTCAGTATCGAATATATCCCATCTGTTAAAATGCCCTTGATGGTTTCAGGAGTGTCTGTTAACAGCTTGTTCAGATTTGAAGTCCCTGCCCCCTCCTGCCTTCACTCGCAATTTGCTTATCAAAGAAACAAGGTGGCTTGTCTCGCAAAGTCCCCATGTTCTTGCTGTCTCCAGTTGCTCTTTTTCTATAAATTAATAGATTTAGAGACTTGATTACATTTGTTTGGTTTTTTTTGCCGACTGAACAAGTCTAATTATTTAGAAAAGTAGTTTAGGCCTGTTTCTACTATCTAAACAATAAGGGGGTAGGATGGAAATCTTTTTAAAAATTAGATTTATTTATTCTATTTTATGTGTATGAGTGCTTTAGCCTAAATGTATGTATTTACATCACGTTATGTGCTGGTGCCCACAGAGGTCAGAAAAGGGCGTTAGATCCCCTGGAACTGGAGTTAAGGGTAGTTGTATCCACTGAGTGGGCTCCAAGGGCTTAACCTGTGTCCTCTGCAGGAGCAACAAGTGCTCTTAACCACTGAGCCATCTCTCCAGCCCCAAAAGATCTGTTGCTCAATTAAAAACTAAAATTTCATAAATATATTTCCATGTAGCAAATTTTTGGACTATCTTTGGACCACCAACCTGCAAATAATGACCCAAAGACTTATTATTAATTATGGAAGTTTGGCCTCAGCTTTGACTTTCCCCAACTAGGTCTTGTAACATAATTTACCCATAGTCTATGTTCTGCCGTGTGACTTGGTTACCTCTTAGCACAGACTTGTTCCAAGTCTGCTGGCAAAACTGTACACCTAGATTTCTCCAAGTGGTCTCTCTCTCTCCAGAAGTCCTACCTATTCTCCCCTGCCTAGCTATTGACCGTCCAGCTTTTTATTACACCAATCACAGCAATACATCTTCATACAGTGTACAAATAACCCACGTTCCCCTCCACCAACTCCTCCCACGTCCTCACGACTGCCCTACCCACTAAACATTTGTTTCTCTCTTTTTCTCTCTCCCTCCATCTCTCTTTTAAAAAACAAAAACACTCAACAAAACAGAAAACCAAACCAGAATTCTTTTATTTTCTGTGAATTGGTGTTTTGCCTGAATTTATATCTGTACGTGAGTGTCAGATCCCCTGTAACTGGAGTTACAGACTGTTTTGAGCTTCCATTTTGGTGCTGGGAATTGAACCCAGTTCCACTGGGAGAGCAGCCAGTGCTCTTAACAGCTGAGCCATCTCTCCGGCCCCAGAAATATTTTTGTAATACCAGAATATCATTTTATTTTGTTTTCTTCTGTTTATGTCAACATGCAATAATTTGCGGTTTCTAAGCAACTTGTCCTTTTCCCTCAGAGGATCTTCCTGCCTGTCTGGTGAGAGCCTCTTACAATCACTCAGCAGTCCAATGGGTGTGGTTTGTCAGGAAGCTCTACCTCATCTCAGCTTCTCCAAAAAAATTCATCTTTCATATTCCTACGCTGTCATCTTACCTCCGTGTTAGGTACAAATATCACTCATATTCTCAAGTTTTTCACAGTTATTGGTTATGATGGTTAGGGCCTTTTAAGATTTATTTTGTTATTTTAGTGTTTTGGCTTGTATATTTATGTATTTGGTGGCGGAGGAGTGTGCCATGACACCTGTGGAGATCAGCAAGCAGCCTGAGGGAGCTGGTCCTCTCTTTCCACCACGTGGATCCTAGGCATCAGACTCAGATCCTCCAGCATGTTGGTGCCTTTCCTTACTAAGTCACCCCACCAGCCCAGTTATGTGTTTATGTGCCCAAGGAGGTCAGAAGGGGGCTGGATTACCGCTTGAGTCGTAGGCGATTGTAAACCACTGGACGCGGGTGTTGGCAACAAGACTTGTGTGCTCTGCAAGAGAAGTTTGCGCTCTTGACTGCTAAGCCTTTTCTAGGGCAATGATGGTTAGTTTTCATCCACAAGCCAACCAACCTAGAGTCGCAGAGGGGAGTCTTAGTGAGGGATTGTAGTTCAGTGTGGTCTTTGAGTGTGTCTGTGGGGAATTACTCTTGATTGCCTTAATTGAAATGAGAAGACCTGTTCTGAAAGTAGATAGCACCATGCCTTGGATTCGGCTGCTGGACTGTGTAGAAGTAGGAACTAGCCATGCCCTCAGCATGTATGTAATCATTTCTCTCTGCTCTTTTTAAAAATTTAAAACTTAAAGTCTTTAGGTTTGCTTGTTCTGTGGATCAGGGGGCTTTTGTAGAAGTCAGAGGACTCACAGGAGTAGATTCTTTCCTTCTATTATGCGGGTCCCTGGGTGGAATTGAGATCATTAGGCTTGCTGGGCAGTGGTGGTGCACACCTTTAATCCCAGGCAGAGGCAGGCAGAGCTCTCTGTGAGTTCAAGGTCAACCTGGTCTACAAGAGCTAGTTCCAGGGTAGGCTCCAAAGCTACAGAGAAACCTTGTCCAAAAAAAAAAAAAAATCATTAGGCTTGGTAGCAAGCACCTTCTTTACCTGCTGAGCTACTTCCACATCTGTCTCTGCTCGTGGCTACAGGTGTGATGGACTAGCTGCTATAGCTTCCTGCTGTCTGTCTTCTCTCAGTGATGGACTGTATCCTGCAATCGTGAGTTACAATAAATACTTTGTCAGAGTACTTTATCTCAGCAACGGATCGCTCTAATAACTGTTCCCTCAGGCTTTTTGCCTCCTTTTACAGTTTAGTATTGTTTTCTGAGCTCTCTGCTAGTGAGCCCTTGAGTCCCAGGTTTTATTCTGAGGGGTAGCAGCTATGGTTCACTACCCATAGTTTCATCCTCACCTCTGCAGTTATTTTTATTATTTTGGACTATTTTTGGAGTGAGCCAGTGACAGCTGTAGGCTACATTTAACCCACACAGCTGAGGCTCACAAACTGTGCTTCATGCTAAGCACATGGTCCTGCTTGGTACCCATAGAGGTGGCAGGAACCAAGTGACTTGAGCGTCTCAGGGAGGCTCAGGTGGTCCAGGTTCCATTTTAGAAACTTCAGATTCAAGCAATGTGTCATGGTGACTCTTGCATGATGGTTACCTGTTCAGCTTCCCACCTGTGGCTTAGATCCCTGGTAGCCTTAAAAGGAGAGGACCTGAGAGATGTCACACGGCTGCACAAGCTAGCAGCTTGTCCTGGAGCGTGAAACCAAGGAAACACAACTAGGTGGGCTTAGAAGCCTAGGATAGCCCCATGCGTTGTTAAGATATGAAGCTAGAACTCACAAGCAAAGGCAACACCCACGAAAACCAGTGTTTGGCCCTGTGGCTGGCTGGCTTGGCTAGTACTTTCTCTGCAGATTTGTGGTCAACCATGGCCAGGGTGTGAAGTGGCTCTGATGCCCACCTTTGTTAGAGTACCATGTTCTCCAGGTCATGGATGCTCTTAAACTTAGGTTATTATGACCCAGGACTGGTCATTGAATCTTTAGATTGCCTTTGGTAAGATTGTCATTTTTACTATGTTAATTCTACCTACCCAAGAGCATGGGAGATCTTTCCATTTTCTGGTGTCTTCTTCAATTTCTTTCCTGAAAGATTTAAAGTTCTTGTCATACAAGTCTTCCACTTGTTTGGTTAGAATTACTCCGAGATATTTTATGCTATTGTATGTGGCTATTGTAAAGGGTGATGTTTCTCTGATTGCTTTCTCACCCCATTTATCATCTGTGTAGAGGAGGGATACTGATTCTTTCGAGTTAATCTTGTATCCTGCTACATTACTGAAAGTGTTTATGAGTTGTAGGAGTTCCTTGGTAGAATTTTTGAGATCACTTATGTAGACTGTCATATCATCAGCAAACAGTGAGAGTTTGACTTCTTCTTTTCCAATTTGTATCCCCTTGATCTACCTCTGGTGTCTTATTGCTCTAGCTAGGACCTCAAGAATTATATTGAATAGACATGGAAAGAGTGGACAACCTTGTCTTGTTCCTGATTTTAGTGGGATTGCTGTGAGTTTCTCTCCATTTAGTTTGATGTTGGCTGTTAACTTGCTGTATATTGCCTTTATTATGTTTATGTATGTTCCTTGTATCCCTACTCTCTCCAAGACCTTTATCATGAAAGGATGTTGTATTTTGTCAAAAGCTTTTTCAGCATCGAATGAGATGATCTGTGGTTTTTATTTTTCAGTTTGTTTATATGGTGTATTACATTGACAGATTTTGGTATGTTGAACCATCCCTGCATCTGTGGGATGAAGCCGACTTGATCATGTTGGATGATGGTTCTGATGTGTTCTTGGATTTTATTTGTCAGTATTTTATTTTGTATCTTTGCATCAATGTTCATGAGTGAGATTGGTCTGTAATTCTATTTCTTAGTAATGTCTTTCTGTGGTTTGGGTGTCAGGGTAATTGTAGCCTGATAAAACGAGTTTGGCAATGTTCCTTCTGTTTCTATTGTGTGTAATAATTTGAGGAGTATTGGTATTAGTTCTTCTTTGAAAATCTTGTAGAATTCTGAGGTGAAACCATCTGGTCCCAGGCTTTTTTTTGGTTGGGAGACTTTTGATTACTGTTTCTATTTCTTCAGCAGTTATCGGTCTGTTTAATTTGCTTATCTGGTCTTGATTTAATTTTGGTAAGCAATATTTATCCAGAAAGTTGTCCATTTTCTTTAAATTTTCCAATTTTGTGAAGTACAGGTTTTCAAAATATTGATTCTTTGGATTTCCTTCATGTCTATTGTTATGTCTCCCTTTTCATTTCTGATTTTGTTAATTTGGATATTCTCTCTCTGCCTTTTGGTTAGTTTGGATAAAGGTTTGTCTATTTTGTTGATTTTCTCAAAGAACCAACTCTTTGTGTCATTGATTCTTTGTATTGTTTTCTTTGTTTCTATTTTGTTGATTTCAACTCTCAATTTGATTATTTCCTGATTATTTCCTGCCGTCTAGTTCTCTTGAGTGAATTTGCTTCTTTTTGTTATAAAGTTTTCAAATGTTCTGTTAATTCACTAGTGTGAGATTTTTCCAGCTTCTCTATGTAGGCATTTAGTGCTATGAACTTTCCACTTAACACTGCTTTCATTGTGTCCCACAAATTTCAGTATGCTGTGTGGCCATTTTCATTGAATTTTTGGAAGTCTTTAATTTCTCCCTTTATTTCTTCCTTTACCCATTGATGATTCAGGTGAGCATTGTTTAATTCCCATGTATCTGTGGGCTTTCTGGAATTAGTATTGCTGTTGAATTCTAGTTTCAAGTCACGGTGATCTAATAAGATACATGGGGTTATTCCAATTTATTTGTATCTGTTAAGGTTTGTTTTGTTACTGAGTATCTGGTCAATTTTTGAGAAGGTTCCATAAGGTGCTGAGAAGAAAATATATTCTTTTCTGATTGGATGGAATATTCTTTAGAGTCTGTTAGGTCCATTTGAGTGATAACATCTGTTAGTTCCCTTATTTCTCTGTTAATTTTCTGTCTGACAGACCTGTCCAGTGGTGAGAGTGGAATGCTGAAGTCTCCCATTATTAAGTGGTTTGGGTTTAATGTATGATTTAAGCTTTAGAAGTATTTCTTTTACATATGAGGGTGTCCTTGTATTTGAGGCATGGATGTTCAGTATTGAGATTTCCTCTTGATGGATTTTTCCTGTGATTAATATGAAATTTCCTCCTTTGTCTCTTTTGATTGATTTTAGTTTGAAGTCTATTTTGTTAGATATTAGGATAGCTACACCAGCTTGATTCTTAAGTCCATTTGATTAGAATTTTTTTTCCCAACCCTTTACTCTGAGGTTGAGATAAGTTTTCTTGTATGCAGCAGATGGATGGATTTTGTTTTGGTATCAAATCTGGTAGCCTGTGTCTTTTTGTAGGTGAATTGAGTCCATTTATACTGAGGGATATTAATGACCAGTGACTGCTTTCTCCTGTTAATTTAGTTTTCATTGTTGGTGATGTAATTTGTGTGTTTTTTCCTTCTCTGGGATTTGCTGCTGTGAGATCAATTGTGTTTTTGTTGATGTAGCCAACTTTTTTGGGTTGGAGTTTTTCTTCTAGTACTTTGTGTAGGGCTGGGTTTGTGTCTAGGTTTTGGTTAAATCTGGTTTTGTCATGGAATATCTTGTTTTGTCCTTTTATGGTCATTGAAAGTTTTGCTGGGTATAATAGTCTGGACTGGCATCCATGGTCTCTTAATGTCTACATAACACTTGACCACGACCTTCTGGCTTTCATTGTCTTCAATGAGAAGTCAGGTGTAATTCTGATAGGTTTGCCTTATATGTTACTTGGTCTTTTTCCTTTGCAGCTCTTAATATTCTTTCTTTACTCTGCATATTTAGTGTTTTGATTATTATGTGGTGAGAGGAATTTTTTTATCCAGCCTATTTGGTGTTCTGTACGCTTCTTGTATCTTCACAGGCATATCTTTCTTTAGGTTGGGAAATTTTTCTTCTATGATTTTGTTAAATATATTTTCTGTGCTTTTGAGTTGAACTTCTCTTTCTTCTACACCGATTATTTTTCGGTTTGGTCTTTTCATGGTGTCCCATATTTCCTGGATATTTTGTATTAAGCTTTTGTTAGATTTAATTTTTTCTTTGACCGATGAGTCTATTTCCTCTATTGTATCTTCAGGACTTGAGATTATCTCTTCCATCTCTTGTATTCTGCTGTTTATGTTTGCATTTGTAGTTCCTGATTGTTTTGTCATGATTTCTGTTTCTATAATTCTCTCAGTTTGTATTTTCTTTATTGTCTCTATTTCAGTTTTCAAGTCTTGAATAGTTTCTTTCAAATGTTTGATTGCGTTTTCTTGGTTTTCTTTAAGGGATTTGCCGATGTCTTCCAATTTTTTGTTTGTCTTTTCCTCCATTTCTTTGAGGGAATTTCTCATTTCCTCTTTAAGAGTCTCAAACATTCTCTTGAATATTATTTTTTAGGTTATTGTTTTCTTTTTTAAATTTATTTTTATTTTATTTGCATTGGTGTTTTTGCTACATGTATGTCCATGTGAGGATGTCAGATCTTGGATTTACAGACAGTTGTGAGCTGCCATGTGGGTGCTAGGACTTGAACTCAGGTCCTCTGGTAGAGCAGTCAGTACTCTTAACCACTGAGCCATCTCTCCAGCCCCGGTCATTGTCTTCTTCTTCATCTATATTTGGTTGTTCAAGTCTTGCTGTTGTAGGGTCTCTAGATTTTACTGTTGCCATGTTGCTCTCTTTGTGGTGTTGCGTGTGTTCTTACCTTGTCTACTCATCTTTTCCTCTAATTGGTATGGTTGGGGCTATCTGTGACACAGTCGCTCGTCCTCTCCCTGTGTTCTCTCCTGGTGTACACATGGGCTTTGCCTCTCTCCTCCTCTCTCTCCCTTCTT
>NC_022034.1:3190097-3195802 GCF_000317375.1 Microtus ochrogaster
CTCTCTCTCTCTCTCTCTCTCTCTCTCTCTCTCTCTCTCTCTCCTTGTTAATAAATTCTTATATGGCTATTTCCTGTGTTTATATGTTTATATGTCTGACCCGCTGTGTGCGTGCCCTCCCGCTGATGAAAAGCTGTAGCCGCTTTTACTCATGGCGGGCTCCGCCAGCCCGCTCAGGGTCTGTTACCTGCTAGTGGGAAGCTGTAGCCTCTTTTTCTCATGGCGGGCTCCAGCCCGTCTAGGTATATTTTTAGGAATAAGACAGTGTATCGCCACGTGGTTGTAGCCTACCGGTAGGGTTCTCTCCAGTGTCTGGCATCTGTCTCCTGCAGCGGCTACATGGCTTCTCCTTGACTCTGCCTACTCTTTTCTCTTCTATCTGCATGGAATTCCTGCCTTTCCCTATTCTGCCCTGCAATAGGCCCAAAGCAGCTTCTTTATTAACCAATGGTAGTCACAGTCTACAGAGATTCCCACATCAGCTCAATAAAAACAATTAAAAATGAAAAATAATAAGAAGTATGTTCTATCAGAGCAACACAGTGTCTGCACAGAACATTCCAGGCCAGTGCTTGCTGCATGGACTCATCTTAATAACATCCCCTGTGTTTACCTCTCCCACAAAGCAACACCAAAATAGCTCTGCCCACCCATTACAAATGTAGGTCTCTCTCTGGGCAATGTGTTCTCTGATCTGTCTGAAGAGCAGGAACTCTAGAGTATGCAGCCTTGTAACCCTGCCCATCACATCCTGCTGGGCTATATCAGTGAAGACCTTCTCAAGCAACTATAAGGTCCTGGGAGAAGCTCTAGGGCCAAGCAGTGCATGTCATCTGTTCAGACTGGAAGACCACGAGGTATATCCAGGACACAGATCCTACACAATCCTTCCCTCTGATAACAGATATTTCTTTTCAAATCTACATGCCCCCATGTCAAGGGCGATCTTGGCTCTGAAGGCCACCAAAACAGACCCAGGCCCCAAGTCACTGCAGCTTAAGGGAGTTCCAGCAGATCCAGAATTTACCTCAACATGAGATGATGGGAAAGAATCCATTGCCTTCCGGACCTAAGAGGCCACTCGCCTGTGTGCTTCCTCTGTACTGTGGACACCCAGTCTTTGAGCTGCCAACCAGGCATCACAAGTGGCCCATGCCTTCATCAGTTACCAGAGCCATAACATCATTCTTAAAAGGGTCTCGGGTACCTCCACTCTCCAAATCCACATTACTGGTTGGTCCAGGGTGACAAGGCCCTGATAGAGCCAGATTCATTCTCTCCAGTCCAGCAACCATCAATTAAGTCCCTGGAAGTGGTTGCCCTCTGTTAGAATTATGAAAGAAATGGCCTGTTATTAATATTCAAATCATTTAGGCTTTGGTGGATACTAGAGCCAAGTTTATCATAATGCATAACAATCCAAAAAGCACCTGGGGCACTGGGCAGCCGGGGATGAATATGGGGATAAAATTGTAAAGGTAAGAATGAACAAGTTTGTCTTTTTTGAAAGGTATTTTTATTTGTAGGTGATGCAATTCTGTAAGAGAAAGACCCTAGAAACTCTGCCAGAAAACTCTGACAGCTAAAAAACACACTTAGCAAAGTAGCAGAACGTAAAATTGAGACACAAACAAATCAGTATCCTACCTATATATAAACAACAGACTGAAAAAGCAACCAAGAAAACAATGTCATTCAAAATAACCCCAAGGTATATTAAATTGGAATACATCTCACCAAAATGTGAAAGACTTAACCAATGAAATGAGTGACCCCATCCAGCCTGTGAGAATCAAACTTCGGACTGAGAGTGTGGTCAAAGGACATGGGGTCAGAGAAGAAATGGTCCTTGCTCTTCAGAACTAGGTGTGAGAAGAGCTAACGGTGTGTGTGTGTGTGTGTGTGTGTGTGTGTGTGTGTGTGTGTAAGAACAAAAACACTTCAGAGCCACCAGCAGCATTCAGACACTACAAGATGTCTCCCACCCCTCCCCATCCCCACATCTTCATCACCAGGACGTGAGAGTTTCTGTCGCACCGAGGCTGACTGCCATTCCCACAGGAAGACTCTCTCATCTCTGTCTTCTGTAAAAGCCCCTGGTTGGCCAGGGATTCCTTCTTTTCTTAGCATGTTCTTAATCTTTGGAACTTTCAGAGGAAAGCATATTTTTGCCAAGAGATAGGGGCCAGAACAGAAGGTGGAATTAGGTAGAAACGGACCTGTGGTCCTCTCTTTGACTTAGACCTAAGATTGCCTTTTACCCACAAAAGCCACGTGAGCTTGTAGGAAATTCAAACAATAAGGGTGGGAGGGTGAAGACAGGTGTCCCTTTCCTTGTCCTGCACTCCACACAGGAGATGCCAAAGGACAGGTGTGGTAGCCTGCTGCCTGTCACCTGGGCAGACTCCTCTGTTTACCACCTTTCCCTGCTCCCTTGCAGCCTCCTCATCACTCCGCCTGCAACCACAAAAATCCTTCCACGTGCCATGCACCCACTTTCCATTCTGCTTTGATCTTCATTACACAAGAGGTCTCAGCTACGCACAGAGAGAGTACATAGAAGACAGACTGTAGGCAACTCATCGGAACCACTCTGAAACAGCAGCCTTCCCTGTTGTCCTTGGCACTGTCCGGCAGGTCTTGGAGGAGCCTCTCCTGTGATATGTGTGAACTCTTATGTGGCTCACAGCCACAGTAGATGAGGGTGACGGTGTAAAAGACGTGGCCACAGGTGCAGGAGCTATCGCAGGAGCTACCGTTGGGGGTAGTTTGGTCCCGGGAAAGGCCAGTGGTAAGAACTCACTGGTTTCTGACCAAGTTCTTCTTCCTGGCTAGACTCCACCCCCAGGGGATGCAGAATGGGCAAACAGAGCCCCAGAGTCCTTCATGTATTGGTGTTGATGTTGGTGAAGAGGAAACCAGACTCCTAACTCCTAACTTGGATTTTAGCACATATGTGGGGAGAGATGTGGGCAGGAGCTTGGAGGCATGATTTAAAAAGAACATCAGGAACCCATGATGGAGCCAAAAGACTGGAGCTGGAGGAGGTTAGGGTCCCAGAAGCACCTGATATTGGTGTGTATCTGTGCCTGTGTGGATTGTGTGAAAACATGTGGCGTGTGCATGTAGACTATATGGTGTGTGTGTGTTTGTATGTGGACTATGTGGTACATATGGAAACGTGTGTAGGGCATGTTTTTGTGTGTGGTGTGTGGACACATGGGATGAGCACAGGTGTGTGGCATGTGCTTATAGTTGTTTGTATGTCTCTAAAAGGTGGATTTCTTTTTCACTTATGAAGTATGGAGGACTAGGTGGAGTCAGCCTTGGTTGGGGGTAATGCTTGGTTGGGAGATGAGCCATGGCTTTCCAGAGAAGAATCTGTGAAGCTGTTGGGAAGAGAGGCGGGAGCTGGGGAGCAAAGCGGGTATTCTCTTACTGCTCAGGATCCTGGGAACTGTGAAAGTGCTGGTTGCATTTCTCCTATGATGGAGCAGGATGGTGGGAGCAGACACAGGTTTCAGGGAAGGTCATTCCAGAAAGCAGAAGATAGGCACAATACAGAGACACACACATACACACCCCGACACACACACAGAGACACATATGCACAGACACACACAGACACACTCACACACATACACACAGACACACAGAGACACACAGAGACACATACACATAGACACACACAGACACACTCACACACATACACACAGACACAGACACACAGAGACACATACACATAGACACACACACAGACATACACATACACACACACACACACACACACACACACACGTTTCTTCCCGGCATGTTACAGATATTCTGGTTCACATCTTGCTTCTATTGATGGCTCGCAGACTTAGAGATATGTTACTTTTGCTCAGGGTCCTTTCACCATATGGGGGTCTGGTAGGTGACCTCCAGGTCTTCTCCCACACATTTTGTCTTGCCTAACCCTGGTTCTTTAGTAGAGGCTTGGACTATATGGAGAGAGAGGTTGCTGACAGGCATACAGGCAGGGTATTGTCACAGGGAAGCTATTCAAGGTTGGGGTGGAGAGGTATCCAGTCATAGCCTTCTGGGTCTGCTGTGTGTGCCCTTGAACAAAACTTTCTAAATATCAAAAAGGAACATAACTCTTAAAACATAACTCTTAAAAAGGGTTTAGATGTATTTTTTGCATGTATAAATGCTTTGCCTGTCATGCATGTACATGCATGACTGGTGCACAAGGAGATCAGAAGACAAAATAACGTCCCCTGGCACTGGAGTTACCGTGTGGGTGTTTCTCAGTTTCTCAGCTTCCTGACTGTGGACACAATGCAACCAGCTACCTGAAGCTCCTGCTTGACCCCTACCCCATGTCTTCCTTTGCCAAACTAACCAGAATAAACCCTTCCATCTTTGCACTGATCTTGTCAGGAGTTTGCTCCTATCAGTGAGCCAAGTAACTAGTACAGGGGGCAACTTCATCCCAGATTTTGACTTCTAAAAAGAGATGTGGCTTCCTTTGGTGTCTGTGTCTTACCAGCTTCCACTACAGTCCACTGTCCACTTGACAAGCAGGTAAATTGCTGTAACAGGTGAGCTCTCTTAAGAGTATGAGGAGGTGTGGAGAGAGCCCAGGGGCACAGTTAAGCCTCTTTGGATACATGCTCCTGGAAGTCCCTGACCGATGTCCTATTCAGGAGTTGTCTGGATCCAAATGGGGTTCTTGGGGACATTATAGCTTCCTACCAGACTAGGACTGGGTCAGCTTGAGGTCACTTCAGGAATTGCATTTGGGTACTGGAATCTCAGAGACAAGCTCTTACCCACAGCTATGGGAAGAGATGTGCTCAGATTGGATGACCCTGGGGGTTCTGGGGATAGGCAGGGCCCCAGTG
Organism: Microtus ochrogaster; assembly: GCF_000317375.1. Lineage (NCBI taxonomy): Eukaryota > Metazoa > Chordata > Mammalia > Rodentia > Cricetidae > Microtus > Microtus ochrogaster. The sequence goes on from NC_022034.1 coordinate 3,194,987, forward strand.
TGGCCATGAGAAGGGACAGAACCAGGAAGACAGTATCTGGAAACAGCCTTGATGAACTGAAACAACTGCTGCCCTTTTGTGGTTCTTTTCCGGTTACAGCAAACCTCCCTGGGCATGGAGTAGACCACCTACCTCTTCTATGAATGGGTTCCTGAAAACCTTCAAAGAATCTCTTGCTAGACTCAGACTTCGTGGCAGTAGCCAGCATCCCCCAGAACTCCAGTCTAACTCTTCGAAGGGCAAGGCTGGTATAGAACACGAGGCTGCGGGTGCAGGGTAGACACCCGCTCCACACTTGCGTGCCCAGCATAGTCTCCAGCCATTCTGAAAGAAGCAGACAGATCTGACCTAGATCTCTAGCCCATCCTTCGGTGTCTCCACTGAGGCCTGAGTAAAGTTCTCGTAGTGACACATGCTGACTGGCCACAAGAAAAGCTGGCCTTCTGCCCTGAACCCGAGCCAGCTTCTGGGGTTCCAATGGACTCATATTCAGTAATTTTAAGCTACCTACAGCATGAACAACATTCCCTAGGTACCCTAATGGCACTCAAGGACCCCAACATGCAGCCTTTTAAAATACAATTTAATTTTTATTCATGCATATGTATGTGTGTATGTGTGTGTCTATGTGTGTGTATGCATGTGTGTCTATGCGTGTGTATATATGTGTCTATGTGTGTGTATGCGTGTGTCTATGTGTGTATGTGTGTGCGTGCGTGCGTGTATGTGTGTGTATATATGTGTGTATGTGTGTGTATGCATGCGTGTATGTGTGTATGTGTGCGTATGCGTGTGTTTGTATGTGTGTGTATATAT
>NC_022034.1:3195902-3199802 GCF_000317375.1 Microtus ochrogaster
TGTGTGTATGTGTGTGTATGCATGCGTGTATGTGTGTATGTGTGCGTATGCGTGTGTTTGTATGTGTGTGTATATATGTGTGTATGTGTGTGTATATATGTGTGCATGTGTGTATATGCATGTGTGTATGTGTGTATATATGTGTGTATGTGTGTATATACATGTGTGTATGTGTGTGTATGCGTGTGTTTGTATGTGTGTGTATATATGTATCTATGTGTGTGTATGCGTGTGTTTGTATGTGTGTATGTGTGTGTATGCGCGCGTGTGTGTATATATGTGTGTATGTGTGTATATGCATGTGTGTATGTGTGTGTATGTGTGTGTATGCGTGTGTTTGTATGTGTGTGTATGTGTGTATGCGTGTGTATGTGTGTGTGTGTTTGTATGTGTGTATGTGTGTATGTGTGTGTGTGTGTCACATGTATGTAGTGCCCGCAGAGGCCAGAAGAGAGCATCAGATCCCCAGAGCCCACACTGCAGGCAGTGGAGAGCCACAGATGTTAATGGGAATGAACATGGGTCCTTTAGGAGAAGAAAGCACTATTAACCTCTAAGCCATCTTTCCAGGCTCACAGCATGCATTCTCGTGATGCTGTCACTTACTTCACACTTCCTTTTGGTCCCTCACTCTCTCAGGCTGTGGAAGCAGTTGTATGATTCAGGAGGCCGTTTCCGATGAGATATCAACCTCATCTTCCGGCACTCTCTCCTCTCCAGGCCACAGCCTCCCAAGTCCAGGAAACACAAGAAACACTGAAGACAGTCAGAGCACAATGCATTTCTGATGGAGAGATCAAGTGCACAGAAATTCTTGCAATTAGGTTATTGCTCATAAACACACAGCGGGGAGCACAACAAGCCTGAGGGAAGGCTTTATGGTTTAAGGCCACGTGGACAACAATTCAGGCTGCCTGCCCAGTTACATCGCTTAGTTCATACTGGGCTAAATAGGTCCAGGGCCTTCCTTCTACAGCCCAAACCACACTGAAGAACTGGAGACACACATATATGCAAGGCTTTAGAGAGTGGTGTCAGGTACTCCCAGGGCCTCCGGCCTGTCAGAGTATCTTGAAAGCAGAAATAGGAATTTTTCCTAAATACTTCCTTTTTCAGAGAGGCACTGAAGGAGTAGGGTAAGATCGCCAAGACTCAGGGCTACAGCCCCTTACAGAGTTCTTAAGTCTCCATTTATTCTTCTGTTTTCCCCTGAATAGCAGTAGATCAGCTCTCACAACAAACCTGGGGCCAGAACCTGAGTTTGGGGTCAGGTTGGGGTCAGGTTAAGGAGAATGAGGTTTCTCTGCTCAGCAGGGTGGAGAATGTGCGCCAGATAACCAGTAAGGCCTGTAGGAGGATGGACCAGGAGCACCGCCCAGCTAACAGGGGTATACACGGCTACAGGTGCCGGGACCTGGACTCCAGGCTGGTTGACTATTGGGGGGATTTCTGTTTACTAACCTTTATAGCAACACCTTCATGAACAACCTCACACAGAGTCTGTCAGAATCAATTCCCAGAGACAGAACATCTGGGATATTTCCGTGTGTCGCTCAAATTCTGATGGACGTGGACACATTTTCCTCCCTCAGGAAGGGCTGCAGTGCAGGAGAAAGTCAGCTTGAATCTGTGCTCCGCAAATCCAGCCTTTGTGGGGCAGCAGTGGCTTTGTTACAAGGCGTCTTTTCACAAAGGAGGAATAGCTTGTCGTTCATCATGAACTGTTGAACTTTTTTTTTTTGCCCTAGGCAGAAATATTTTTAATTTGTGGAATAATATTTATTATTATTGTAGCTTCTGGTTGTACTATATTTAGACTGCTATGTTTATGCAAAATAAAAACTTCTCCCAGGTTCTTTCCTAGTGCACTTTGTCGTTCCCTGCCCCCACAGCATCCCTAACATTTAAATCTCATCTGCCTATAATTGATTCTAACTGAATTCAGACAAACTTTGTCATATTTTTAGGAAATTACCAGTTCAACACCATCACAGGAAAATCCTATAGTACTTTAGATATCTTTCTAATATAATTTGAAAATTTGATGTTTTCTAGTTACTTGTTTGCCAGTAGCACATAGTTTTAAACAGCACTTCAGAGAAAAGTTACTCTCTGATGGAATGAATTCCTCTATCACTCTTTATTTTTTCCCTTTTTATAGGGTTTTCTTATTTATTCTTGGACATTTCCTCACATAGATTTAGATTTAGTCTGACTGAGAGCACACTGGTGTCTCCTTCACACGGCAGCATACACAAGGGATCCCTTACATTATCAATAATTTAAAAGAGACTGGGTGGGCCCTGAATGTCACCTGTTTGTCTGTGTCTAACTCTAAAGGATCATACTGTTGCTCTTGCTTGTTCTAATAAACAGTAATTCCACAGCCTTTACCCTTAGACTCAGGCCTAACTCTCAGCTATGAGACGCAGTTTGCCAAGGTCTTACGCAAGATTTAGCATGGCCATTGAGACATCAGCATTTAGAACAGTGGTCTCAACTTTCCTACTGCTTTAACACTTTAGTGCCATTCTTCACACTGTGGTGAACCCCAACCACAAAATTATTTTTGTTGTGACTTCATAATTTTGCTACTGTGATGAACTGTAATGTAAATATCTGGTACACAAGAAGGTCATAGGCCTCTCGTGAAAGGTCACTCGAATTCAAAGGGGTCACGATCCACAGGCTGAGAAACATGGTTTTAGAAGCTGTCTTTTTACTATTAGGTAGAAATGCTAAATTAGCTCTGTAGGGAAACTTAAGGCTCCCCCCCCCTTTAAACTTTATTTAACTTTATTTTATGCCAATGTCAGATTCTCTGTAACTGGAATTACAGACAGAAGAGCTGCCATGTGGGTGCTGGGAATTGAACCTGGGTCCTCTGGAGGAAAGTCAGTGCTCTTAGCCCCTGAGCCATCTCACCAGCCCCAAAACTTGAGGCTTTATGTCAGTGTCAGTAATAACAGTGGTAGAATCAGAGAAAACAGCAACATGAGAACAGACATTGCTCACTGCTTATATTGATAGTCTGGAAGTGGGTATCTGTTTATCTATCTATCATCTATCTATCTATCTATCTATCTATCAATCAATCATCTATCATCTATCTATCATCATCTATCTATCTATCATCTATCTATCTATCTATCTATCATCTATCTATCATCTATCTATTATTTATCTATCTATCTATCTATCCATCATCTATCATCTTTCTATCATCTATTATTTATTTTTAAATACAGGGTCTCATGAAACCCAGGCTGGCTTCAAACTTACTATGTAGCTACAGTGACCCTGAAGTTCTTATCCTTAGAGCTGGGCCTTTTTTGCACACCTATTTAAATGGGAATTAACATGTAAATGAGGCAAAGAAACTGGCCTTGGTCTCAGCAGGAGTTGGTAAAAACTCCAGGCTTGACTTATTCTCACACCTATTTGGTGCCCAACACATTTGGTCTTTTGGAAGTTGTTTAAAGATTGTATTTTAATTTTATTTAAATGATGCTATTTAGGTTCAAGAGTTGCCATGATTAAAAAAAAAAGAGTTGTCATGATAAGCGATTCACTGAGTAAGGGCCAGTCTTTAGGGAGGTTGATTGTCATATTACAAAACAAGGTTCTCACAGGCATCGAAGGGACATTCGGCCATGGAACGGTGTACTGAGGATATGAAGGCTGGTGCTAAGGTCAGCAGCCGTCCTTTGGCCTCGGAGGACTCGGGAAGTAGGACACAGAGCAGGCCCCGGCTGAACCAGGGAAAGACAAAGTGGTAAGACGGCCTTAGAGGCCCGCACCCTGATTGAGGTCTTGGTTCTTTCTAATGCTGCAAAGAAACTTTAAAAAATAGATTTATCGCCTTTAATCCCAGCACTCGGGAGGCAGAGGCAGGTGGAT
>NC_022034.1:3199921-3208004 GCF_000317375.1 Microtus ochrogaster
AAACCCTGTCTCGAAAAACCACAAAAAAAAAAAAAAAAAAAAGTTTATTAAGATTCTGGAAGCTGTGACTAGCACATTGGCCATGACATTGCTGGAAGGCCTTTAAGAGCGTGAGGGGTTGGGTTGCAAGGGGGTGATGCCATTCTGATGCGGCTCTCTCCTTGTCCCAAATGGAAACTTATGGGGATGCTGGCTCCCTGAGAACATATGGAAGGCACTGTTCCTTTGCCAGTGACAAAGAGGCTCCAGAGGCCCCAAGCAGAGCTTGTGGGAAGCTGGGCAATTAGATCACAGCTGTCCGGTCTTTCCTTCGGCTGGGGATGCCAACACATTTGCCCGCTGTGATGAGGTACTGAAAGTGGTTTCTGTGGTCACGCACCCCCAGGATCCTACATGTTGGCTAGGTTGCTGCCAGGCTGTGCAACGGCAGAGGAAAATAGACTTGCTACTTTGTGAGCCTGAGCCCCCAAATTTCTAATAAGAAAAAAAGCCGAGCCCATTCTGACCCTGGCCTTGTGCTAAGGTGACTGTCCTATGCTGGGATGGCTGCGATGTGAACGGAGTAACTTGTTAAAAGATGTGGTTCCAATTTTCTGACCCTTGCCAGAAATCTGGAACTCCCCTGGGATCCCCTCCACCATCCAAACTAAGCAAGAGATATTTTCCAGGACTGATTGTTGTTAATAGCAGCTCGTTTGTCCCCCTCACACCAACTCCAGAAGGGTGGGGGAGGACAGATGTCCCATCGTGAGGCAGAGCCGGGATGGAAGGCTGAGACTCCACAGACACCAGCTTTGGAGCTGGACTCCGGGCTGGAGCCAGGCCCAACGAGCCTGGGAAAGAGAGGCAGATCCCAGCTTTGGATTCATCAGCAGCACCCCAGCTGTGCCTGAGTGGGGACCCGGCAGTGGGAGGGGTGCTGGGGAGAACAAACAGGAATACCTAGGAAAGCTTCCCAGCCCACCCTGGAACCCGCCCCTCCTCCAGCCCGTTCTCCTGCCGGCCTCTCCGCTCACACTTCCCTCCACTCTGCCCCCTTCCCCTCTGCCTCCCCTAGCCCATTCCAGAGCACAGATAAAAGTGGAACCTGAGCAGCAAATGTTTGCGGTGTTGCGCCAATCAAGGGTCCCATCTCCAAGGTAACGGGCACACTTCACAGCCCTGTGAACAGATGGTCAGTGTGCAACAGGCAGCATATGTTCCTGTGAGCCCTGACACAGGCGCAGATGGAGGGTGGGCGGGAGGTGGGCCCGGGACATAACCTGACATTTCCTTCTCCCCCGTCTCATTGGGGTGCTTTGTCAGAGGGCACTGACTGAAATTAGTGTTCTGTGTGGTTACGAACGCTGCGGTGCCGCTTCAGGCCCGCCTAACCAGAGGCCACATCAGGAGCGGCGGGAGCCGCCCAGCCTCATTTAGCAGCTGTTGCCTTGCCCGTCTGCATTTTCAGCTCCCAGTTTATGTGGCTCTTTATAGCAGAAACCACACTTTCCTTTGTGAATGGGATCAAGGGAGAAATGATGGTGTCCTGAGAGGGGGCAAGGGATTAAAAGTTGGAAATGCGTTTTCATGCTTGCTGAGTTCTGGCCAGTGTGACACAGTGACCTCGGTTCCCTGTGGCTCAGATCACCTCTGCGATGCAGCAACCTTTGCAGCAGCAGATGAGATGTCAAATATTGCCTTCCAACATCACAAACCTGGGGCTTATTTGAGGGGTCTGGGTGAAGAATCAGTTGTCTCTTACTGACTGTATTATGTTAATCCCATAAGGACACATCTGGGTCCCCACAGCCACCAACCAGTAGCCATAGGCCTTTTTGGATACTGGACCCTGGGCTAAGAGTCTAGATGTATCCAGCAGGGTGAACAAAAGACTGGGTATGGGCTCAGCAGCCACCAGAGGCTGAATATTTTGTCCCTAGGCTTATTACTGCGGTGTCTGCTGGTCCCCAGACCCAACAGTGCTCAGTGGGCAGAGCCCCTCTGTCTTCTTTCTGTCCTTGGCCTATTGTGACACTGGATTTATGAATTCCCTGCTCTTTTGGAGGCACCACGTACATCACTTGTTCTGTGGTGACCCCGATGTATTAGTTAGGGTTACTATTGCTGTGACAAAACACATGACCAAAAGCAACTTGGAGAGGAGAGGGTTTATTTGGCTTACATGTCTTGAATCACAGTCTGTTGGGAAACCAAGTCAGGACTCAAACCAGGTGGGCACCTGGAGGCAGAAGCTAGCGGGGAATGCTGTCTGCTGGTTTATTCCTCCTAGCTTGTCCAGCTTGCTTTCTTATAGAACCCAAGACCACCAGCCTGGGGTAACTCTGCCCACATCAATCACTAATTGCAGGCTTGCCTACAATCTGATCTTATAGAAGCATTTTCTCAATTGAGGCTGTGTCAGGTTGACATAAAAGACTGACCAGGATACATAGGCAATATTCACTGTCTCCTGCCCACTGCAGGAATATGGATAGTACATTTCTACTTGAGCAGGACTCTAGCTGATAGCCTATTAACATGCCTTCAGATTTCTGTTCCTCCACACGCAGTACACAGAGCCTGCATGAAGAAGCTATCAGGACATAGATGGAGGGGTACTCAATAGTTCTTTCCAGGCAGATTGTGTTAAAGGAACCAGAGAGACAAACTTGATTTGATGTATGCAGAGATAAACACAGCAGAACTAACTTTCTATGTCAGTTGAGATAGCCCCCCACTACTGTGTTGGGGATTGAACTCAGGGCCTTGCATAAGCTAAGCAAGTACTCTGTCTCTGAGACCTATTTCTATTTTTTGAGACATGGTCTCACTAAGTTTCCCAGGCTGGTCTTGAACTCCATCCATAGCCCAGACAGTCTTTGAACTTGTAATCCCTCTGCTTCAGGCTCCTGACTATGTGTGTGTTAATATTTTTGAGACTTGAGGCCCAGATTGGCCTTTAATTCACAGCAATTCTCCTGCCTCAGACTCCTAAATAGAGGTAATAGGCATAAGACATCAGACTTGGCTTTCTTCTAAGGAAACTATACATTTTCCTCATAGCTATACATTTTCCCAGCACTGCTCTGACTGTATTTCCTAAGTTTTGTTCAATTGCATTTTCATTTTCAATCTTCAATTCTAATTGTTTAATACCATGGGCATTGCCACATTTTTGTAAAATTTCCAGTTTTCCTTATGTTACTCATTTCTAGCTTCATTTTATTGTGGTCAGAGAATATTACACATATTTTTTCTGAATCTATTAAGACTCATTTTATGGTGGAGAGACGGATGGTTCAGTGGTCAAGAGCAATGCCCATATTTCCAGAGGACCTAGGTTCAATTCCCAGCACCTACAACAAGACTGTTCAAAAACTGTCTGTAACTCTACTCCCAGGGTATCTGACGCCCTCTTCTGATTTCTGTGGGCACCAGACTTTCAAATGGTACACAGACATACATGCAGATAAAACACAAAATAAATAAATCTTTACAAAAATAAAAGGACTCATCTTACTGGGCATGGTATGCATACCTGTAATCCTATTAGCAGGCCGAGGAAGGAGAACTGGGTTTGACTGGTCTTTGGCCTTAAATATAAACAAAATTTCACATTCTATATTCTCACAAAATGGTCTTTTTTATTTCTCCAATATTTTTGTAGCTCATTTGATTCTCTTATTTCCCCTTATGTATATTCTGCAGCAAATTTATCTGGTTTCTGCAGGAATTACATTTATTATCCCAAAGTCATAACAATACAACATGAATTTATCAAATAATTTCCTCACACACCTTAAGACCAGCAATAGACTGCATTTGTGTGTGTGCATATGGGAAGCTCTGCAGACAACGCATTCTTTGTTGGGTGTAGGGATCGACTTAGGACCTCGGGCTTTGCAGCAGGTGCCTTTACAGCTGAGTCATCTCGTTGGCCTCATTTTGCATTTCCTACAAGGCTAGCATAGTAAATGAATGCCATTTATTATGGTAAATATAAGGTATCTTGGAAATACCTTAACCTCCTCCTTACTGTAGGAAGATAGCTTTGCCTGATAAAGAACTCTCAGTTGACAAGTTATCTTTTGCATTAATTTTCAAAAAAATTATTTATGTGTATGTGCCTGCTTGTCTGTATATGCACCATGTACATGAAGTACCTATGGAGGCCAGAAGGCATCAAATCCCTTTTGAACCGAGTTACAGGAAGTTATGAGATGCCCTACGTGGGTGTTGACTTCTGAGCCATCTCTCTAGTCTTTCTTTTGCATTTTGAGTAATATAAATGTGTCCTCTATCTTCCAAAGCTTTGAAAAAAAATCAGTGATAATCTTAGGAGTTGCATGTCTTTAATAAGTCATGTTCAAGATTCTGTGTTGTCAGCCCTCATACATCTATGTCTTTCCAAATGTGTCCTGTTTTCTTGGGTGCACACATTCTTCTTTGGAGACACTATGATGATATCTTGTTTGTACAAATAAAGCTTGCTTGAAGGGCACAGGGCAGAGCTATTCACTAGCTAACCATAGAGCCCTGGAGGTCTGTACAGACAGACAGGAAGTGATATGACTGGGTGGAGAGAGGAAGTGAGAAGGCAGGAGGAGACAGGCACTCAGTCTCTTTTTGGCTGGGAAGTTGAGAAGGTAAAGTGGCTGTGGCTTTGCTCCTTCATCTCTCTGATCTCTCAGCATTTTTCCCTATATCCAACTCTGGGCTTTTATTATTGAGACCCATTAGAACTTGTGGCTAGAGGGAATTTTAACATTTTCTGGGCTCCTTCTTTCTCTATGTCTAAGTTTTACAACATTTTTACAGCATGGTGGCTGTAGTGGTTTGGATGAGATGTCCCCATAGTCTTGGACATTTGAACACTTGGGTCCCATTTGTGATGCTGTCTGGGAGGCTTAGGCAGTCTTGCCTTATTGTGGGTGAGCTTTGAGAACGTAAGGCCTGGCTCCACTCCTAGTTTGATCCCCTTGTGCCTACTGCTAACTGTGTGAGCCCTTGGCTTCCCGTTCCAGCTTCCACACCTCCACTCTGCCATCACGGACTCATCCCTCTGTTTGTGATCTCCCTGGCCATGGTACTGCATCACAGCACTAGAGAAGTAGCTAGTGCAGGGCTCCATGGGCTCCTTAAGTTGTTTCCTTTTATTCTTTAATTTTTTAAGGCTTAATAACTTTCAAATTTGCTGTGTCTACTCAGAGCCACTCTGGAGCACCTCTGGGGAGTCGTTCATTTCTGTTATTACACTGCTTTTTGATATATATATACTCATACATTTCTTAACAGAGGTTGTTCATGCCTTCCTTTATGGTTGTGAGCATTTTTAAGTCTTGATTTCCTCTGGGATAAGTTGTTATCTCTAGCTTTTGGATATTTACATTTCCTGATTTTTCTTTGTGTTTGTGACTTTGTTGATGAAAGTTAAAAATGTTGAGTCTTATGGTATACTTCTGAGATCGGCCTTAGGGTTTGTTTTTGTTGACTAGACGGTCTCTTGGTGCTGTGAGTCAACCTGAAGGGACAGCCTGGAGTTTCCCCTCCTTTCTCCTCCCTACCCGACCATGTTTGCTGGACTGCTAAATTTGCCCTTACACCGGGTTGCTTTTGAATGTCCTGATCATTAAGAGACTGGCTCCTTAGATGGCAAAATTTGTATTTATTTTTATTTCTTGTGTATGGGTATTCTGCCTGTGTGTCTGTCTATGTACCACCTGTGTGTGTTGTGAGGCATGGTTGTGAGCCACTGTGGGTGCTGTTAATAAACTCAGGTCACCAAAGAGCAGCCAGTGCTCTTAACTGCTGAGACACCTCTCCGGCCCCTACCCTAATTAATCTTTACCCATAGGTGGTATTCCTTTAAACCCTGTGGGAGTTACTTAAGCTAGGGGAGTGGACACATGACAGCCAGCCCCCATGTTTCTCAGGAAACAAAAAGAGCAGCCGCCACACAGCACCCCATTCGGAGGGCAAGGTGTTCTGCTCATTTGGCCCTGGTAGCCTGAACCAGACATGCACACAGGGTTGTCACTGGCTAAGCCACTGAAATTAGTGGAAATTACCCACAATGTATCAATCAAGCTTACTTGGACAGTCAGTTTCAACGTTAATGCAGGTAGGATTGCTACTGAGCTGGAATTATGGATTCCTGGTGCCTTCTGATGTATGTTCTGTGACATCACTTCCCTTCTGTAAGTTTTAAATGGAGTACCTTTATTAGTATTTTAAAATAAATTTGCAAGTCATTTCCTCAATAAATAGAATGGTGAGCTAATTGCTAAGGGTTAACTCATAGTTGGATTCTATCACTGTCCACAGGCGTTCAAAAAGAATATAAACCAAAAGGCATTTACTGCTCAAATGTATGTCGTTATTTTTGTTGTACTTGATCTATTGGTTTCCAAAACAAGTGTGCTATTCTATTTATCTTTCCATTTTCCTTGTACTTTGGAATTGATTCCGGCGTGGTGTGCAAGTGACTTGCCTTTTTACAGTTTTTTTCTAATTCACATCACGTTCTACATACATTTTAGCATACATTTCTAAAAATATTGACAGATACTAAAAATACTGTTTTCTAAGCAAGGAAAGAAAACATGCCTTCACTTTTCATCTCACTCAGACATGTTCATCCCTTTCCTGTAACAACCCAGAGCTGTGCCTGCCCGTTGTTCTGTTGTCTTACTTGCTTTCACAGTTCCCAACTGCCTAGCAATACCTGCCTATTCCACTTATGTCTCTGCCTAGCGGTTTCACAGTTCCTTATTCCAAGGGATGAAGCATCCATTCTATTAGAGCACACCCATTTCCTCTTAGAAAGAAAATATGTGTCAAATTTTTTGATTCCTGAAAATGCGTTGATTTTTCTGACTTTAGGAACACTGACCGTAAGATTCTGAGCTAGCATTATTTCTCTATAAAGAAAAAGAAAGATATGACATGCATACCAAAAAGAAGAGAGGAGCTTTGTACAACAGGGGGGTAACACTGAGACCTCGGGATTCACAGGGCTATCTGGGCAATGGAACAGGACCTTGTCTTAAATAAATAAACAAATACATACATAAAAGGAAAGAAGTATGAGTAAAAAGCATATTTTTATTTTAAACTGATATGTGGAAATTCTACCACTTGACTGGAAAACAACAGAAGCAATATTCTCATTGGCAAAGCTCTGCACACTGGTATTTTAAAAGACATAAACATCCCATCAACACAACGGCTTATTTGAGCTTGTGAATGGCATCCACATTTTATTGACAAGTCAGAATACAGATTCTGTGAAGGAAAACAGCTTTCATAGGAATATACTTTCAATCCGAGAGATCAGAAACTTGATCCAAAGTTACACAAGTGAACAGCAAAGAAACAGACCTTCTAAAGGCAGCAATGTTTCAAAGAAGCAAAAATGAGGACAGGAAGTAGATATTAAAGTGAAATACTCACTGGAGGATCACAAAAGCAAGTTCCACACCGAGGCATTAAGGTCACAGCAGCGACCTGCAGACATAGTATGCAGAAGTCCTGAAGAAGCTGAACAAACACAAACAGTTCAGATGTGGGAGCTATGGACTTTTCTGGTAAGTGGAACATGCATGCCCTGCACAGCACACTGGAGCTAGTGGTCTGGATAACTGTCAGCGTGAAGACGAAAATGAGCATTTCTAGAGGCTTACTAAAGATTTAGAGATGGCAGGATACATCTTCAGGGGTCAGGAGTGGCTGTCAGGGCTCTGGGCATCGCTACTCTTGTGTTCCCAGTGGAGACAGGGAGTAACTTCAAAGGTTAAAGAGGACCTTACTTCTCAGTCTGACCTGCTGTGCTGCTTTTAAAAAAAAATTCACCTTTATGGGTGTTTTGTCTGTATGTACGTCTGTACATCACTTGTGTGTTTGGAGTCCACAGAGGTCAGAAGACGCGTTGGGTCCCCTGGAACTGGAGTTACAGACTGGTGTAAGCTATTGTGAGGGTGCTGGGAATCACACCCAGGCTCCCTGGAAGATCAGCCAATGTCCTTCATGACTGAGCCATCTGGAAATCACACCCAGGCTCCCTGGAAGAGCAGCCACTGTCCTTCACCACTGAGCCATCTGG
>NC_022034.1:3208109-3212348 GCF_000317375.1 Microtus ochrogaster
AATCACACCCAGGCTCCCTGGAAGAGCAGCCACTGTCCTTCACTACTGAGCCATCTCACCTCCAAGCAGAACCAACTTTCTCACAAACAATCAAGAATCTAGGTTTTTTTTCCTATCCAAACACTTCTGAGGATCAAGAAAAGAAATTGTGGGATAATTGACTTCTGTTAGAATTTCAATGAAAAAATTTCTGACAGGTTATATGGCTATTAGATACCATGTGTGATGGTCTGAATTAAAATGACCCCCATAGGCTAATATGTCTGAATGCTTGGTCTGCAGTTGGTGGAAAGGATTAGGCGTGGCCGAGCTGGGGGAGGCGTGGCCATGCTGGAGGAGGCGTGGCCATGCTGGAGGAGGCGTGTCAATGGGTGAGGAGCCATTCCCAGTTTGAGAGTCTTCCATGGCCTGCCTGCTGCCTGGCTCCCTGACATGCCCTCTGGAACCTTGAGCCTTACATTAAGTGCTTTCTTTTGTAAGCTGCTTTGGTCATGGTATCTTTTCACAGTATCAAAAATAGCTAAGACTCCATGATATCAAGGACTAATGATTTGGGAAAACATTTTCACAATCTAATAAGAAAAGGTGTGAGGGAATCAGAGTCCTGCTAAGATCAGGGAGCATACGTGATGCTAATGATGCGTGTTCTGGGTCACGGGGTCAGGAGCAGCCTCTGAAACCAAACCAATGGACATTTTTTACAGTGCATGTGGGAGAAGCCTCTGAAAAGAAGGAATTGTGCCTTCTTTTACAGTGTGGTTCCAGTTGCCACCTCCTTGCTGATACGACCGGGTGGCATCACTCTGAAGATTCTCTGAAGGGGGCAGAGTCTGGGCACTGCACTGTCTTCCCACACTTCCTGGAAGAAGCAAACACTCCTTGAATTAAGTCGGTGGACCCCAGTCGGGAAGCTGCGCATGTGACACATTAACCTACTGATTCATTTTAAGATACTGGCGAGGACTCCACCTGCAAGATGTCTAGTATCTTCTCCACTGGTCATGTCCATACTGTCTGCCTCCTGCACCAAACAGAAATAAAACCCAAGTAAGAAGCACTGTCTCCAAACAGTGGCTCTGTTCTAAGTACGCATAAAGACAGACTGCTGAGTGGTACTGGAAGACAACATTTTTCAGTTGTGACCACCTGTCATTAAATTTTGTTCTATAATTATTCCATTAAAGTGGAAGCAATTAATTAGGAGGTAGTGCTATTCGTAGAAGGAAACTGTCAAAATTGTTTCTCCTGGTGCCAGTTCTAACCATCTGCAGGACATCTAGATGTTTATTACTGCTAATGACTCTGGAAATGGAAATTCATATGCAGATGGCTGAGAGGACTTCCTGCCAAGCACAGAAAAAGCCACGTGTGGCTCTCCCAGGGCTGAGCACGCAAGCCCCCCAACCCCACAGTGTAGCTGGCCACTTCCTGCCTCTGACAGACACTTATGCTGGGAAGGGACTTGGAGCAGAGCTAGCCTTGAAGAAAAAAACTGTTTCCACATCTTAAAGATAACACTTTTTGGTTGGGCACGGTGGTACTCAGGACGCAGGGGCAGGCGATCTCTGAGTTACAGGCAGGATAACAACACACAGTGAGGCTCTTTCTCAACAACACACTTCTCTGCAAGTCTTGCTCTTGGCTTTCTTTGGTACTTGAAAGCAATGGCTTTACCACACCCTGCCTACTGACCCTGAAGTGTGAGGTGATGGCCCTAACAGGTGTCCAGATTAACAGGACCTCACCACCCTGTCACCTCCACTCCAGTCCTATAGCCTCCCAGTGTGCAGGCCCCTCTGGGTCATCATGACAAGGGGCAAAGTGAAGAATCCCACCTAAGTTTACAGCTCCTTAATGGAACTTAACACATTTTTTCCTCTCCAGCTGGGCTGAAGAATAGCAACTCTGGTAGCCATTTGGTCACAGGGTGGCTGGGATGATGGCCACCTCTAGGGTGCACCTACCCCTATCTGCCAGGCTGCTGTCACTGCAGTGACCCCGAGACCTCAGCTCCCACAGGGCCCACGTTTATGCAGTTAGGTCCAGACTCTGAAAATGTGTGAACTATGACAAAAACGATCACTGCCATTTTGAACATAAAGCGTTTCGAGTCTTATTTTTTAACATGAAGAATGTTGTCTATTTTTTCTAATCTTGAAACAGTAACAACTTTCTACTTTATATGTTGAAGAAATACAAAAATATTTAAGCCAGGGAAAAACCCACTATAAAAATGTACTGGCCCAAAACACAACCTCAGTAATTTCACAGAAAAAGTAGATTGCCTGATCTTTAAAACAACAATTCCAACTAAGGACCAGCTATGTAAGAGCTGGTGTTGCATACACCACTGAAAAGCACTAATGCAGCAGGAGCAGCAGCAGCAGCAACAGCAGCAGCAAGTGGCCTGTGGACTTTCTTCTGTGTGGGCAAGGCGCCAATGAAGCTCTGTCCTTGCTCACATTCTGCCCCTACCTGCTCCCAGATTCACCTCTAGCCTTTCAAGTGGACATCAACCCAGCACTAGGCTGCTCAAACTGGCCTTCTGGTCTCAGGTCTTACAGTCAAGACTGATTATGTTTCTATTATAACCCAATAAAATAGAGCTGTCCTTCAAAGTCCCAAGTCTCAAAGC
Source organism: Microtus ochrogaster (assembly GCF_000317375.1). Classification (NCBI taxonomy): domain Eukaryota; kingdom Metazoa; phylum Chordata; class Mammalia; order Rodentia; family Cricetidae; genus Microtus; species Microtus ochrogaster. Next base: position 3,210,745 of record NC_022034.1, read on the forward strand.
AGGACACAATGTCTATGTAGTTTGTGGGCTTTAACATGTGACCAGTACCATGTTTTTGTTTTCAAGTGATCAGAAAAACAGGGTAAATGGGTTCCTCTGGTCTTAAAGCTAGAAAACACACACACCAGTATAGACTCCCAATGTGTCAAGTTTACTGTGGCCAAGTAGGTGGACAGAAGCCAACTCCCTGCTGGAACTTTCCAGCCTGGATGAGCTGCTACACAGTCACTGGCTGGACAGGACCGACTGTCCAGGGCCTTGTACATCTGTGCCAGGGACAACAACTTGCTTATTGCTTTTGATTGTCTGGCATTTTCTTTATATGTGTAAACATAGTTTTCAAGATATATACATCAGAAATGAGATTTCAAAAATTGATGGTTATGGGTATGCATACTGAACTCAGAACTAAAACACCGGGAAGCATGACATTACTTGCTGAGTCAACAGGAATGAGACTCAAGAATCCATCATCCAGCACGTGAAGAATATCATGCTCAGTAAACCACTGGAGAGCATGCAATCAGGGTACCCACAAATCTGTTTCATTAAAGCTGCTCTGTCAGTGCTAGGCTATAGAACCGTGGCCCAGGACACAGACAAAAGGCCAGGAAGCAGTGGCATGTAGAACGCTGGGGGCATAAAAGCCCGCAGTTCAGAGAGGACCCAGTCCTGAAGATGCAAAAAGTCCAGAAGGAGAGTGAATGGTATCAGGCCAGGCCATGGCTGAGATCCTTGATGTGTGTGAGAGAGTGCAGACCACCTGGGTAAGACCAGGAAATCAGGAGAAGCCTGGCATAGATACAAAGCACCAAAGAGCTGTGGCTGCTGCCCTGAGTTCTTCAGCATGTTCCCAGTTTCCCATGGCAGCAATTGTTTTTATAGACACGAATGGGAAGAGCACCCTGAAAGGATTACCTTGGGATAGGATTACATGCCCTTGGAACAACTGATGACTAGCATTCACTGCATGTCCAGTCCTTCAATTCCTACGGCTCCTGACCCTCAGGTGTGGGCCCAGCAGGAGGCTCCCACCACTTTCTCATCAGCCTTCTGCTTCATTGTCCTGAACTTTTGTCTACATGTGGCTAAGGCCTCTAGCCTCATCACCGGTCACAAGGACACCACCACATAGGGTGCATCCTGGTGTCATGGAGATGGTTGTCACAGTGGTGGGACATACAGACACCATGCTACTCCAGGATCTTGGCTGTCACAGTGGTGGGACATACAGACACCATGCTACTCCGGGATCTTGGAATTGTGCAGAGATGTGGGTACCAGGGTAGACATCTCTCTAGCAGGGCATCTCTGCTAGGGAGCCACTCTATTCTCTTCTGTGAGGACATGCTCAGTACTCTGCTAAAATAATGTGAAGAAATCAACACCCCCATGACCAACAACAACCCCAGGAAGAACTGGTTCCCCTAGTGCATTTGAAACATATCCCTGTAACTTCTATCATCACACTAGGGGTGAGAATGACCCAATTCTTGTGACATTCTTCCTGGGCACTCAGCATGGGACAGGGATCTGTGGATATAGCGACTCTTTGTAGGGTTCAGTTTCAGTAGGCTTTCTTGCTTTATTTTTTAAGTGCAGCT
>NC_022034.1:3213641-3214511 GCF_000317375.1 Microtus ochrogaster
CTGTCCACAGCCTGGGCACGGTACACGCATGCTGTCCACAGCATGAGGAGAGTCCTTCCTCAGCAGCATCACAGGAATGGACTGCTCAAATTGCCACTGTATTGGGAATGAAGAGCTGCTGTGTTTTAGGACAGTGATCTGAGCCACATGGGAATCTGCACACACCAGTTTACAAAAGCAAAATTCACATTTGAGTATGCTTCTATAAAAAGACAAAGCCATAAATCTTAGGTAATTTCAGCCTATCAAGTTCAGCTCTGAAACCTAAAAGGAATTTGAATTCAAACACTGATGAGAGGTTCTCTAAATATTTAAGTACAAATATTGCATGTCAAATTAAATAGAGTGATTATCAATACACCTGTATGATATATAAGAAGCTGCATTTCTAACTTATAAATGTGATCCATGACATGAAAGAGAGCAGAACACTTCTGTTTGAGCCCTCCATTAGCGACCTTAGAAAACCCTTTGGATAAATTATAAAAATCGAGACTTCAAGAGAGGAATAAACTGGTAGAAGATAAAGCAGTAAGAAGCAGACATATCACCATCAAGCAAGATTATCATTTGTCTCTATTCCACTAAACAAAGAATTAGGTATGGCAACACACTGATCTGTTTTCTCAATGTAAATATGTAACTGGTTTTCAAACACAGGAAATGCAGCAAGTTTCAGCACAAACACAGCACAAAGGAATGCAGTGCCTATGAGCAGTTGAAGGCTGGTGTGGTAGCCTCTTACCTGGACCCTGATCTCTCCATGGCTGCCCATGCCCAGGATGGCCATGTGTGGAGCCTGTCCTGTGGGAGCTGGAGCCCTGTCTCCCCAGCCTCCCTGTGGGAACATGGTCAACACATCAGCACACG
>NC_022034.1:3214986-3237528 GCF_000317375.1 Microtus ochrogaster
AAATGGTGGCCTCCGATCAGTACTAAGAAATATCTCACCATGTGTCTTTAAAATGCAGAGAGGAAACTACTGCACAAGCAATTTCCTCCAATGAGGAGGCCCACCTCCTGCCTCTCTTCAGATAACACAACCATATGGATGATTCCCCTTGAGCATATTCCTCGGATGTGGTGAGCTCCTCCATGTTTCCCACAAATGCATTAATACACTCTTTTTATACTCTGATGTCTTCCTTGTATCAGATTCCTTGTTAGTATCGCTAACTCCTACTAACTACGTACTATCTTATACTTTTTAAGGTATCTTTATTTCACATGCTCCACAGAGAGAGAGTTGAATTCCTACCACAAGTGCCAACCACAGACTCTGGAGTGTGTCTGCTACACAGTGTGGCATTTGGCCAGGAACCCCAAGTAAAAGACATGTATGGCAGGCCCTTCAGAGACTAAACTCCTCTTCTGTCTGGAGCCTTGGACAAACAGGGCAAGCACCCAAGTGATTCACCCACCAGTGAGGGGGGAGCAGGCGCTTCCCCAGGGGTCACCTCTCATCTGGGGCCCAGGACAACCCCTGGGCTAGCCATCTCCTGATCCTGTTTCCCTCGACTACTAAACTAGCTGCTATCCTAAGAGTGCAGTTCTGATAACAACACTTCAAAACCTTCCAAAGTTCCTCAATTTGTAATGGATACAAACATCAACTCTCTTAAGTTCAGTATTAAGAAGGATTCTATACCCAGCTCCTACTGACCTTCCTGTGTTGTAACCACTGGAATCTACAGCCACTAGGCTCCCTCACTGTGGAACCAGCACAGCTTACGGGAATGCCTGTCACTGACCCCCGCCCCATAGAGCCCCTTGGTTGACTAGGATCCACTGGCCACTGCTTAACGTGATACAAGCTCTGTGGAAGGGTGAGAATCTTGAACTGTAGCACAGGAAGGCCCTTCAGCAGGGCATCGTCTTTCAAGAGTGGCCATGTTAGGTCACAGCACCATGAGTTTTTATAGCTCCTGTTGAATGATTTTCTTTTTGAGATTCTAATTTAATTGCAACATTTCTCCCCTCCCTCCCATTTGCCCTTTTCTACTCTCCTTTCAAATCAAGACTACTTTTTAAAACCATTCATGACTGCACACATATACGTATATACATACTGAATTTTTCTACTGTCCATTTGTTTTGAGAAAAACTAAACCTCTAGTTTTGTAAGGTAGATACACATTATCCATGTAGCCTTTAATAAAGTGAACTGTGGGAAACAGATGGTGCGTTAGAGAAAGCTCTTCATTCAATTAACAAACAGGTCCTTCCTGAGATATTCTTCCTGATGGGAACAGAATTTAAGCTATGAGTATAGCCCAGTCATATTCATCTGTCATAATTTTATCATTCTTTTATCAGTAAATCACAAGAAAGCAGGCAAGTCTACCCAGGGCCTCAGCACGTTACGTGACAGGTAAGGGGATGCACCAACCCTGCCCACCTGTGTAGTGAGAGTTCCAGTGTGTTCTCCCTACAATGCGCCGGTTCTCCTTGGAGCAGGCCTTGCAGACCACGGCCTTCAGGTTGTGGAACTTGGTGAGCCACGATCTCTGCAAACAGATCAGATGAAAATGCAGGCTGGCCGCATGCTCCGTGAAAGAGTAGGGTGTGAGGTGGGGGGGACGGGGGACCTACTAGTGGTCTCTGTCCCTAGGACATCAGCCAGCGTAGCTGCAGAGTCTGCACCAAGTAGAGGCAGTGGCAACTCTCATTAGCATGACCCCAAGAGGGTCTTGATGACTGTTCCCCTCCTGAGACCCCTGGAAACAGCAGCAAACACCTATGATGACTGTTTCTATCCTGTGTAGACTAAAGAGTCATGGCTAAAAATCTACTCTTGTGATAATCCAGGAACACAGAGAGGAATGCTGGGGTCAGCACGCAGCAGCAGATGGGGGGGGGTAAACAGCACTGTTCTCATAGCCTCTTGAATTATGAATCAATACTTCATCCTCGATGATTCTTTTAAGTGGGTTTGAGGTACTCAAGGAGGAATTGTAGATTTTGAGGTACACAAATAAGGATAATGGGCAGCTGTGTCCCAGACCTGTGTCTCCTTCAGTCCCTGCTGGAGCAATGTCCAAAGCTGAGAAAGGTTTCCTTTCTGCCCCTCTAAGTTCTGAACACTCACAAACCCTGCAACACCCTGGAACTCTGGTGAGAAATGGTGACAGCAACACACTGCCAAATGTTTTCCCTTTGGTGTGAAAACTCGGGAGTGTTTTATCTAACAGATCAGCATGTTCTCTCACAACCAAGCCGCCTTCTCATCCCTGTGGGTAATAAAACATTCCAAATGAGCTTGGCGGGAGGCCTCATTTGGAAATCTTCCAGGAATCATGAAGCAATTGTACTTAGAAAGCTGGGGCAGCAGTCAGTGTCCCCAGGACATGGGCAGTCTTTTGTAGTAGAAGGCTATCTGCCCAGCTAGTGTGCTGTCTGGGGAACCCCAGGGCAGCAGTCAACAGCCCCAGGACATGGGCAGCCTTTGTAGCAGGACGGTCTGCCCAACTAGTCTGCTGTCTGGAAGACCCTCTGAAGATACTGCAAGCCCTTTTAGCTCATTTTCCCTACAGAAGCAATTAGCTACATGGACATCAACTGATGCCGCTAAACCAGGCCACCCTCATGTGTGGACATGAGTTACAGAAACGTAAGCACAGTTCTTGCACCTCTGTGAGGTGATGGGGATGACTCTGGAGAATCTGACCAATGGGATGGGCAGACTTTCCAGGTACACTAGAGTCACTGACTTCACGCCTACTCGTTATTCCAATATACAGTGACCAGAGCTCACATTTTGTTCCAGGAGAACCTCCACAGCATATCCCTTTTCAGACTGCAGGTACTTCTGATGGAAAAGTTTGCCGTCAAAGACATTCCAGGGCATGAATTCGCTTGTTGTCCAGGGGAAGCCACATGCGCTGTTGACCAGTACCAACATGGTGAGGCCACGGACGAGGAGGGACCCCAGCTGCACAGCTCTGGAGTTAATGTAGTCCGGCTGTGGAGACAGACGTGCACAGCAAGCTCAAGACAGAGAGCGCCAAGCAGAAGTTAGATGGGTGCAGCAAAACGGTAACTCGAGGGGGTCAGCCCCACGATGCTGTCTTCAGGACAGGCGCTTGACGAACCCTGAACATGACACTGGCCTCCTGCGCAAGTCTGACTGCAAGAGACCTGGCAAACAAGCTGGCCAGAGAGGTAGGAACCCAGGCCAGTACACGACCTTGTTCACCCTCTACCCACCAGGGCAGCGGTTCTCTCCTTATACAGATTTGGAACATAACCATCCTGCTGTGGTGGTATGAATTAAAATGGCTCTCATGGGCTCATATGTTTGAATGCTTGGTTCTCAGTTGATGAAACTGTTTGGAAAGGATTAGGAGGTGTGGCCTTGTTGGCAGAGGCGTGGCCTTGGAGGAAGTGTGGACCTGGGGGTGGTACTCTGCAGTTTCAATAGCCTACACCATACCATTCCCAGGTCTCCTCACCCCTGTTTCTGTGTGTGTGTGTGTGTGTGTGTGTGTGTGTGTGTGTGTGTGTGCGCGCGCGCGCGCGCGCGTGTGCGTGTCTGCCTTGGGTTTGTGGATGCTCTCTCCCAGTTAAACTTGCTTGCTTGGTCACGATGTCTTGTCACAGACAGATCAGGAATTAAGACACTGTTCTAGGAAAATCTGGGCCAACACAAGGGGTGGCCACTAGGTAGAACTTACAAGATAATTGTTGGCTTTGTTCCCCTGAAAAACTTTCTTTAAAGGCAAAGGGAGAGCCACTCACCATGTTTTCTAAAATCCATACTTAATCTCATTTTGAATGAATACCATTTAAGAATAAAATGGCAAATGATGTAATCTCAAAAGGCTGGTGCCCGAGTTTTTATAAATTAAGAATATCTTGCCTCAGCTCTGGCAAAATGGTTTGGCAGTTAAGAGCTGCTCTTCCAGAGGACCTGGGTTTGATTTCTAGCACCCACATAGTGACTGTCTGTAACTCCAGCTCCAGAGGACCCAATGCCCGCTTCTAGCCTCTGCATGCAGAGTACAAGGTACACACCGTGCAGATATACATGCAGGCAAAATACTCATACACATAAAAGAAAAAAATGTCTTGCTGATACGAACTACTTCTTTTCTTTGTTAAACAGACTTTTATGTTCAGCTTTCTTCTGTTCTTGATGGAAGAGTCACCCTTTATGCTAACAAAGGGCCCCACAGTCCCACAAGAGGTCACGCATTCACCATGGGTCTGGAACGCTGAACCCACCGCCGGCATCAACACTACAGATGTCTAAGAAACCCCATGGAAACCAGAGCACCAGTGAGCCAATCGCCTTCTTGGAATCACTTTGCTTACACTGACCAATGTTACCTTAAACACTATTACACATCTGACACAATAAATAAAGCTGAAAAAAGTCAGAAAAAAGTGGCAGGTGTTTCAGCCCGTTCCTAGACAGGCCTCACCTACATGAATCTGACTATTGTTTTAGGACCTGAAGCACAAGCACGCTGGCACACTGCTGTAGTGCCAGAGCCTGACTGCACAAGTTCAGGACCACCCTGCTCTACACAGTGAGTTCCAGGCCAGCAGGGACACAGTGTGGGAGACCCTGCCTCATTAACTAAACAGCTGTTTATCATGGGCTTGGGTCACTGCAGATTTAACCTTCACCCTGAAGGGGTTGAACTGCTCCAACTGCTTGTGACTCCGGAAGTTGTCATTCTTTAGAAAGAGACACAGGGATTCTTTGTAGGGTCTGTAGAAGCTCTTCATTAACATAAAATTTCTACGTCTGGTCTGCGGAGTCTACCACGAGCAGAACTGAATTTAATAAACTACTTCTAAAGTCCATTAACATAGCCCTTCTTTCACTTACTGTGAGTGAAGTCCTCTGGCCTTCACATGCGGGCTTTTCTCTCGCCTGCTTAATTGAGATTATCATTTTTTTGGAGAGGGGGGTTCTCTATGTAGCCCTGGCTGTCCTGGAATTCACTATATAGGTCCTGCCTTTGACTCCCTCCCAGGAGTGGGATTAAAGGCATGCACCACCACATCCAGCAAGACTGCAAATTTGGACCTACAAATCTTACGTATGTTTAATTTGTACCTAGGCAATTCAATTTAGTAAAAAAAAAATTATGAATGGCACTGTTTTCATAATTCAGTTCCCCTGTGTTCACTGATAATACGGGGAATATAACTGAATTCTGCGTGTGGCTCTCTCATCTTCAAGTTTAGCTCTTGCTTGGAGTCTATTGTTTTGCTTTGGTTTTGTAATTCCCTGAGACTTTCCTTTTGGAGGACTTCTGGATAAGATGGCAGAACAGAAGCCACACTGGACGGAGGCGCTGATCACTGTTTGGGAATTAAAGGGAATATGAATATTTTATCACTCCATCTGCTACTTTTCCAAATCCTGAAATAGATTTGATCAACACCTCAACAAGTCTCCTCTGCCACAGGCCCCATGAATGGATTTGCTGCCGCCACTCGGCAGCCGCCCCTCGCAAAGCTGCTTCCCCCAAGCAAACTGGGCCAAAAGACTCCTGCCAGGAAATCTACAGAACGGTAGTGGCAGGAATTTCACATGGGGTTCCCAGTGACTGTTCCCAGGTATATACCACCAACACACAAATGAGGAAAGACAAAACTGCCCAGGGAGAGAAACCAGCAGCTCCCGACGACCCTGTGGGAGGGCAGCAGCCTCAGCAGAACTGAGTTTTCCTCAGCTCTCCACAGCCACCAAAACAGCCAAGTAAACACCCTGCACAAGAGGAGCTGAGAGCCATCGCGGTGGGGATGAGACCATTTAAAAGCCACAGGGAACACAACCTACACCAAGACCCAGGAAGCGAAGCCAGAGCAGCGCAGGGAAGCACATTCAGGCCAGTGCTCACTTTTTCTTAGATGTTCCCAGCTTTCCGTCCCCACGACAGCCATTTCTCATCTACACAGTACAGGAGGACACTACAACGGGCCAACGCTGTCACCTGCTGCTCGTATCACACACTCTTACACTCTTTCTCTTTTCTGACTCCGAGAAATCGATTCCACTTGGAGTTGCATCTTCCAAAGTCCACGAATGATCTGGTTTAATCACTAAGCATACTTTGCTTCTTTTTAGTCTACAACTAAACCAAATCCCACATATCCACATCATTTCCCCTTTGCCTTAATGCTTATCACTCCTATGTATGCCCCTCGCCTCTGCTTCCCACCTAACAACCTAATGCTTATTGCCAGTCTCACAGGGATGGATTGTTTACGTCTTTTCTTCTCTGCATTCACGCTAGCATTGTTAGTGTTCACAGTACTACTGAGGTCCATTTACTTTCTAAATTAACCCTTACTAATAAGTGTCCTGTGGTCACCGGCAACGACATTACTGAAGTACTTTAATTACTGGAGCTGCAGCTGGTACTCAGCCCACAGGGGCAGAGTAGATAGAGCCTGGTGACTAGAACAACAGTCTAACAGATGACAACATCAGAACTATATTATAACCCAGTCTCTTGTAAACATTGTAAACACATCCACTTAAAGAAGAAAGGCAATTAAAAGAACAGCAAATCTTAACCTATATTCTAATCCCAGATGAGCAAATCTCAGTGCAAAACATAAGTAACATTAAAAAAAAAAAAAGCCAACTTATTTTCTCTAAAAATCACCAACCCTCTTCTAATAACTCCTAACTAGTATTATGCAGATGAAATTCTGGATGTTAGGATTGTAGAGAATGATTATAAATATGGTAACATTATAAGGAGGACCCTACTATTTTCTACAAGAACACAAACAGGCTGCTGAATAAAATGAGGAAGCCAATCTACAACATAAAAAGAGTAAACAGATCAATACTGAAGAAAACCTAAACCAAAACAATGATGGAAAGGAAAAGACCAGAAGGTCAAATAAAAAATCCAGGGGACAGTTCACCAACAGGATGGATCATGTGGAAGCAGACTATCGGGGTATGAACTCTGTTTTCTGGTGTGAACCTAAGGGTCCTTTCTCCGGCTGTCCCACCCTCCCTCCGTCCCTCCATCCCTCCGTCCCTCCATCTCTCCCTTCCTCCCCTCACTCCCTCCATTTCCTCGAGACAGGGTTTCTCTGTATAACCCTAGCTTTCCTGGAACTCTCTCTGTAGATGAGGCTCTGCTGCCCCTTCTAACCCTTCCTTCTAGCCCCACCCACTCCTCTGTGACACTCACAGACCCATGCCCCCATTTTCTACCAGGGACCCCCAGTGGCTACACTAGTCTACAACCTAGCAGGCAACTTTTATTGTCATCCGGTCCAGCCTCTCCAGAGTACTCCTTAGTTCTGCTGAAGCTCCCAGCACAAGTGTCTCCTCTCAGCCCATTTCCTGCCCTCTTGGTGTGGACCCAGGGTCCCCTAGTTCTTCCAGCCCATCTCCATTCCTCTGTGACACCTTCTGACCCCAGTGACCCTAAGGTCACCACACTTGGCACATCCATGCAACAGAGCGTGTTCTGTTGGCTGAGGGGTTTGAAGTGTTTCTCGCTGTTGAATCTCATCTAGGCTCTGTGAAAACAGAAGCAAGCAGTTGAACAAAATAATGAAAACATTTCAGATATGAAAGTAGAATTTAACAAAAAAAACCAGAATTACTAAAGAAAAATCAAACTAAAATACAATTGGAAGTGAAAAATTTAACAAAAACCGCAAAGGTAAGCCTCACTAAAGACATAAAAGAAAGAATTCAGGTCTTAAAAACAAGGTAGAAGAAATGGATAGCTCAGTCAAAGAAAATACTAAATCTTGAAAAAAAAATACAGACACAAACATCCAGGAAATCTGAGACATTATAAATAGACCAAACGCACAAATGGTAGATATGAAAGGAGAGAAACCCAGGTCAAAGGCACAGAAAATATTTTTAACAAAAATTATATTAGAAAATTTCCCTAATCTAAAGAAAAAGATGCCTATCAAAGGCACACAGAACACCAAATACATAGGACCAGAAAGGAAAGAAATTCCCCATGACACAGTAAGCACGAGACTAAATGCACAGAGCAAAGAAAGGATGTTAAGAGCTGCGAGGGAAAAGTCATGATGTAAAGGCAGGCCCATCGGAGTAACACTCCGAGAGACCACAGATGTCAGTCTAGACTGCTATAAAACCAAAATCAAGCAATTTCTATCTACCTGTTTAGGTCTACAAAAGTACTGAGAGGAAAACCTCCGTCTCAAGAGGTTAACTAGAAGAAGGACACAAGGAACCAATAATCCCAGAACAATAAATCAGAAGAGGGATAAAACCACCTGCACCATAACAAACTAGCAGAAATCAGCAAACACGGCTCTCTGGAGACTCTCCACAGTAAGGGTCTCAATTCCCCAGTAAGAAGTCACAGACTAACAGACTGTACTAGGAACTGGGATCCATCTTTCTGCTGCAGTCATGAGCACATTTCACCATCAAGGACACACACCACCTTTGGATAAAAGTTTGGAAAAAAGTATTCTAAGTGAATGGACCTAAAAATCAAGCTGTTGTAGCCATTTTAATATCTGACAAAATAAGACTTCAAACCAAAACTAATCAGAAGAGATAGGGAAGGATACTACATTTGTATTAATGGAAAACTCCACCATGAGGATGTTACATATCTAAACACTTATGTACCAAACGCAAGAGCACCCAAGTTCATAAAACAAATATTATTACGGCTAAAATAACACATTTACCGTCACATGGACAGCGGGTGACTTCAGTGCTGCCCTCTCACCAACAGACAGATCACTAAGAAGAAAATTAAAACCTTTTTAGAATTAAATAAAAAAAAAAACAACACAATAATATACCCCAACACATGGAACTCAATGAAGTTCCAAGAGGAGGCAATCCACAGAACTAAGTCTAAAAACTGAGTGATCTCGAGTCAGTACTGGACAGACCTGGAAGCTCCGTAACAAAACTAAACAAAACCCCGAAACAGCAGATGGGAAGAAAGAAAAACAGGGCTAAATCAATGAAATAGAAACAACAGAGATGAGACACAGAATCAACAAAATGAAGACATCAAGTTGCTAAGTCTCCCTCAAGCCTCCCCACACGCTAGCTTGGCTGTGGTCACTTTCAGTTCTCACTGGCGAAACATTCACCCATTCTTCTGTTCCTTCTGTTGTAATCAGCAACCTTTCCAGCTGCTATGACTCCTCTGTGAAGAAGGACATGCCTTCTGTTCAACAAAGGTTTGCCAGCCTTCTCTGAAACACTTCATTCTCCCTAGACCGTGATATTCTCTACTCCATGTTTTCTGGGTTTGTTGCTGGAGACAAGCCACAGAACCCAGGTCTTTGTACAGAAGCAGGCGCTATACAGTTTTCAATGATACATAAATCTTCTTCATATTCGTGGAGTTCCTTAGCACTGACCATCATCTCTTCGCATTTCCTCTCTCTAGGGCTTAGAATACATAATAGGAAAACCAGTTCTTTTCTTTTCTTTTTTTCTGATGGATTCTGGAAAGGACTTACAAATAAGTAAGTATAGCAAAAATATAAAGATCACAGACAAGGAACTGACATAAAAAGAGAGGCAACTGAGCTTCCTAGGGGCAGCTCGCTGATAGGTCTCCTGGAGATCCAGAACTCTAAAAACAAACGCACTCAAGTTTCTGCCTCTTCTGCTGTTTCTCTGTCGTCCCATCCTGTGTGGCTCCTTCCGCTTTCACAAGTCAGGGCTCTCACTGTGCAGGGCATTCCTGGGTCTCCAAGAGTCCTGGCTCCAGTTTCACCTATGTATAACTCCCCTTCTTTGATGGGGACTTGCTTACAGAAAGCCATCCCAGCATGAGATCAGGACAGATGGAATTTTTTCCTAAATTAAGAGACAATTTTTCCAACCAGAGGGTAGAGCCATCAGAAAAGATGAAGTTAAAAAGAAGGAGGCTAAAGGTAAAAACAGAGAGGGAGGAAGGAGCATTCAAACCCAGCCAACTGCTCGTTCTTCGGTCCATCACGTCTACCCTCAGAGGCTCTGAACTCATCACTTGAGATGCTCCTAAAACTTATCCAAAGTTCAGCTGGGGGCAGGGACTCAAAGAACTCCGGCATGACTGCCATGTTCCTCTTGAGCACAGACTGACTAGCTGTGTGGGTGCTACAAGCTAACGGTGGCGCGGTCGGTAACAGTTACTACTCAGAGGACAGAAGAGCAGAGTTTAGTGACCTTAGGGTTAGTAATAGCCTAGACCCACACTTCTTCCTGTCTTGCCTCTAAAGTGTTAACATTTTCTCATTGTGGAGTTAGGCCACTACAGCTGCAACATTATGTCTACATTTCAGGAGAAAAAGGACAGCATGGCTCTGGTTCTATATAGTCATTAAGAAAGTAAAATCTTCTCCAAACACTAATCTCCTGTCTGGGCCACAGAGTCTCACTCTTTCCCAAGTGAGAGGCAGCATGAAGAAGGTACTAGGAATGGCCGAAATCCCTGCACAATCTGTCCACAGAGAGAGAGAGACAGACAGACAGACAGACGACACACCAAGGGTTGTGAATGGCTCAGAACCATTTACATCTGCGTGTCTATTCATATACACATACATAGAACAAAGTTTGGAATGACCGAATTCAGCCTACATTTCTGTGAGGACACTTGACACAACATGTAGCCATGTTTTCATCTCTGTCTCAGCAATTTTGTGTAGTGTTGGAGACTTCTCACTGGAGAGGGAATGGAGGAGACAGAGTCCAGCAATATGGAACCTGCTGTGTCACAGCTCAGCAAGGGTCACAAGTGACAGATAAGAATCTCTACTCTAGGAGAATCTTCTAAGTTGAGAGACACTGAGTTTGCCAACCAGAAGGCAGAACCAGGAGAAAAGATTAAGCTAAAGGGAGGAAGTAGGAAGATGAAAACAAGAGAGAGGTATAAGGGCTGGGTCTAGGGCCACCCCCAAAGGCTTCAGAGCTAACAAGAGCTCCTGGAATCTCTCCAACCTAAGTTATCTAAGTACAGAGGTTCACAAAAATTTTAAAGATTATTAGAGTCTTGAAATCAAGAGATTACTATTTTGATTACAAAGATGTTAGTAAGAAAATAATTTCAAAATGAACTAGGAACGTGAGGGTACTCTATCCATAACATCTATCGTCCTACTGATTACCAGGGTTGATTCAGCTGAGCTGCCTGGCTAGGTGGTTATCCCTTCTCCTTCACCAAGCCATGAGCGTCCCTCCTGAAGCTATGCTCAGTCTCAGAGAACAACTGACTGAAATATGTCCCCTGCTAGAACCTCCAAACAAAATGATCCAGGATTTACACAGGCCCTGCAGACTGCTCCTATATACTTCATGTCACCTCTAATAATTATACCCAGTGTAATATAAATAATACCTGAAGAGTTGTTATGCTGTACTGTGGAATATTCCTTTACACCATGTGAATATATGTCACTGTGATTGGGTTGACAAAGAATTTGACTGACATGTCCAGTATAGACGCAGTTTAAAAAAAAGTATTTTCAATTTATGATTAGTTGGGGAACCTATATGTACACAGATCTTTATACATATAGTCTAATCTAAGTTTTGATAAATGTATGCACACTTACTATGTGCTGGGCGAGGATACAGGAAGTGCAGCCTGGCTCCACCCTGCTGTGCACACAGGGATATGACAGGTGAGCTTGGACCAGGGAAGGCATTGTTTCTCTGAGGCCAAAGAGGATGACAAATGCTTTTCTTCAAACTCAGAAGACCAGGTCAGGCCCTGAAACAACCTGGGGTCCTGAGCAAGGATGCAACAGTTGTCAGGGTCGGAAATGATACCCATCTGGGAGCTGCCGATGGAGGATGACCATGTGTTTCCTTGAGGAAACATGCCTGCCTTGCGCTTCCTATGAAGTGCCAACTACAACATGAAATGGCTAGAAAGAATGCTGACCCTGTGAGCACAGCGTGGTTGCCGCCATGGCTGTGATGAATGACTGTACCTGTACGTTCATGAGCTGTGAGGGTGATTTTCCTTGGAGGCACAAGGCCTGAGCAATAAATGCATGCAGATCTTCCAGGGAAAGAGTGTCCACCTGAAAAGCACAGAAAAGGGCCAGTGTGAGCCTCCATTTGTTATAAATGTACCACACACATACACACAAACACAGAGAGAGGCACAAGGCCTGAGCAATAAATGCATGCAGATCTTCCAGGGAAAGAGTGTCACACACATGCACAGCCTCTACTCTCATCATCCACAACTCTACGACACAAAGCTCTCCACAGGGTAATAGTGCAATCCCTTCTGCATAAAATGTCAAAGATGGATGACTCAGAGGCTGAGGTGGGGTGGCCAGGACTGGGGGAGCAGCCAACTTCAACAATCCTGGATGTCACCATTGTTCTTGGATCCCAGCTACATAAATAAGGGACCCAGAGGATGAGGCCCTTCTGTTCTCTGGAATCAAAAAGTGGGAGAAAAACAAAGGGAGACAGAGAACTGAGAGAAACACAGACAGGGAGGGATTAATGTAGCTTTTAAAATAAGTTATGTGACCCAAAGACATGGTGTCTCTGCCTACTAGATCTCACACACTCCTGAGGCTGACGCTGTCTGAGCTGAGCCACTAAGACAGTAAATCTTCAATGCCATCTCTACTGGACTCCGTTATCGCCATAGAAGCACACTCCCTCTAGGAAGGCTGCCTTGGAGAAAGGACCCGTGATGAATGTGGAATGTGGGTGGTGCCATCCCATGGGTGGAGGTCCTGGACTGATAAAGAATGAGCTGAGCAGGCTGGCAGTGCTCTGGAGGCAGAGGCAGGCAGATCGCTGAGAGTTCAAAGTCAACCTGGTCTATAGCATGAGTCCCAGGATAGCCAGGGTGACAGAGAAACCCTGTGCAATGAAAGCAATGTGCCTTCCCCGCCATGATGAGCTGTGAACAAACCCTTCCTCACTTAGGTGCTTCTGTCAGGCATTTGACACAGCAATGAGAAAAGCAACTAATAAAACTGTCAGCTCTCTAGGGCTGTGATAAAACAGCATGGTCAGAAGCAGCTTGGAGGGGGTATTGTGCTTAAATTTTCAAACCATAGCGCATCATCAAAGGGAGTCAGAGCACCTGGTGGCAGGAACTGAAGCAGAAGCCATGGGAGGAGCTGCTGATTAGCCTGCTTCCTAAGGCTTGCTCTGCAGGCTTTTCATAAAGAACCCACAACCACCAACCCAGGGATGGCATTACCAACAGGGAGCTGGACCCTCCCACAGTCATCAGTCAACAGCGGGTCCCCCAGGCTTGCCCACAGGTCAATTTAGTGGGGGCATTTTCTCAGTCAAGGTTCCCTCTTCCCAAAAGACTCTAGCTTGTGTTAAATTCACATAAAAGTAGCTAGCACAATAATCACACTTGTAATCAAGTAGAAGCAATATGTCAACTACCTATGAAGCAATTCTACTCTTACATAAGAGCTCTTTGTGTGGCAGCAAAAACTATGGGGAAAGAAACAGGACAATGACAAATCCATCGGAGAAATTTAACCAAGAGCACCTGGAAAATAAAATTCTTGTATACCTCTTTCAGATAAAATGGTCCCCCAAAACCAGAAAGAACACAGGCTTTATGCCACCCTAACCCTGAAACTCTCCTGGAAAGACACGGTCCAGCACTTGACCTAGGCACACACTACCAGTCAAGTGAAGATACATGGACACGCTGTATTCCAAAAGAGGCACCACCATTATACAAATGAAAGGAAAATCCTGCAAATGTAGGATCTGTGACAAAGTCAGGCACACACACAGATTTTAAAATCCGTAAACAGCGATCTCTGCTTAGACCGAGACTCATTACCATTTAATTCTATCCACAATTCGTCAGGTTGTGGAGGCTGTTCTTAAAACACCCGCCTAGCCTGGCGGTGGCGCACACCTTTAATCCCAGTACTTGGAGGGCAGAGGCAGGTGGATCTCTGTGAGTTTGAGGTCAATCTGATCTACAGAGTGAGTTCTAGGACAGGCTCCAAAGCTACAGAGGAATCCTGTCTTGAAAAAACAAAACTAACCAACCAAACAAACAAACTGGAACATACCTAGGGGATGGTCTAACTCTCAAGTGTCTTTCTCACAGGAACTAAGCATGATTGACAATTGGATGGGGTTTAGAATTCCCTGGGAAAAGAGGCCTCTGGTGTGCCTCTGGGGGAGTTTCCAGTCTGGGTTAACTGACTGGAAAGAATAGCAAATGGGGGCGGAGATCCCAGGCTGAACAACAAGAGAAAGCTGGGCACCAGCACTTATCCTGCTGGGTGGAACCCAAACAACTGTCTTGTGCCCCTGCCACCGTGAGCTCCCTCAGGACAGACTGTTCCCTCAAACTGGGAGCCAAACAGCTCTGCCTTAAGCCTCTTTGGCCAGGAATTTTATTGTAGCAATAACCAAAGTAACTATTATAAATGCTTTTCCAAGATTTCCTCAAATCAGACTTAAGTCTTGTTAAATAGATTGGAGTAAATCAAACTAGTTTCAACTCAATTTTCATATAATGAATGATATGCAATTTTACTCCATGCTGCAACCAAAAAGGGCTAATTCAGGAGACCGGGCTCAGTGGTTAAGGGCATTTGCATTTGTTGCTCTTGCAAAGGATCCGGACTCTGTTCCCAGTACTCACATGGTGGCTCACACACACCCATATCTCCAGGTCGAGGGGAATGCAATGCCCTCTTCTGATCTCCATGGGCACCAGGCATAGAAGATGGCACAAATGCATACAGGGAATGGGTGGAACCAGACACTCATACACATAAAATGAAATAAATATTTTTAAAAAGTTAATTTAAGCTCAACTACATAAAACCATACTATTTTATGATTTATCTATCCTTCTAGGTCTACCACAGTATTCTGAGGGGACAGACAATCCTGAGAATAAACACACACCACCACTGACTTGCTGATACACTAACTTTCTGACTTAACCTCTTCATGAGGATCCTGAAGGATTACTTGTGCTCTGTGGAAAGAGGTCATGGGAACTGGCCCACAGAAAGACTCACAGCGCTCCAGGAAGGTGAGGCCAGACCGTGTGGCAGCTGTAGCACCTATATATTTATTATATATGAGAACCGTGAGCTCAGAGTTTACCTGGACGAAGATGTAGATTAGGAGGCAGCACAGCGCTCTCAATGGGCTCTCAACCGCCTGCAGGTCTTCTCTGGAGGAGGAGAGGTTGAAACAGGCTAGCAACGTGTCCAGGCGCCGGGCCTGCACTGCTGGCTCTTGGCTCAGCCACAGAACTTCCAAACTAGGTTTTCGCCCTAAAAAAGACATTCACATAGCATGGTCCCGACAGGCTTCTGGAAGTACAATGAAGAATGATTCATCTCTCCCCTATCTGATTTACATGGGGCATCATGGCTGAACTTAATAGAACCAGAGAGAAATGTGGGCACAGCTTCCTGCTTTCAAAGAAAACAAACCCACAGACAGGGCAGGCGCATACTCGCTGACCTACCCTTTCTAGTAAGTAGGTTTGTAGGGAAAGGGGGCTTCACTTACGTTCATGCTGTTTTCCAGAAGAGATCTAGTAACAGGATGGCAGGCTCTGAGGAACGCCATCTGCCCACCCCTTCAGTTGGCTCTAACCCCTCCAAATTGGTGGTTTTAACTTTTATGTACCAAAGAATCAGTTGCAGAAACTTAGTGGTGCATTTTCTGAGATACACACAGACCTGCTGAGCATGAGATCTGTGGATACAAACCACCAAATCCCTAAAAGGTAATTTTTCGGGGTCCATTTCTATACTATGCAGATACAAAGAAACAATTCCAAGGGTGGGGGGAGGGGTCCTTGCTTGTTAAGCTTGACAAGGACAGATGCTGTGAATACAGGCGACAAACAGTGAGTCTACACAAACACGGAGGTGCTGGTCTAACAACCTCGGTGGCAGCACCTCTCCCGCAGCTGTGGCTCTCTGCTGGGCACTGACAGAAAACCTGTGCCAAAACTCTGGAGTAACTAGGGTGGAATGTCCCCCATGTTCACCATGAGAACAGAGCAGCTAACCAAATGGTATCAGAAGCCAGTGGTTCCAAGGGAATTCCTTTTCCTTTGTTTCAAACAGGACCATTCACTCTTCCCAGTGGTGAATTTCCCACCATCAGGAGCCAAACAAGGCAGCAAATCACTTGCAGTGCTGAAAAGGCTAAAGTGTTTCATTTACCAAAAGTATTTTTTTGTTAATATTTTCTTTGGGAGAAAGAAAATGTAATTGTCACCCAAGAGACTGGTACTAAGAGATCACACTCCAAGGTCACGAAGGGTGTCTGAGAATCTGTTGGACATGACTCCCAGCATTTATGAGGGCTGCTGCTGTGAACCTCTGGACTAAGAACCACTTTGTTTTAAATGGTTGAGAGAAAAAGAATACTTCCTAGCACAAGCAAATATAGAACCCCAGCATCAATTCAAAGTTCATTGGTTTCAGTGGGAAGTCGCTGTGCTCACCTGTGCACATGCTGTCTGTGACTTCTTCCAGTTTGATGACACAGGTTACAAGTAAGGGAGAATCACGGGGCCTACAAAGCCGACCACGTTTTCTATGAGACATTAGACGTAAAAGACTTGCTAACCTCTGATAAAAAGGAAATAATGAATGTCTACCACTATAGTTATTCCAAAAGTATTTAGAAAAGTTTTTTCACTATAAAAGTCAGATGTTGCAAATTTTTAAGAAATAAAAAAATGTAAGAAAAGCAAAATACCCTACATTCTCCCATGCAGACATTCTATTATTTTAAAACACAGAGATAAGACAGTACGAAGACTGTCACCTCCACCACAGTGAGTGAAGGGTGAAGTTCCCTAGCTGCTCCAGACAGTAAAGACCATTTCTTCAAGAATACGATACTTCTGGATACAGAAAAACTTAATGTTAAAAAAAAAATTTGGAGATTTACAAAATATATCCAGAATCATAGACACTGCAAGTGGTGACCGAGGGACTCCCTGACTGAACAAGTAGTGACATTTCTCACGCGTGGCCTTCATTTGTTCAGAGACTCAACTCTAAGAGATAGCTTTAGACAGTGAGGTGAAGATTTGAAGCAGAGAGTCCTGGGGCACCCTGTGGGGGAGAGATGACTAGCATCTATGTTTAATCCTCAGGTACCAACGGCAATCAACACAGGTCAACAATCGCTCTCTTCATTCCTTGTCAGAGGTTTCTGATCACCCCAGTACTGATGTCTATAATCCAGGTCAGTTTATACGGAGCAGACCCACGTAAAAGACGGCCAACTACGGCCTTGGAAGAACTTGCAGTAAAAAGACTATGCATCAAATGTAGTGGCGCACACCTTTAATCCCAGAACTTGGGAGGCAGAGTCAGGTACGTCTCTGTGAGTTCAAGGTCAGCTTGGTCTACTTAGAGAGATCCTGTCTCAAGAAAAGAAAAAGATCATGCTAGCAAACTGAGATTTAAGAGTGTAAAGACTAAGAGCTGGTATTTAGCTTTCTAGCAGATAGACACCTAGCATGCAGAAGTCCATGGGTTTAAATCCCAGCTCTGTAAAAGAAATGTAAAGATTTTACCACAAAATTACTGAAGGTCAAATGGAAAAACAAGAGAACCTAGGAAGGGGTTCTAAGAGGTTTTCATGAAGAAGGAACAGGCACACGTGGCTGCTGGGATTAAAGACCTGTATTTGTTTATAGTCAAACCATTTTAGTTTACAAATTAAGTAAGATATTTGCCTCTGTAGGGCAAGTTCTGGGCCCAGGAAATAACCCAGTATCTTTTTATCTCTCCCTGTGAGCTAAGTAGGCCTGCAGACCTACAGGCCCCAGAAGTAATTAGCATTCCCTGTTAGTAAACATCTACAGACCCTCAGTATTTCCTTATCTCTTCCTATCAGCTAGGGCTGTCTCCAGACTTGATACTCCAGTTAGAACAATGGCATAGCATCCGACCCTCCCCCTCTGCCTGTTTGCTATATAATGCTCCTGAGAAAAAATAAAGTTGGCAGCTTGATCAGAATACAGACTTGCTGTCCATTCCTCCCCTTCAGGGCCTGGGCTCCCGTTCGTGTCCTGCTGGGTGGGACATGTGGCCTGAATGCTGTTGGAAGAATGCTTCTGGAGCTGCAAGCAGGCAGCAAGGAGCACATGCCAAGCTCCTCTTCCTTTCTCATCTTCCCATCCAACCAAGTATCAAGATCAGTCCAGCTGAGAGTCCACCAACAGATGGTGAGATTTCACCTGGTGTTCCCTTGATTTACAACAAAAGCCTAACATCACATTAGCTGCCTGACAGGCAACTGAAAGAACAAAAGGGTTATTTCAGCTCACAGTTTCAGAGGGTTTCAGAACATCACAATCATGATGGCAGCAGGAGCGGCAGCTACTCACACTGCTACCCATGAGTTGTAGACACAGGCTATAATCTGAAGCAGGTAAGGCCCACTTTTAGTGACCCACTGCTCCAGGCAGATGTAGGTACCTCCTAAAGTGTCCACAGCACCACTATCCCAGGACCAACTGTTGAAGATACGAATGAGCCTGTGGAGCAGTTCAGAGTTAAGTGGAGAATCTTCCACATGACACCGGCTTCTGAATAATGTAGCACTATGGTGGGTACCAAGACAGGCCCAGCTCACAGTTGGGGAGCAGCAGGGACTAACCAAATGATGACATGAACACAGCTACAACAGAGCTCTGTGAAGAAGTTAGACGTGAGAGAAGACTGAAGAAAGGATCAGCTAGTGTGGAGAAACACTCAGAGATGGGAAATGTCTCAGGCCTTTGGGATAGGAAATAAAGTGGAAGTGGGCACGAAGGGAAGCTGTGACCACGTGAATGACAGAGGACCCGGCTGGAATGGGAGTTGACGGGAAACATCAAAGGGGAATGGGGTGGGCAGGCCAATCCTAAGAGAAGCTGAGTGGTAGTCCCTACACCAGAAAACAGGGGCGTCCATTGCAAAGAGTGAGTCTGAACTGGGGCCTCACAGGCACCAGCACAGACCCAGAACTGTGGGCAGCAGTGCACGGGAATGGACAGACTGCTTCTCTGGCTCCTGGTCCTCCAATGCTGTGGACACGGGTGACAGTCGGACACAGGGGTGACAGTCGGACACAGGGGTGACAGATGAACACAGGGGTGACAGAGGGACACAGGGGTGACAGCTGGACACAGGGGCGACAGACGGACACAGGGGCGACAGACGGACACAGGGGCGACAGACGGACACAGTGGTGACAGTCGGACACAGTGGTGACAGATGGACACAGGGGCGACAGCTGGACACAGGGGTGACAGTCGGACACAGTGGTGACAGACGGACACATGGTGATAGACGGACACAGGGGTGACAGCCGGGCGAAAGCCAGGCGACAGCCGGACACAGGGGCAACAGCCAGACACAGGGGTGACAGACAGACACAGGGGCGACAGACGGACACAGGGGTGACAGACAGACACAGTGGTGACATGTCAGCCAGGGAATAAAAGCAAACACGGAACTGGCATGCTCCAGTCTCTCCTCCCAACTCAGTGTCTTTTCCTAAGAGTAGCAACCACAGTATAACCTGGTAACTCAGAAGTTTTAAAATCCTGGGCCCACCTGACTGTACCCAATTAGAAAATCTTGGAAATCAGCCAGCAATTGTGCTTTGCATTTGGGCCAAGAGATTCTGATACTTGCAAAGTCCGAATACCACCCAGCACCCTTAGGTCCTTTACAGCGTGAGGTATTCTTACCAGGGATTAGAAATGAAGAGATTACAGACAGCCACTAGAGTAAAAATCCACACCCCAAATCTCTCTCAAAATTGTGTGTGTGTGTGTGCACTTGTGTGATGTGCACAAAGGAGCCCATCAGATCCCCAGGAACTGAAGTTACAGACTATTGTGAGCTGCCATGTGGGTGCTGGGAGCCACAGACAGGCCCTCTGGCAGAGTGCTGTTATCTGCCAGGCCATCTCCCTTGACCTCAAAATCTCTCTCCTTTGAAAGGCAAAATTTTATTATATTTATGTTCAACAGAAAACTCAGCAGTGCACATTTAGCCCAGTTTGGTGGAGAGGTCTTTGGTCTGTATCTTTTCCAGCTTGGCAATGAAAGGCACAGATTCTTGGACCTTGGATGTTGCCTCTCAGAAGATCTAATTGATTATATCTGCCACTGTAATTAGTCCTGGTAGCTTGCGCAGTGTGGCCAGAGTTACTCTGGCTTCGGAGTTAACCTGTGCGAAGGCAATGATGGTGCATGTCTTCCTGTGGACCAGTGTCAGTCTGGCTTTCTCCTTGATGATCCAGTAGGGAACACAGAACAGGCAAAAGACCACCAACACAATTGGGTCTACATCAAGACTGATTACTGCCAGCTGAGACTTCCTGGTCCCAAGGAGTGATGGCACTGACCCCTACTCAAAGGACAGGTGGTCTCTCGGTGCGGTTGCCCCCTTAGCTGGTAGCTTTCTTCTAGGCATGAGTCAATCGATTCTTCTGCTTTTCTTGCTAAGTCTTTGGCCTGTACTTGTGCAAAAGCTTAGGAAGCTGGGCAGATGTTTGATGGTCCAGGGCCTGGGTGAATTGCAGGTGGTACTTAAAGCCATTTGTGGTGTGGGACAATTGTCTCTATTCTGTCAATTATATTTCAAATAGAATCTGATTGGTCAGTAGCCAGGCAGGAAGTACAGGTGAGACAACCAGACAGGAAGTAGAGGTGGGTCAATGAAAACAGGAGAATTCTGGGAAGAGGAAAGCTTGGTGCACAGTTGTGATCCTGGCACAGAAGAAGCAGGATGTGACTGCCTCACCAGAAAAGGTACTGAGCCATGTGGCTAACACAGACAAGAATAAAGGGCTAATATAAGTTATAAGAGTTAATAAAAAGCCTGAGCTAATGAGCCAATCAGTTTATAACTAATGTAGACCTCTGTGTAATTTCTTTGGGACTTAAGGATTGTGGGAACCAGGCAGGACAGAAAGCTCAGACAACACATTTGTAGCTTTTTGCTGCTGCAGCTGAATAGATTGGGGTGAGATCTGTTTGGGGCTAGATGTCTTATCTAAGGTCAAAGTTCTTGGGTCTTTTCTCAAATAGGATCCACTACCCTTTTGGCCTCCTGCTTCTTCACAGCAGAGGTCGCTGGGGCCTCCTTCTTCCCCTCAGTCTTTTCTTCTAGCATTTTGGTGGAATGGAGGAAAAAGTCCCATCCCCTAATGTCAGAGAATTTTATTTCCAAATGCAATCAATAACTTGTTTAGTCAGGAAACACCAAATGCCCATGCACACTGAATGTAGGTGATAAAGCGTCTCCGTGGCCTTCTGGAGTTGTGGTGTGACACATGGCACACACTAGTGTAGGCGATAAAGAGTCTCCGTGGCCTTCTGGAGTTGTGGTGTGACACATGGCACACACTAGTGTAGGCGATAAAGAGTCTCCGTGGCCTTCTGGAGTTGTGGTCTTGTATGACACACAGCACACACTAGTGTAGGCGATAAAGCGTCTCCGTGGCCTTCTGGAGCTGCGGTCTTGTATGACACATGGCACACCAAAGCTTTATCTCCAGGCATCATAAACGAATACTCCAGAATATGTGACCTCTGATGCATCTACACAAAGGCTTTTGTTACAGGACTTTTCTCTTCCTTCTCCCATAGGTTTCTAGTATCATTTTTACCAGTGTAGGGTAGGGTGTGTTTTGAAGGATACCTAGATTAATTAATTCTTTTTAAAAGTAAGATTTAAGAAAAATGACTAATTGGTTGCTGAGGATGCCCCAAAATGAGATTTTTTAAATAACTGTATTTTATAAAAAGTACATCTAAAAAATTGTCATTGAAATATTTATATAATATTTATATAGACAATATCATATATATTATTTTTTATGTACATAGGTGCTTTGTCTGCATGTATGCTTGCAGATCAGAAGAGAACATCAGATTGTAAGCTGCCAAGTGGGTGTTGGGAATTGAACTCAGGACCTCTGGAAGAGCAGCCAGTGCTCTAACCGCTGAGCCATCTCTCCAACACCAACAAAAAGTATGTTTAACAGAATTATAACATTGATGTGGGATTCCCTTCTGTATGCTATATGCTTTATTAACATCAGTTAATAAAGAAGCTGTTTTGGCCAATTTTAGCAGAGTAAATCCAGGTAGGAAATCTGAACAGAGATAGAGTAGGTGGAGTCAAGTAGGCACCATGAACATTTACTGGTAAGCCACAGCCTTGTGGTGATACACAGATTAGAAGAAATGTGTTAATTTAAGATGCTAGAGTTAGTTAATAAGAAGCCTGAGCTAATAGGCAAAACAGTGTTGTAATTAATAAGTTTTTGTGACATTATTCGGATCTGGGTGGCTGGGAAATGCACAAGCAGTCTCTGCCTACACAACGTGATCAGTTCAGGATATCAGCTAGCATAAGAAAGAACTATATATACTATATACACTATATACACTATATACACTATATATACTATATATACTATATACACTATATACACTATATA
>NC_022034.1:3237958-3240378 GCF_000317375.1 Microtus ochrogaster
ACTATATATACTATATACACTATATATACTATATACACTCTCATGTACACAGACATGCACATGCGGGCACAATCACAAATGCACAGACACATGCACACACACACACACACACACTTTCATTCACACTGTGACACACATAAGCACGCACACTCTCAGATAATCATTCTCTCTCAATTCACACATCTGCACACATAGTCTCATCTAGACTGTGAGACTCCTAAATTTCCTGTGCAAGAAATGGGAGCTGAGGTGTTTGCAGCCAGAATTCAGAGGCCAGAGCATACACTGATCTCCAGACCTCTGCGAGAGAACATCAGCTCAAAACCTAATCACAAATGTGGTAAAAGTCTATGTGCACAGGTAGACAGCCCTACATCCTTTAGGAAGGATGGAGCCCCAGAAGCCAAGCCAGGGGCAGATGCTTCTGAAACCTGCAAGACACATCTGGGGGACTACAGTGGGGTTCCCCAGATAAGTACGAGCAATGATGAGCTTGTGTTTTCACAGCTATAAACACCAATGAACGCACAAGATGCGATGGTAAACAGGGAAGGTGTGAAGCCGGCACCTTTGTGTGCTCTTCATATGAAAATCTCCTTATTGATTTCTAAAGTGAGAAATGTAACTAAAGTTAAACAAACAAATAAAAATCCCCAGCAAACAGAACTGTCTGGCTTGTGTCTGCTCAGGATAAGAAACTTGAAGCTAACAGATAAAGAAAAAACAATAAACAAAACCCCTGAATGCTCACATACAAGTGACTCTCATCTGAATATATTTCAATTGGCTATTTCTCATAATAGAAAAATCTTCATATATAAATGAAGCAGATTGCACTAGAACACTGAATTCTACCCACAGGTGGCTAAGCTATCCACTTTCATGTTTGCTTGCTACCCTGCTTCTATCTGGTGAACTCAAAACAGTCATAATGGCTACTAAGAGGTGCCGTGTGAACGGCAACCGCTACCTTATAATACATGCCTGTGACACTTCACGGTTTCAAACTGTTTTTAAAGGTGGTCCACAAGCTGCAGGGGCAGGTGACTTCCCACACGGTCACATACATTCAGGACACAGAAATCCTTCCTGACCTAGGTATATCGTGTCAGGGCAGGAGGAGCTAAAACAAGAGATCAGGATCAGAAAGAGTCAAATACAGCTTTTTCATGGGAGTCTTCAGAGATGCTCTGCTATGAGCCCATGGTAAGTCAGATGTCCTTGTTTTCTTATGTGCTGAACAACACTTGACAGTTATTCAATAGAGCCAACCAAGAAAACAAGTGTATTCAGTCAGCTTCCCTGGACTTCTGAGATAAAGGTTTACTTAAAATGACTCAAAAACAACACTGAGAAGAAATCACCGATTTTCACCTAAAGACTGTCTAGTTCTGCAGACAGGCATGGTTATTTCAGACTCAACCCTTGGGATACAAGACCATAAATGAGAGGAGAGGAAAGTGGAGAGCATGGCAGCTCATGGAGGAATAGATTCACTCCTCGATCCGGAGAATGACAGTAAATCCCTCCTGTGTCACAAAAAACCACCTTTCACAATGCATTACCACTTGAGTTGCTGTAACAAAACACCACACACTGGGCTATAGCAGCAAAACTGTTCCTCAAGAGTATGGAAGCCTTAGACCAGTGTCTAGGGAAGGCACATTTTCTGGTGCACAGACACTGTGTCCTCACGGGGGAAAGAGCAAGAGAACGTCCTGTACTGTCCCTTTATAAGGGCACAGCTCCCACCTGATCATCAGCCACTTCCCCAAGGTCCCCACCTGTCTAAAACCACCACATTCCCGCTTGGTTTCAATACGTAAATGTGGAGGACATATTTACTTCTTTTTCTTTTTCCTTGCTGACTAACTTTTAATTCCTTCCCTTTCCTTTTTTCTCCCCTCCCTCCTTTCTGAGCTACCTCCTGTTTACTCCTTTTTGGGACAATATCTCACTGTGCAGCCCAAGCTGGCTTGAATCTGGGCCCCTCCTCCCTTGGACCCTTGCTGAGGTTATAGCATATGTCACTGCATCCAACTCCCCTTACAAATTTTAAAGGACTCTCTTTTTATTTTTTTCCTGCAACCCTCTACCTCCCCATACTTTGTTGGAAATATCTAATTTCCTTTTTTTTTCTACTAGCCAAGCAAGCAAACATCACCACATGTACTGTAAGAGGGAACGGCCTTTAGCGAACTACAGAAACGATCCCTGGAAGTGTAGTCTTCAGAGAAAAGAACAGAGAAGGCTCGCTGAAGAGTGGGGTACTGTGAGGAACCAATGCAAGCTACCTCTAAAGAAAAAAACTAAAATCTGGGATAAGGACAGGACACTCAGGGCTGCAACAAAGTCCCTGTGAGTCCTTCCTGATGACCACCGAGGAGATGGCAGACAGACCTCACTGTAGGACCTTACTT
>NC_022034.1:3241034-3249700 GCF_000317375.1 Microtus ochrogaster
ACAGACACAGACACACACAGACACAGACACACACACACACAGACACAGACACACACACAGACACACATACAGACACACACACAGACACACACACACAGACACACACACACACACAGCCAAGGGTGATGTCATGCATCTGCAATCCCAGGGCTGGGAGGTGGAACCACAGCAGGCTCTGTGGCTCACTGATCAGTAAGTCTAGCCAAATCAATGAGTTCCAAGTTCAGTGAGAGACTGACAATCTCTAAAAAATAGAATCAAGCTGGGCGGTGGTGGTACACGCCTTTTATCCCTTTTATCGGAAGGCAGAAGCAGGTGGATCTCTGTGAGTTCCAGGCCAGTCTGGTCTAAAAAGAAAATCAAAGTGGACTGAAAGATCCTTAATGGGGACCTATATTCCCATTCTACCCCAAAGCCTATCAGTTACGAGCTCTTTATCCCTGGAGTCTTTGGGGTACAGGAATCGAAATCTGTTATCAGTTAACATGTAATTCTGCAAACAGACATCCACAGAGTGTGTTCTTTCTTGAGCTGACACCCTAAGATGGACAGCTGAAGGTTGCACTGTTGTGGAATAGAACATCTGTCTAACCATCTAAACATGGATGCATCTGTGTATGTTGTATTTACTTAGTTGTGTAAAGGTGTGTTGTTTTTGTTTTATGCTGCACTTGTTTAAGTACTATGTAAAGATGTGTTGCTGTTTTGCCTTGCCTGCCTAAGGTACCTGATTGGTCAAAGAAAAAGTTGAGTGGCCAATAGCTAGACAGAGGAGGAATAGGCAGGATTAGTGGGCACAGAGAAACTGGGAGCTGGCCAGCCAATGGGGGCTAGCCAGCCAAGGACCAACCAGTGGGGGGGCAGCCAGCAGGGGCCAGCCAGCCCAGTCAGGCCAGGGGTTAGCCAGCCAGGCACGGAGGAAGCAGGAAAGCAGGACATACTGAATGAAAGAAAGGTTAAAACCTCCAAAGCAAAACACAGATAAAGAGAAACAGATTAAACTAAGTTGTAAGAGCTAGTGGGACAAGCCTAAGGTAAGGCCAAGCTTTCACAATTAATAAAAAGTCTCTGTGTCTTTATTTGGGAGCTGCTGGGTGTCCCACAGAAAATACCAGCTGTGCCGTACATACCTTGAACAGTCACCTGCAGAGGCCGAACAAGGTCTGGGTGCTTCAGGGAGTTCCCAGGGTACACAAACCACTCCTTGACCACCGGGCCGCTACGGGCTCCATCTGAGTAAAGACAAAGGGTCAGTGGTGCAGGAGGACAGCAAAGCCCCTGCATGCCCATCTGCATGAATGTCTCCTTTCACCCTGCCCTCATGAAAGTGATGACATCACCAACAGCTAAACAGCTATGTTCCTCCAGTCTAACACGGCCTATTTCTTTCACACCGCTTTGCTAAAAAGCAGAAAACAATAAAACCAGAAAAACCTGAGCCAACTTAAAGTTTACAATAATTACTTGCCAAACATGCAGAACTTTTGTTTTTGAAAAGTCTAATGTAAGTTTTGACAGTGATTTCAAATACTGAGTTCAAGACCAGGAATGGGCTGGAGAGATGGGTTGGTGGTTAAAAGCACTTGTTCTGGCAGTGGAGGTGCATGCCTTTAATCCCAGCACTGAGGAAGCAGAGGCAGGTGGATCTCTGTGAGTTCAAGGCCAGCCTGGTCTACAGAATGAGTTCTTCTCGGCCACCTGGCTAGCTTAACCCCAAAATAATCTGACAGAAATTGTATTAATTAAATACTGATTGGCCCATAAGCTCTAGCCTCTTATTGGCTAACTCTCACATCTTGATTCAACCCATTTCTAATAATCTGAATCCCCGTTTGACTGTGGCTTACCGACATCGGGCAGGAGAATCATGGTGTCTGCCAAGCTGCCCTTCTTCCCAGCATTCTGTTTTGTCTATTCCACCTATCTAAGTCTGCCCTATCAAAAGGCCAAGGCAGTTTCTTTATTCAGCCAATAAAAGCAATACAAATGCAGAAGGACCTCCTACTCCGGAACGGGACCAGCTGGCGCTTACCTCTCCAGTCTCCAAGCAGAAGCGCGTACACTCGCTGCCGGACAGGGCGGTAGATGAAGGCTTGGCTGGGCAGGGCTTGGTCCAGCTCGTCCTCCAGGGTGTTGCTACACTCTATCTCCCCAGTGCTCATAATGTTGTACACAAGGTAGCTCTCTGAGTGGACGTGCTGCATCCTGGCAACCTGCTCAAGATTAAACAAACAAACAAACAAACAAACCTTCAAACAGCAACAGTCCACACCAGTTATCAGTTTATCTAAGATATTCAAGTGAGGAATTGTCGTTCAAACACATGACATCCAGGGGCATTTATGTTTTCTCTCTTTTGTACTAACAAATCCAAAAGTTTATTTGTTACCCTTCTCCTGTGGCCTCCAATCTACCAATCTTACACTTACTGTATTATTATTATTATGTCTGCTTGAGGTGTCCCCATAAACATGCTCACTTTTCTGTTAGGGTTGTGAGGATGAGCACAGTTTCTCCTCTTACCAGCTCCTCATTCAGATGGCCACCATGTTGTCTTCTGCTTCCCTGTGTAATGGCTACCACAACCTTCCCCATGACACGCCTGGTCTTTTATCTCTGTATACACCACTTTGCTCTCATGGGAACTGCAATTCTCGTCTCAGGGGACACCGCTGTCTCAGTAGCCCTTCTCTTCCACCTTGTGCTCCAGAAGCACAAACCCTCGTCCTTCTGAGCACGGTTTCCTAACCTCCCACTTCCAAACCCTCCTGAGCTTACCTCAATCACGACCTACCTTCTCTACAAACCCATTCCTCCTTCCCACCTACAACTAACCACCCTTTGCTCATGGGACTCAACTCTTACTTCTCAGATAAAACACCTTGGTGTTAGAAGCTGTATGTATTCATTTGTTTGTTCAACTTTTCTCCCTCGCTCCATTTTTTCTTATGTTCCATTGATCCTGGCTTCAATAATTGAATTTGTCCTTTGCACATTACATGGCAGGCCATAAGATGTGATTTAAACTCTATTTTCTCATTAAATATGCAGTTTAGATCAAAGGTCTATAATCACCTACATGTAGACTTTTTTCCTATAGGGAACAAATCTCTTTATTGTGGGAATAAAGTCTAGGCTCTGTTGACAATATTATTCAAAATTTTAAATCCAAAGTGTCTACCAAAAAAACATTTAAAATGTTTTATTATAACTTGGGCTATCAATTTTCAGATGTAAGTTATATGCACCTAACTAGAACCAGTTATATAGATTTACCATTGAGACCTGAGTCTGAATCACCCTACTCACTGATTTATTCATAACACAAGTTTTATTTAAAAAGCCACTGACCACTGTGCAGTTTAAATGAGCAGGTACACAGACGGTGCTTAACCAGGCTGCCTGCTTACAGTGTCAGTAAACACCAAATGTTTACTCTGGGCTATTCGACTAACTGCTCTTTTTCCTAGACACTTGACATAATGCTTATTTTACTGCTATATTTCTTTAAACCAAGGCAATCCTACCACCAGATTTTAGTTGTTTTTGTTTGTGACTGTAATCTAATTACAAAGTTTCTCTTTTCTCTTCTCTCCCTCCAAAACCTCCATCTACCCCTCCCCACTTGTCTTCAATTTTAGGCCTCTTTTTTCATTAACTTCTATTGTATGCCTATATGTATTTGTATATACATATATATTCCTAAATATAACCTGTTGAGTTCACAAAATGTTCTTATATGTATGTTTTCTGGGAGACAGTTTGGCACTGGACAACCAATTGGTGTGTTCTTCTTTGAAAATGAGAAGCTCGGGAGGTGGAGAGATGGCTCAGTGATTCAGAGCATTGACAGCTGACTTTTTTGTTTTATTTGTTCTTGTTATTGAGACAGGGTCTCTCTACATAGCCCTGGCTGTGCTGGAATTTACTCTGTAGACCATGCTGGCCTCAAATTTACATAGGTTATGGGATTAAATGCATGTGCCAACATCCCCAGCCTTTAATTCAAAGGAATTTATATATTTTTTTACAAATTTGCCTAGGAAATAATAATGAATTACATATTTTTCCAATAAATTGCTAATTTTGGCAACTGTGTATACTTTTTTTTATTTTTTAATTTATTTATTTATTGAGGATTTCTGCCTCCTCCCCGCCAAACTGTGTATACTTTGAGATATAACACCCCCTCCTGAAGGTGTCATGTTTCCAGTTATGTACTTACGATTCTTTTTTTTTAAAACTTATTTATTCATTCATTTATTTATTTATTTATTTATTTATTTATTATGTATACAATATTCTTTCTGCGTGTATGCCTGCAGGTCAGAAGAGGGCACCAGACCCCATTACAGATGGTTGTGAGCCACCATGTGGTTGCTGGGAATTGAACTCAGGACCTTTGGAAGAGCAGGCAACGCTCTTTAACCGCTGAGCCATCTCTCCAGCCCTGTACTTACGATTCTTAAATCAGTCATACTAATACCACCTGCATGCTCTGTTTCTGCCTTGCCTGCTATGTACTGCAGTTATCCAGTACAATGAAAAGTACACAGTGTTCAATCTGATTTCTAGACTTCTGACAGAGGCGTGCACCTGTAGCTGTGACCATGCCTGCCACCTGCCACTGTTCCACATCGAGCCTTTCCACCAAAGTTTTATTTAGCAACATGTGGTTAAATCATGCAAACTGAATTCTAGATGCCTGTTAGACAGGTTTGCAAGACTCCACTACAAGGCAACATAATTAAGTCCATCATTAAAGATAACACAAGATCTACCACATTGGTAGATCATTTGTCTTTGCCTGTGAGGTTTTTTGACCCCTCTTCCCTACTGTCCCTTTGCAGATCCTACCTACACCTTTGCTGTAGCAACTGTCCCTAATCACCAAAGATGCACGGCCCAACCCCTATTCAAAACAAACAAAGATCTTTAATACATGTTTTATACCTTGACATATGCAGCTTACACGGTTTCACTTCCTGCCTCCTACCACCCCTGCCCAAACTCCACTCTCCACAAATCTCTCTTGTGCCTTCAGGTCTGTTTATTTTATGACCCCCCCATGATTAAGCAGGGCCAATTGCGAGACTGGGATCAGAACTGGGCTATCACAGTCTGGCGGGCTCGGCAGAGACCATGTCCTATTTCTTGACCTTTAAAGGATTCACATTCTTGGTCACTTCCCCTCTTGGAAGGGAAACCCGTTCACCTATTCTCTGTCTCTCGGTGGAGTATTTAAGCCTTCATCCTACATATTCTTCTACTGAAGGCTTCTAATTGTCTCTTTCCTACTGGGAGTGGAGCTTCAGGTCCATGTCCACTGTGTGCACATGTCAAAGGGGCTACACTATACTGCTCTACAGTGGAGTGCAGTTCATCACCTTCCTGCACGTGGCCCTTCACCTCTCTTATGAGGATGACTCCTACGGCTATGTAGACACGTTTACTATTACTTTCACTTTGCAGACAGGTGCAAATCACAGCAGCACATGCCTGCAAGCCTAGCACTTGGGAGGCTCAGGTAGAAAGATTGAGAATTCTAACAGAAATAAGTCATGATGACTTTTGAAACCAAGTTCTTTCCATATTTTTTCTTTGCACTGAAAACATAAATTCAAATCTTGACATCAGATCTTTATGTATTTTTCTTGGTCAGGGTTTAGATCTAAGGCCTTACTAAGTGTATGCTGCTCTTCTGCTGAGCTACACCTCATCTGATATCAGACCTTTGGATCGCAGAGCTGCCGCTAACTGCCTAATGGCAGGGTATTTTAACATTAGTTCTTAAACCAGGGTGAGAAACCCCAAATCAAAAGCACGATGGAGCTGCTTCTCCAGCCGACATTCCGGATTCTAGCCCATTTGCCCGAGGGTTTCTTACCTGAGATTTTGCAGTAGTGAGTTCAAATTCATTCTTTAGAGTATATAACCAGGGTTTCAAAAGCAAACATCCAATCCCATCACATATCAGGTAAAAATGTACAATACTACTTCACCAGGTACCGAAACCAAGCACTAAGTGTTTTCCTAATGAATGAGGTTCCTTGTGTGGGAGCTTGGAGGGAGGCAGAAGGGCCCTCACAAACTGACCCTGAGTCACAGAGAATACATACAGGTCACAGACAGCGGCAATGAAGGACAGAGACTGAGAAGGAACAAACTAGACAGAAGAGAGCTGAGTGGCTGCAGAATCCGTAACCAAGCCACTGTGACCTCCCTCTGGGACACCTCAAATGGCACACACGAGACCAGGAGGAGCAGCTAATGGGGTTCTATTCACTTCTGTGCTCCTGGACCTCCTGACTACACTTCATCTCCCAACTGTGCAGCAAAGATGGATGTGAACCTGAGCTTGAGGTCAGATCCAGAGGCTCCATCCTGGCCTCATGATGTCATGGGCCTTGGGCACCTCTGCCCTCAGGTCAGAAGGGATCCAAGAGCCTCCATCTCCACAGACCCGAGTGAATGTGAGCACTGCTTTCAACAAACAAGAACCCTTATGGACCGAGAAATCTGAGGAGAATCTTTACAGCTATAAGCATTAGAAGTAGCATTTTTACATCCAATCTTCATAATAAACCCAAGTGAGGTTAAGCGAGGTCAGACTTCCCTTCCCCGGTGCTGACCAGGGCCAACCTTCCAGCCACACCACATCCAATTTACTCCTCTCCAGATGGCCCGCACTTAGCTGAAGGTCCCCCTCCACCCTTTCTAGGAAGCACTGGCAATACTTTCAAGTGCAAGCAATTATCTTGTTTCCTTGAAGTCTCCACATTTATTGATAAGTCCTATGATCCTCTTAACTGACGCGAGAGTCTACACTTTGCTGGAATTATTGTAACTTGCTGTTAGTTCACCTGCCACAAGCCCTGCAACAGAAAAGGTTTTTTTAAAAGGCAGAGACAGACTTGTAGCAGGAATGAAGAAAGTTATTTACCTGACCAATACTTAAAGAAAAGTTATTAAAAGACAGCATGTGAGGCGTAACCTGCTTCAGGACTATCAGTACACAAGAAAGACAATGATCACAGATTCCAACTGAAGCACACAGACCAGCGGGCCTTTAACAGAAGCTGGAACAAGAGAGATCGGTCAGCATTAACTGGGAGAGAGGTTTGTGGTAGCTGGCCACGGGTAGACAATGTGATGACCAGGTAACCAAAGGAGGAGGAGAGCCAGTGTGGCACAAGGTTGGACAGGCAGAAGCAAGACACCACTATTTCTTGGCTACAAGTTTTTTGTTACAAGATAATAAAGAATTAAAGAAAGCACAAGATAAGGGGCTTTATTTCTTCACACAGCATGACAAACGAACTACAAAGGGCAAAAGTCTGCTCAGGGGGATTTCGTGACAATTAAGATAGCAATTTCCACAAGCGATAGCTGGAACTAGGAAAAGGAAGCTGGAAGAAGTGGCTACTGCACACACTGAAAACTCATTTAAAGACCGAGAAAGACTGGTTATGAAAAGTGAGAAAGCCAAACATGGCGGTGTGTGACTTTAATCCTAGAGCCTGGAAGACAGAGGCAGGTGGATTTCTGTGAGTTCAAAGCCAGCCTGGTCTCCACAGTTAGTTCCAGGACAGAATTCCTAGATCTGGAGCTTGAACGGTGGTAGTACAATGCAGTACTCGAAGCTGTGGCTAAAACCATCCTTGGTTCTCAGCGTGCAATCTTTGGACATTCTTGTGGACGTCCACCTTATTAGTACAACCGAGGTAACAGGACTGGAGATGTCGCTCAAGGGTGAGCACAAGCTTAGGAAGAGGGAAGCCATGACGGTGGAGCAGGGATGA
Organism: Microtus ochrogaster; assembly: GCF_000317375.1. Classification (NCBI taxonomy): domain Eukaryota; kingdom Metazoa; phylum Chordata; class Mammalia; order Rodentia; family Cricetidae; genus Microtus; species Microtus ochrogaster. Next base: position 3,248,837 of record NC_022034.1, read on the forward strand.
CTAGAAAAGTACCTATCTTACAGGGTTGTTTTAAAAGGCAACCGAGCAAAGATAAACCCTGTGCCTAGCACAGACCTTGCATAGATTGAATAGTGACTGTCCACCAAAGAGAACTCTTCAAAGCCTACAGAATGTTAACCTGGAATCAGCCCAGACTCCTGGCATTTAACTACTTTTACTGTATGATCATACTCTACCTTTTCCAAGTTTCCCTCTCCCCGAGCCCTAGGCTCTTGCCTGGATCGTTTACCAGTATGACTCAAAGTGACACTTATTTAATCACTACATCTGTAGGGTTCTCACAACCCCACATTTGATCTATTCAAAGCAAATGTCGTTCTCCTGAAGGCCTGACTCCACTGGGAAACCTCTTTATACCTTAACCCACAGCATCCCTCCTTAGAATTCCAACAGCTCTTTCCCAGCAGATCTAAGAGACAATATGACTTCATGTATATAGTGACATCCTCCTAACTGGACTCAAGGTTTCTCGTCTGGATCTTCCTACAGTCCTCTGCAGATAATCAATAAACTCTCATGGGCAAACCCATTGGTAGGCAAACTTTCAAATAGGACACTGCAGCTGAAGGTGGGGGAAGCCTGTCCACGTACCTTTAAGATTTCGGAGTCAGAATCCATGGTTACTTGTTTTATTTCAGGCTCCATATCCATGGCATCTTCTTGTTTAACTTCAGGGGGTGTACACACAAGTACTTCTGAATTATATTCAGCCCCTGTTTCTGAAGGTAATTTTTGCTTGACCTCTGGGTATGTATATATGGAAATTTCTTGTTTGGATTCAGGATCTGTGCACATGGAAGCTTCTTGGTTGGATTCGGGATCTGTACACATGGAAGCTTCTTG
>NC_022034.1:3249800-3261783 GCF_000317375.1 Microtus ochrogaster
TTGGATTCAGGATCTGTGCACATGGAAGCTTCTTGGTTGGATTCGGGATCTGTACACATGGGAACTTCTTGCATGGACTCAGGATTAGTACGCGCGGGAACTTCTTGTTTGGATTCAGGATCTAAACACATAGGAACTTCTTGCTTAGATTCAGGGTTCACCACTTGCTTCTCTGTTATTATGCCTTTGGATTTTTGAACTAACCATGGAGATGTTTGCCCTGGCAAGAGATATGCTGCTACCCCTTTATAAAAAAGAGCTTTGTTTGGCCCCAAGGGTAACATGTCTTCTATCTTTTTCTCACCCTGATACAAGTGAAGAACTCTGGAGATATAGTCTGAGACAGCTAAGATAATATTTCCCTTTTTGCCAGCATTCTCTTTCACAGAAGCATAGGAGGACAGGCACTTGTATCGAAAGCTTTCGAACATGCCCTCTGGGGTGATGTCATTGCCGAGCAGACAGGCTAGCAGAGGGAGGTCCGCCACATGGAGGCCGAGACTCTCACAGAGTTTCTCACGGCACAGCATGATGGTTTCCAGAGTCTCCAGGCAGAGATCGCCGATTGAAAAGTAGGGACAAGTGTCATAAATTAAGTAATCGGTGTCTTCCCCCAGGATCCCAAGACAGTTGTGCAAGAGACCATAAGAAGCCACCTCATAGTCTGCCTCCTGTAACGAACAGAAAGTTTCCTGGCCCAGTGACTTCAGAGCGAACCGTGTAAATATGGCCAGCCCGGAGGGAATGAAGAACATGTTTCTGCCTGGCTGCTCTCGCTTTGACTTGATATAGTGGAAAATCTTGGATATCTCCCTGTTGTTCTTAAGTCTTCTCTTTACCCATTCATCTCTCTTACCCGGCTCCACCATGCCATCGAAGAAGAATATCAACTTGATGCCGGCAGACGTGAAGGCTGCGACAAAATCTCTCAAAGCAGAAAAGTATTCTCGCCACTGGCCACCACAGATCCAAGACTCCGGTGTGTACCAGTATCGGAGGCAGCACATGGCATCCACCACGATGGTAGGGGTACACCCAGGGTACTTGGTTCGGTAATTCTCTGCCAGCTCTTGGATATTTACTACCGTACATATATGTGGGCAGGTACTTCCCACAAAACCCTGCAAACCTCTCACCCCCATAATTGGTTTTATGAATCTGAAAAAAAAGGAAAAAGAAATCCATAATTAGTAACTATGGCATTATTTCTAGACATGTGACACTCATCAAAGCAGACACAGACAATATTTAATCTTCTAAAAGAACCAAAGGGAGTTTCTAATTGTAATGTTGTTTCTGGTTTGTTTTGGGGGGTTAGTTCCATATGTGACCTAGCCTACTTGCCAGGAGTCATAAGACATAAAGGCACTAAATAAAAGTAAAATTATTACTCAAGGTTTTCTGAAGGATTGGCTTAAGGGGCTGAGCTCCCTTCTAGTTGACCAGGCATGTGGTGGGTCTGTGATCGCACAATGTGTCTGATGGAGGCAGACAAGAAGGAAGCATGCCTGAGGATACACTTTGGAAATTTCAAGTACGGATACTATCTCTATGCTGGCACATACATTTAACACAGATGTCAAAACATTTCAAACAATGCAGGTAAACCTGTCAAGAACCCTCGATAACGGCATTAAAAAGAAGCTGCATAAAAATGTATGGTGTTAAATAGTTGCATCATTTGAGATAATGAATATGAAAGAAATGAAATATAGATGCAATGTAGTTTAAGGGTCAGAACTCAAAATGTAAGAAAGTACCACCAGAGTAAGATGTATTTACACACGTCCTTATATATAAATGAAAGACATTCTTCAGACAGACAAATCCATCAATAGTAGAAAAAATTCCACAAGAAATCTTGCATCTTAATGGTATATTTTTCCTATTTTTTTGTTTAAACATGGCATCAAGCTACTAAGTCCTTTGATAAAATATTAACAACAACAAATCCTTAATATACAAAAAGCAACACAGAATAATGCCTCTTGAAGACCTAGGACAGAGAGACGATCTCATCTTAGTGCACTTACCAGCCAGGCAAAGTTGGGCATACATGTACTCGTGCGTGCGCGCGCGCGCGCGCACACACACACACACACACACAACAAGGATTTATCCTCACACTGGAATGACAGCATCTGAGCTACAGCAGTAGGTCTACTGAACCCGGTGACGATTATCTCCACCATCAGGGTATCTCTTCGACCCCTGGGTCTGGCCCCACATTCAGGAAGGTTGTACTCTCTGCTGCTGTGGCCGTGTTCGTGTAGTTCTGGGTCCACCCACGGAGGTAAACGTCCTGCCACTGAATTACATCTCAACCCCTGACAACTTACGTTCATTCCTGGAAAAGGGTGGTTTTGCTTTAATATCATCCAGCACAGTATGCAGAAGATAAGGTTTTGTGAAAGAAATATATGCAGACAACAGTCAGAAGAAACAGATAAGCAGCACACAGATTTCACAAACCCTAGACCATTGGTCTGCCCCTAGCTCTGGATGAAGAAGGCCTCTCACAGTTTACTGGGGATGAATAGACAGATCTAAATCTTACCCATTCAGAGACCACATCTCTGTGTAGTGAGAAAATGCCCCTTCTCACCTGCTCTTCACTGGGCGCTAGGACACAAGAGACTCATCCATGAAGACACAAGTAACAGCCACATGGTCCATGGCCAGAATCTACAGAAGCCTTCAGCATCACTCATAACACAGAAACAACACACGTGAAGACAGAGTCAGAGGAACAACACGAATCTTCCATCCTTTTCTGGACATCCACTGCCAGTAAGAGGGAGTTTTGTTGTTCCTTGTTTGTTTCGAGTGTTTTCTACTAAAGCAGCTAAGACAACAATGAGTTCCTTGAAATATTATCCTTATTTTCCAGGATGCCAGGCCCAGTACACTGCTTTGGTTCCAGTCACATGTTTCTGCTCCTTCCTTAGCCTATGATGGAAAGCCTGCTGTTTAACAGGGCAGGCACCGCTTCAGTCCTTCCTAGCTTTCCCACTGGGCATTTCTCACGCTGTGTGTCACAGACTACCTGGGGAAAGCGACATCTAACACACGCACGCACACACACATACATACATATACACACACATATATAGATACATACATATACACACATACATACGCACACACACCCACACATATAAACATATACACACATACACAGATATATACATATATACACATACATAGACATATACACATACATACACATACACAGACATACAAACATACATACACATATACACATCCACACACATACACAAACATATACACACATACACAGATATATGCATATACACACATACATACACACACATCCACACACACAGAAACATACACACACATACACGGATATATATGTATACACACATACATACACAACATACACAACACACACATACACCCATCAACACAGACGCACACACTTAGAAAGAGGAATGGGGACCTATGGCATTAGCATACATCTTTTGACATTTAAAGGTTAACTGCTAAATATTCGTAGAACCCAATTCCTTCCTGAAAGGAAGAGGAAAGACTCAGTAAGTTCTCCAGTCTTACAACATCCACAAGGACCTGTCCCAAAGTTACAAAAGCAGTAACTGCCCAGGGGAAGACACTTTCCAAACAGCCCGGGTGCCTACAAGTTGTGGAGCGAGTTTCAAGGATGCAATAATGTCTGATAATAAAATAAAAAATATTTATACTTGCATTAAGTTATATAACAACAACCGATAGCATTATGTGGAATACATTCTTCTTATCAAGGTGGGGCCAACTGAGAAATTAAATTAATCTGATACCTGCAATACAGAAGTTACAATGTTCTACCCAATGACCAACCCCTACCTTCAAAAAAATCAAGCACTGCTTTGAACGCAGAGGAAATGGGGAGGGAAAGAAAAGGGCAAGAATGTTTGCAAAGCAGCAAGAAGAGGCAAATTCCAAGTTGTAAGCAGCATACGGTATACAGTTTAAAGATACTTCTTTTTTTTTAAGAATGCCAATTATGAACAGTTATTGCATTCCCAGTGCCTTGAAAGCTGCCATGTAAGCAGAGACCCAAATCCTGAATTCGTGAACTTTTCATTATCAGGTCTATAAATATTCCCAGATCCCAGTTTGGAGATAGACAGACTCTCTGAAAACTGAAAACAAATGACCTCAAATGTTATCCATTTATAAGATTTCTCGGGCCAAAGATGTTCACAGATATCAACGTTTGGAGGATTGGCTGAACAGAATTTTTTTTCTTTTAAACTAGGAGGATGGCAAGAGAAATACGCGTCTGTTGGTGGTGCCTTTCAAAAACGGCTAAGGAAAGGGTAGCCAGGCCTCCCACGCTATACTGACGTCAGCCAAGGTCAGGGAATACCCACTAATGGATGGGAGATGGGGAAAACAGTGAGGGGCTTCTTGAAGAACGTGGTCGTGGGTAACAGGTCTGAGAGCTTATCTAGAAAAAGCCTAAACCAAAAGGATGACCCCCTCCCTAGAGGAAGGAACGCAACACAGCTGAGGCCCAGCCTCTCCGCCTCGCCATCACCTCGCGCCCACAGCTCCCCTACCGCGGGTTTGCAGGTATCAGCTCCTCCTTCCCCGAGCAGGAGACTCTACCTCGCAGGTCCTCAGATCAGCGGCTGGGTTCGGGAAGAGCCTCCTCCCCGCTCCACCTGCAGGAGGGCGGCTGCCTGGCCCCTCCTCCCAGACCGCACCAGCCGGGGGTGCAGGAGCAGACCGGGCCGAGCAGTCAGGGCGAAGGGCGCGGAGGGGCGTGGACTGGATGCTGGGAGGAGCCCCGGGCTGGGGAGGTGCGACAGCCGGGACCGAGGGCCGATTGCCCCAGCACGGCCTACCTAGAGGATCACTGCAGTAGCCGCAGATGCGTCAACGAGATTTCAGATCCGCAGTCTCCTGCATGCTCACTTCCGCTTCCGCAAGATGCACTTCCGCCCGCAGATGTGCCTTGCTGGACGAGGTGAAGCTTGAGCTTACGTAACCGGAGTGGGGGGGGGGGGAACGAAAGGGATGTAGTACGCAGGCGCCGGAGAGGGCTGCGAGGTGGGTGGTGCCCAGGGAAGAGGGAAGCGTCAACCCGTTACCCAGCAACCGGGGACTAGCCACGGAGGCCCGCCCACCCCTGGGTAACCCGTCGGCGCACTGGGTGGATTTGTCCCAAAGACTGCATCTTCAGGATCCAGTGGTTGCCAGCATCAGCACCCTTGTCCTGCTCCCGCAGTGCATGCAGACTGAAAGACCCTCAGAGTGGTCCTTCCCTCAGGAGGAGACCCCTGAACCCAAGGAACAGTCGAGACCACTGGCTGCAATGGCAAGAGGTTTTTTTATTGAGAGTACACAGGTACCTGCGGGCGTCAGAGTCTTTGGAAGACTTGTGCACCCTCAGGCTGGGCAGGGGGTCTTTTATATGGAAATGGGCGGCAGAAGCATGCATGGTTACAGGGATTCCATTGGTCAGTTCAGATGAGGCGATGGGCTCACTTGGGGACAAGCTCCTCCGGGACATGAAGATATGATAATAGCTGACTTGGCTCTATCTAGGGCACATGTAGTTTTTCCCAGAACTGTTCGTTCCCCTCCTAGGCCTGATGTCTGACCATAGATATCCTGTTTGGCAGCCAAGGAGTACCGACTTTACCTTGAATTTATACTTGTTTGTGTGAAAGCCTTGCAAAATGGCATTACAGCAGCTAAGCTGGGGTCTTTCACAGACAGGCCGCGGAGAATACTGGCCAGACCACAACCTGTATCTTGTCTAATAGTAGGAGGCTGTGAGGATACTGGTCTGGTCTTGAATTTTCCTGGAAATACCAGTACTGAAGGACGGCACAGCTTGGACACCCGAGCGAGGGCTGAGGGTCCATTAACAGAGTGGTCCCAGGCAATGATGCCTGTCACTTTATTGGGGGAGAGTTTAGGGTGGCCAGCCTTGTGGTGTGGGCCACCTTCGGGCTAGCTAGAATAGGCAAAATGTGTCCCTTTGTGTAGGTAGCCACCAGTTGAGAACCCTTGGATACTTTCCCTTTAATAGCTGTTGAGTCAACACACCCAGCTGCGTGTGTGTTAGCTTCATGGTGTCCAGGTTTTCAGCTCATGGATGCTTCCTCAGCAGCCAGAGATAGCAACTCAGTGACTTTCGGGACTCCAGCAGCAGCTGCAGCTTGTAGTTTTTCCAGTCTCAGCATTCTGTATTTTTTTTTTACCTTATGTGCTTTCTGTTCTTCTCTATATCATTCTTTCCCAACACTTCCGCCCTTCACAGTCTGAGCGCTCCCTGGTCTCTATGACAGCCCTCTATCTTCTGCAGGGTGCTGTGCCCTGAGCTAGCAGCTCTGGACCCATCTGTTCATGCAACCAACTCAGCCCACCCTACTCATGATAAAAGACTACAAGTAGACCTTAAATCCACTTGGAGTGCCGGGCGGTGGTGGTGGTGCACTCCTTTAATCCCAGGGCTCTGGAGGCAGAGACAGGCGGATCTTTGAGTTTGAAGCCAACCTGGTCTACAAGAGCTTGTTCCAGGACAGGCTCCAAAGCTACAGAGAAACCCTGTCTTGAAAACAAAACAAATGCCTGGAGTTTGACAGCACAGGGCCAGCTTGCAGTAGAGACATCTCCTGTATACTGTCATGAGGTCTGGAGTAACTGAGTAGGGTCATCTAAGGGCCACTTCAAGGTGTCAAAGCAGAGTTTCCTAAGCCAATGCTACAGCAGAGGCCATGGTTAATTGCAGTGGTTTCTCTGACTGAAACAAAGTCTCTTTGGAGCATCCACAGCTGACATGAAGTCATCTCTGGACATAGTTGCAGTTGCCTTGATGACAGCCTGAGGAACCTCCAGGAGCAACTGCTTGGTTTATAGTTCCTGCTTGACTGGCAACTCGCAGGTCTCCAGAAATTGTGAGACCCAAGTTGCAATTGCTACCATCCTCACAGTTCTTCAGGAGTGGCAACAATATCATTCACAGTTTCCTAAGGTTTTTACCTTATGCGCTTTCTTGGGAGTAGTGGAGACGGTTCAATGAGAGACAGTCCCAATTCAGCCTCTATAGGTCTCTCAATCTTGGTTAGTTTCTCAGTATCTTAGCTACTTTTCTACGGCTTCGATAAAACACCATGACTACCATTCCTGGTGCGGAAGTGTGGCACCAGGGCATCTGAGTTCACATCTCCAACCCCGTGAAGAGGAAATAGTTCAGGTTTTAAACCTCAAAGTCCACTGCTCTCCCAGTGACAGTCACACCTTCCAAACCTACCCGAACTGTTACCAACTGAGGACCAATTATTCAATATTTGAGCCTGTGGGGGACATTCTCATTCAAACCACTATACTCAGTCTCTGAGGGAATTTCTACTATGACCTGATGGGACTTGTCAGTCTAGAAACCAAACTATCCAGCATGTTTTGGTTAGATTGCCTGTAGGCAACTCTGTAGGATATTTTCTTGATCAATGATTCCATGTGGGAGGGACCAGCATGCTGGGGGCAGTGCCATCCCTTGGCAGAATGTCCTAAGTTGTATAATAAAACAATCTGAACAAGTCACAGAAAGCAAGCCAGTAAGCAGCATTCCTCCATGGCTTCTGATTCAGTTCTTCCCTTGACTTCCCCCAATGGATGGTGACCCAAGATATATACACTAAATAAATATATGACTTCCCTCTTTTTGGTCATGGTGTTTTATCATAGTAATGGAAATAATAACTAAGATAGAAATTGGTACAAGGTTCATGGGATATTGCTGCGACAGACCTGACCATGTTTGATGAATGATCGTGGAAGGACTTTAGGACTTTGGACTAGAAGAGCCATTGAGTGTTCAGAGCTTACTGAGCTGTTGTGAGAACTTAGAAGTTAATGCTGAGAACGGTGTGGATAATGAAACTCTGGCTTTTGAGGTTCGGAGGGAAGTTTGAGAGTCTTTTAAAGGCACTATCAGGGCCATTCCATATTTTGAATTAAGAATCTAGGAGCTAGAGAAGAGCACTTGTTACTATTAAAAAAGGGGGGGGGGTGATGTGGGAGTGTCATATATCAATCTGTTGATTTCATTGGTTAAGCAATAAAGAAACTGCTTGGCTGGCCCTCATAGGTTAAAACATAGGTGGGAGGAGTAAACAGAACAGAATGCTGGGAGGAAGAGGAAGTGAGCTCAGAGAGACGCCACGCTCCCCGCTCCCGGGCAGACACACGCGATGAAGCTCCGACCCAGGATGGACGTAGGCTAGAATCATCCTGGTAAGTCACCTCATGGGCTACATAGATTATTAGAAATGGGCTAGTCCAGGTGCAAGAGTTAGCCAAGAAGAGGCTAGATAGAAATGGCCCAAGCAGTGTTTAAATGAATACAGTTTGTGTGTTGTTATTTCGGGGCATAAGGTAGCCAGGCAGCTGGGGTGCTGGGGACGCAGCCCCGCCGCTCCTATTACTACCAGGGGGGGGGCGGGAACCTAAGTTTGATCCTTGGTACCCACAGGGCAGCTCACAACCATCTATAATTCTAGTCCCAGGAGATTTGCTGTCCTCTTCTGACTTTCTAGAGCATCAGGGAAGCACATACAGTCCAGCATCACTGAGGCAACACCTTCTGGGAAGTGTTCATCAGTGTCAGCACCCAGAAGCTGTGGTCCAGCTGTGGCCAGGTCTGTATCTTGTACTGGCAGCCAAATTTGGTTGTGTTTAAGCATCTTCCAGGTGGTAATGATTTTGAAAACGTGAAGGAGCTATGGGAAACAGCTGAGACTTGGCACTGTGAGCGTCCAGGAGAGGACATAGGTGAAGGTTGGTCCAGTTCCAGCAGGGACCCCAGCATTTTGGAGATGTCAGTACCATAGGCCTTCAAGGACAACAGCAGATGCAGAATGCAGCCAGCCTGAGCCTGTGAAATCACTATGTGTGCTGTGGACACCACAGACAGAGAGTCCTTTAGAGCCCAGAAGATCATGAGTCCCAGGTCATGAGCAGTCCTGGACTTCAGTTTCACTTTGATTTGAATGTAACTGTGCCCTGGTTTTTCCTCTTGGAGTGAGAGAAAATATTTAACTTGTTTTGATTGCATAGGAACCACAGTTGAGAGACTTTGGACTTTTAAAGAGACATTGTGTTTTTAAAGAGAACTTGGACTTTTAAAGGGTTGAAAAATTTAAATTCATGGGACTTCTTATTTATGTTTTATATTGTGGTGTTGATATTAACATGAGATCTTGGGGATAAACAAAAGAAGGGAAGTACTATGGTTTCATAGTAATGTATTTGTGTATCAGGGTCATAAGAGATCAATTTTCCTGTTTTTTTTTTTGTTTTTTTTTTTTTGTCAGCTTGACACAAAGTAGTGTTATCTGGGAAGAGAAACCTCAATTAAGAAAATACTTTCATCAGATTCCCTTTAGGCAAGTCTGTAGGTATTTTCTTGCTTAATGGCTCCCATAGAAAACCATAGCCCTCTGGGGCAGTGCCACCCCTGGGTAGGGAGTCCTGATTTGTATAATAAAACAGAGTGAGCATGCCATGGAGAACAAGTCAGTTTCTCCATGGCTTATGATTGAGTTCCTGCTTTTAGTTCCTGTCCTGCTTTTCCTCAGTGGTGGAGAGTAACCTGAGTTATAAGATGAAAGACACCCTTCCCTCCCCAAACTGCTTTTGGTCATGGCATGGTGTTTTATTGCAGCAACAGAACCCTAAGGAAGACACAACACCCGGCAGAGGAAAATATCAAAGGGTGCTTTTCACAACGACTTAGCATGCAGTTAACAGTTTCTTTCAGTGACCATTTCCTTAAATCATTAACCTCCATCCTGCAACAAGTTTGAGGATTGAGTCTTGATGGCCCTCAGTGGGGCCATGACACTCAGGGCACTCTCGGACTTGTAGCTTCTCCGTCTTGGTTACAGCAATAGATTTCATTAGTTTCTTTAGTTTCCATTCCGTGTTCTCTGCAATCAGGGGAACACTTCCTCAGCTCTTATAAGACAGAATGGCCTTGAGATCAACATAATCTTTTAGTATAAGCTCCTGAAAAAAAATCCAATTATTAATATACCCAATTGATTAAGCTGCATCCCAGTGAGGACTTTCTGGTTCCTAGTGAACTAATGAAACTTCATTCAAGGAAGTAAACTAATTTCCTTCCTTCAGGATCTTTGCTAGAACACTTGATGGAGTGTTGTGGGACACTGGTTTTACCCTGTAAACATTTGTTTCTTGTACTTGTTTAATAAAATACCGATTGGCCAGTAGCCAGGCAGGAAGTATAGGCAGGCGACCAGGCAGGCAGTAGAGGCAGCACAATGAGAACAGGAGAATTCTGGAAAGAGAAAGAGTCAGTCTGCAGTCTTTACCCAGACACATAGGAAGCGAGACACAGAGCAAGCAAGACATGACTGCCTTGCTGAAAACAGTACCAAGCCATATGGCTAACACAGTCAAGAATTATGGGCTAATATAAGTTATGAGTTAATAAGAAGCCTGAGCTACTGGGCCAATCAGTTTATAATGTAGGCCTCTGTGTGTTTATTTGGGATTCAATGGATGTGGGACCTGGTGGGACAGAAACCTCTGTTAACAACGGAGCACTCAAAATACATAAGTAAGTTGAAGTTAGACTATGGATATGTTAAGGGGTTGAAAAGACGTCTTTCTGATATTCAAGGCAGTCATTTCTTATTGAGTTTTTCCTTCTAAGTAAAACCAACACATAGTACCTGGAGCTTGCTGGTTGAGGATGGTGGGTTCCATCAAAAATATGTGAAGTGACCTCCAGCCTTAAGGACTTTATCATGTTTGAAGACTCAAGTGAACACACCAGACACGTGAACGCTGGCGAAACACACAGTAAGATTTAAAATGTTTGTGTTGCAAATAGTTCGGACTTCAAAATCTATGATGCTATTTGAAGTGTGGGATGCTTTTGGGGATGAATGGGGCCTGATGGTAGAGCCCTCATTTGATCTAGAGGGCCTTTTGCCCTATTTCTACCATGTAGGAAACAAGGAGAAGGCAATCAACCTACAAGAGAGACCTTACTAGAACCCAGCTGTCCTGGCACTCTGACCTCAGACACCAGCACAAGGTCTATGTGAAAAGCCCATATTCTGTCTGCATTGCAGGGTAGCCTGACGACCAGGACAGTGACGGCGGAAGACAAAGGGACACGGGAAAGGTGGTCAGGAGATGAGAGGAGTAGAAGAGGAAGAACCCATTAGCCAAAGGTACGATTCTAAGAGTGAGCTGAAGGTTAAAACTTGGGTGTTATGATAGAGTAACCAAGGAGAGAGGGGCAAGAGGGAATTAGGGTAGGCCGTGGAGATAAGCCAACCAAAGCCTCATGCAACTGCCAATCTGATAGTCCTCACATATCACACAGAGCTTCCCAAAGCCTTTGTTTCCTAGAAATATACAACCAAGGAAGAAAAAAAACTAATAAAAATAAAGATATTAGGAAAAAATAAAAAATGCAAAGAAAAGGAAAAACTGTCACGTAAAGCTGTATGCCATTGCAGAAAATACTACATTTATTTAAAAAAAAAGACATAAAGGGAACTTAGAATAAGGGGAATCTTAAAAATTAAAACAAATTTTATGAATTATAAATAATTACTATATAAATAAATTAATGAATGTTAAATAGGATGACTGTAATTGTTTTTTATTCTTTGGCTCTCTTTGGCTCTTTTCTCTTTGGGGGTCTGCCTCCCAGCTCCCAAATGAATCACTCGTGGAGACTTATTCTTTCTTATAAAAATTATCCCATTTGATACAGAAAGGTTGGATAGGGGAGCAGGGAAGCACATATCTTAATTAAGGGAACCATCTTAGGGTTGGGAAGAGACTTGTACCTAGAGGGGCTTCCAAGTGCCTAAGGCGAGGTCCCCAGTTAGTTCCTGGGGCAGCTGAGGATAGGGAACCTGAAATGATCCTATCCTATAGCCATACTGATGAATATTTTGCATAT
>NC_022034.1:3262513-3286411 GCF_000317375.1 Microtus ochrogaster
GAAGGGGAGAAGGGTGGGAGGAGGGGGAGGGAAATGGGAGGCTGGGAGGAGGCGGATACTTTTTTTTTCCTTTTCTCAATAAAAAAAGAAAAAAGAAAAAGAAAAAAAATTATCCCATTTATCTTTTGCCTCTGCCTTTTATCTTTCTCTATTTATATGCCCAACTCCCTCCCTCCCTCCTTCCCTCCCTCCCTTCCTTCCTTTCTTTCTCCATTGTTAGTTTTGTAGCTGGATGGCTGATCCCTGATTTCCTCCTCCTTCTTCTCTTGCTCCTCCATTGCTTCTAGATTTCTCCTCCAATTTTTTTCTCTCTGCCTACCAGCCCCACCTATGCTTTCCTGCCAAGCTATTGGCTATTCAGCTATTTGTTAGACAAATCAGGTGTTTTAGATAGGCAAAGTATCACAGCTTCACAGAGTTGGATGTAAAATAAAAGAATGTAATGTATCTTTGCGTTGACAGAGGTTTCTGTCCTGGTCCCACAGTCATCCTGTCCCAAAGAAATTCACAGAGGTTTACATTAATTATGAACTGGTTGGCCTATTAGCTCAGGCTTCTTATTAACTCTTACATCTTAAATTAGCCCATAATTCTTGTCTGTGTTAGCCTCCTTTTATCAGTGAGGCATTCTCATCTTGCTTCCTCTGTATCTGGATCACTACTGCAAACTGAGCCTTTCCTCTTCCCAGAATTCTTTACCTACACTTCCTGCCTGGTCGCCCTGCCTATACTTTTTGTCTAGCTACTGGCCAATCAGTGTTTTATTAAAATACAAGTGACAAGTCTTCACAAAGTACAAGACCATTGTCCCACAGCACTTCCCCCCTTTTTTCAAAACAAGAACTCTGAATCTAATCTCCTTTGTTAGCTTTATTTCTAACCATTATCCATAACAACTTATAACCAACACTCTAAACAAAGAAAAACATAATACAGAATTGACTTCATAATTCATTCAGGTTCAAGACATAATCAGGAATAGGCTTTGTCCTATATATATAACACACCTGATCCCATACGGGTCTGACAGGTCCTCTAGTTCAAGATAATGCAGAAATTGACCAATTATTGATTGGAAGTGTGCTGAAGGCCTCAGAATTTCATAAGAAACATTATGTCAATAGCAAAACTTTAAAGAGAGTTTTCTATTACGTGGCAACAAGTTAAGCAGATTATAAAATGTCCTACTTGCTCTTTCTATAACCAAATACCTGTAGGTGCCGGGCGGTGGTAGCGCACACCTTTAATCCCAGCACTAGGGAGGCAGAGGCAGGCGGATCTCTGTGAGTTCAAGGCCAGCCTGGTCTACAAGAGCTAGTTCCAGGACAGGAACCAAAAAGCTACAGAGAAACCCTGTCTCAAAAAATCCAAAAAAAAAAACAAAACAAAAAACCCCAAACAAACAAACAAAAAAAAAAAACGAAAGCAAATACCTGTAGGTAATAATCCAAAGGGTACTCAAAGGAATGAAATCTGACAGATGTATGTGTTCCACTATACAGAATTTGGAAAATCAAAATACATACACCATACCATTGACACTTATTCAAGTTTTCAATGGGAAACTGCCTTGAGTTCAGAAAAGGCTGATTCAGTAATAACACATTTATTAGAAGTTATGGCCATCATGGGTATACCTGCACAAATCAAGAAAGACAATGGTCCAGCATATGTGTCTAAGAAAATAAAACAGTTTTTTGCTTGCTATATTATAAAGCATATCACAGGTATACCAAATAATCTGATCGGACAAGCCGCTATAGAAAGAGCAAAACAAACTAGAAAGGATATACTAAACAAACAGAAAGGGATAGAAAATACCCCCTGAAATAGATTACATAATGCTTTATTAACCTTGAAACTTTTTTACGCTAATGAGAAAGGAACGAGGGCAGCAGAGAGACATTGGATAATAGAAAAAAAACCTTCTGTATTAAATCAGTCAGTATATTTCAAGAATGTGTTGACATCACAATGGAAAACAGGAGATGTACTACACTGGGGAAGGGGTTTCACTCTTGTTTCTACAGGAGAAGAAAAGCTATGGATGCCATCAAAATCAATAAAGATTCAGTGTGAAAAAGAGAACCCTCTTGAGAGAGAGATATGACAGTTCATCTACAGAGGTGACAACCATACAGGTGGTAAGAAAACCTCATAAGGGTTGGGTCAGGGTTCTGGTCTTGTCTTTGCAGGAAAGTCATCTCCTAAGAGTTGAGAAACCTTGGACATCTAGATGCCTAAAGATGAAAAGATAACTATCCAGAAAGAATCACCAAGCCAAAAAAAAAAAATCTGACTTATGCTGTATCATCTGCATGGTAAAACATGATTATCTGGACATGTGTACGTCTCTACTTAAAAATCAGAGTTGGCTTTAGAGTTGGATGATGGCTATCCTCTAAATCCAAGCATGTTGTTAAAAGAAAAATTCAGAATTTCTGTCTCATGTCAGGAGCCATCTGGTATGGGACAGAAAGAAGATAGGTTTTAAGGAAATATTTTGCTTTTCTCCATGTCCATTTTGTCTATATTATATCTTTCATTGAATATATGTCTATTTGGAAAATGTTTAGATTTTCAACAAGGAACAGTAGATTTTCCTGCAGTAATCTTTGAAACTTCCAAGAAGAAGATGGAGCCCCACGACAATGACTCCACCTGGTTCATATGATGTCATGATGCTTGTAGTGGTGCTATGAGACCAGGTTTTGAGTACCAGCTGCAGAAATAGTGTACCTTCTTACAATGTTCTTGCCAGAACTCAAAACAACAACATCATCATCATCAACAACAACAAAACCAACAACCAAAAAACAACAAACAAACAAAACCCTATTGATTACTCCAAGACCATTTACATTTATTACAAAACAGCAATCTTGAAACTTAACCATCATTTTACTTTCATAGGATCCCATAGAAAGAACATCACCCTCATGACAGCTGGAAGCAATTCTAAAAGACAACATCTACTCTCCCAACAAAGTTTGTTCTCAGGATTAGGGGTTGATTATTACTTGTATAGGGTTGGGGGCTGGGGTGGAAATTATGTAGGTCCAGAGATCTCAAAGAAATGGGAATAGAGAGGTAAAACTGAATGGGATAATAGGTGGATTAGTGTGAACTTACACTAATAATAATAATAGTGAGTAGCAGAGTGAATACTTGTGAGCTATTATTTATGGACAATTTACATTGGTATAGATTTTTATATATTGATACAAGATTCAAATTTGTTATGTTGAATATGCTCCTATTTCTGTCTACAATATTTGTACACCTATGCAAAGTTAATTTGTCAGATTGTACACATGCATGTTTCTACCTCTGTTTAAGACATTTTGTATAATGATACAATTTTAGGATATATTTATCATATTTTATTATATATTTCTACCTCTGATCAAGATATTTATATATTGTTTACATTTTGCAGTCATTGTCCTCCTTTACTACGCAGTTGTTTAAATATTGTTTAATATTCTGATATGAAGTCTTAGTCTTTAAGTTATATAGGTATTAAGTATTATAGGTCAATAGTAATCATATTTGTTATACTTTTAGTCAGACTAATTAGGTTCTTTATATACATAGAGATTGTATTCTGCATAGATGGGTAATCTCCAACCACTTCAAAGAGCTGTAGAACATGGCATTTAAATAATTTAGGGTTCTGTTGACATGAGACACAATTGCTACTGGCAGCACTGATCTATTCCTGAGAGAATGTTGAGCACTAAAGACACTCCACTTGGAGCTTGTTTTCTTCTTGGCACAACTGGCTTTTGGACAAAGAACCACCCATGCCTCAACCACTGAAGTTCACACTGCTCAAGCAGAATACCAAAAAAAAAAAAAAAAAGACTGCCAAACTTTGCCAAGACAAGGTAAGATGGTTCTGAAATTTTTCCTGCCTCTGAAGATGGTTTGTCAGTTCCACTAAGCCTTAGCCAAAGTTGGTTGCCTCAACATGGCAAATGAGACTTTGGGTGATTGCTCAGGCAGCCAGTTGTCTCTGTCATCTACTGCACATTTTGGAAGCTGCTTGATTGTACTTTCTGCCTATTCAAGTAATATTATTTCCTTTCTCAGGCCTTCAATGGGCTTGAAGATTAAAAATAGTCATAGTTACCATCCTCTTATGATCTAGTTGAGCCATTTCCAATACAAGACTTAGACTTCTTAGGATAGAATGTTTATTAAAACATATAGCATATGTTCCTTGCTTAATATTGTTTATGCTGGTTGTAATTCTAATTTTATACTTGATATCTGTTCCTAGTGTATATAGTTTTGTATTGGGTTTAGAACCCTCTTATTTAAAGAAAAAGAGGAAGTGCTGTGGGAGCTCCTTCAGCCAATAGCCTTTAAAATACCACTCCACTTGGGCTTGGTCTCTTCTACTGTAAAACATAGGCTGGCTCTCTCTCGCTTCTGGCTACTAGATTCAGTTCCTGTTCCCCATTCATGCAGAGGACTGTGATCTAAGACTTATTATATGTAATTCTGAGCTAGTGTGCGGTTATTTTGTAACTTCTGTCATCATCTTCGCATTAAAACAAATGTGCCCTAACACAAATAAATGTAACACATCTTAAAATAATATTCTACAACAGATGACATTTCTAAGATGACGGGACACAAAGAGACTGAGAAAACAAAATACAAGAAGACAATTAGATTACAAGAAATGTGCTGGCATCCAAACATAGGATTACAGGAAAAGATAATTATTTAAACAAAGAGAAGAAAATCACCAAAGAAATAATTTAAGAAAACTTCTCATATCTAGAAGACATGTTTTCATGTTGGAAATGCCAGTCAGTGCTAAAAAAACAAACCTCAAGATACCCACATCAAGATACATCCTCACAAAACTTCAAAACACCAGAAATAAATGATTTTGAGTTGCTGGGCATGATGGCACATGCCTTTAATTCTAGAACACGGAGGCAGAGATAGGTGAATCTTTGTGAGTTCAAACCATCCTGGTCTACATAGTGAGAACTCTTACTTAAGAGCTTGGAAGTCAGACTCACACGGAGACTGTGGTTTTTGAATGAAAACATCCCCCATAGGCCCATAGGGAGTGGCACTATTAGGAAGTGTGGCCTTGTTGGAGAAAGTGTGCCAGTGTGGTAAGCTTTGAAGTCTCAGAAGCTCAAGCAGGCCTATTGGCTCAGGCACTTCCGGCTGCCTGCATATCAAGATGTAAGAACACTCAGCTCCTTCTCCAGCACCATGTCTGTGTGCATGCCACCATACTTTGTCATAATGATAATGGACTAAACCTCTAAACTGTAAGCCAGCATCAATTAAATGTTTTTCATTATAAGAGTTGCTGTGGTCGTAGTGTTTCTTCACAGCAACTGAAACCTAGCTAAGACACTCTGTCTCAAAAATAAAAAATAAAAAAACTAAAAAAAAACCCTACAAAATATATAATAGACTACAATGGAGGAATAACAAGTCAAAGAGTTCTTAAAAGTCTCCTTCCTAAGAGACTGGAAGAAAACTACATAGAAATTGCTAGCCACCAAAACGACACAATAAGTTTCTTTTGGTAAAAATTTTGACTGCAAGACTAAGCCTGCTGGAAAATGTCCCTCCCTGTGGTCTAATTTTCAGAGTATCAGAGATGCTGTGCAGGTTACAGAGGAGAAGAGACATCAGTGGTTTTACTTAGCCTTGGACCCTGATTGGATTTGATGCCTTCTCTACAGTAGGGCTATTTTTTTCTGGCTTTTCAAGACAGATTTTCTCTGTGTATCTCTAGCTGGCTGTTCTGGAACTCACTATGTAGACCAGGCTTGCCTTAAACTCAAAGAGATCCACCTGCCTCTGCATCCCTGAGTGCTGGGTTAAAGGCATGCACTACCACTGCCTCACTAGTGTAGGTGGAGATTGCTGGTTCATCTCCCAGCCTCCTGGACATGAATAATCACACAGAAACTATATTAATTACAACAGTGTTTGACCAATAGCTTAGGCATATTTTTAGCTAAGTCTTATATATTAACTCATAATTCCAGTCTGTGTTAGTCACATGGCTTGGTACATTTATCAGTGAGGCATTTTCATCTTACTTCCTCTGTGTCTGGGCGATGACTGCAGATTACACCTTCCCCCTTCCCAGAATTCTCCTGTTCTGGTTGCCCCACCTATACTTTCTGGCTGGGTATTGGCCAGTTAGCATTTTATTAAACCATTACAAGTGACAAATCTTTATGGAGTACAAGAGCATTGTCCCACAGTACTTCCCCCCCCCTTTTTAAAACAATAACTCTGAATCTAATCTCCTTTGTTTAGCCTTTTCCCTGACCATTATCTATAACAACTTGAAACCAACACTCTAAACAAAGACAAACATCTATAACACATTTTTTGGGTGTGTGGGCATAGTTTCCTAGGCTACTTCCTGCTATTTGGGGACACTGATAATCTTATGGGGACCTAAAGAAAATTTGAGATTATGGTCAAGTCCTGACTAGAATATTCTGTGAGTCTTTTATTTGCTTAAGCAATATGGCTGGGATTAAAGCAGTGTCTTTGATGGCTGGATCCACCCCATTCCTTAGCTTTCTGAGAGTCTAGCTTCATAGCAGACTCTCTGGTGGAAGCCATATTTATTGTCACAACTCTATGGTGTTTCAAGGTCCCTGCCACCACCAAGAATTATGCTGTTGGCTATTCATAAACACCTTTTAAGTGCTTTGTGGTAGGTCCTCTTAAAAGGGCTGCAAGGTTTTTGCAGCTAAAGCTAAGTCAGGAAGCTTCTCTTAAATGAGATGTGCTTTCCTCTAGCAAACAGAGCCCACCTGAGAAAATGCTGCTACCAAGAAGCCATGCTTAACTCTGTTCTTTTGTGTCTTGAATTACTTCCCAAGCTCTCTCAGGTTTTATGTGGTTGCAGTTGTCCACGTTGTCACAATTTGTTGACAGTAGTTTCTGTTCTGCCTGGTCCCACAGCTATTCAGTCCTAAAGAAACACACAGAGGTCTACACTAATTATAAACTGGTTGGGCTTTTAGCTGAGGCTTCTTATTAACTCTTACATCCTATATTAACTCATAATTCTTGTCTGTGTTAGTCATGTGGCTTGGTACCTTTCATCAGTGAGGCATTCTTGTCTTGCTTCCTCTTTGTCTAGGTGATGACTGCAGACTGAGCCTTTTCTCTTCCCAGAATTCTCCTGTTCTGGTCACCCGCCTCTACTTCCTGCCTAGTTGCCCTGCCTCTACTTCCTGCCTGGCTACTGGCCAATCAACATTTTATTAAACAAGTACAAGAAACAAATCTTTACAGGGTACAAGACCATTGTCCCACAGCAGGATAAGATAATAGGTAGATTAGTGTGAGCTTACTCACACTAATAATAATAGTGAGTAGTGGAGTCAATACTTGTGAGCTATTATTTATAGGCAATTTACAATGGTCAATGTGTGTTAGTTAAATCCACTTAAGACCTGAGAGGGCTCAGGAAGGAATTCTAGACACTAAAAAACAAAGTTTAGCCACATTTGTTTTCAGATGGGCTCTGTTTGCTGGCCGCAGCTCCTTTAGGAGAGATCTTCCTGATTCAGCAGTAGGAAAAAACGTGTGCAGTTTCTAAATGGCAGCTTCCTGGGGTGTGCTGCCAGCACGAACTCTAGCTCTTTCAGGAGGCTGAGCACTTGAATGGGGTTGTGAGCAGCATGCTATAAGTTACTTGGTGGCAGCATGGGCCAACTGGTTACCAGAGTTGAGGTGGTGAGCGTGGCTCCCACCAGGCAGTTTCAGAGGCGGTGAAAAGACCTCTGCCATGATTGACTGGGCAGAGCAGGCAGGCAGGGCTTGGTTGGCCCTAGCCATGCCCACTTAGCATTTTAAAAAGTGGTCCTACTCAGAAAATAACTACAGATACACAATAAAGACAGATTCAGACATAAAAGACCTCTAAAAGAACTTGGGACTTTTTATGACAATGAGACACATCTGCTCCTGGCAGCACCAATCTACTTCAAGAGGATGATGGACATCAAAGAGGCTCCTTATGGAGTTTGTTAGCCATTTGGGCAAGAAACTGCTCTTTCCTGGACAGCTTGATGTCATGCTGCATGAACTGGACATGCAGGACCCCCAGAAAAATGGCTGCTGAAGTTATCTAAAGAAGGTGAGACCATCCTTTGGGGTTCCTGCTTCATGAAAGAGTCTGTAATACATTCTGCAGGACATGGAAGAAAGTGACTGACAAACTGTCAATGTTGGTGGAACTGCCCTTGAAATTTCCTGCTTCTTGGAAAAGTCTACTGGATACTCTGGGCTTGTAGGCTGAAGATGGATGCCCCAATGGTACAGAAGAACTTTGGATGACTCTCTGGGCAGTGAGATGTCTGTCAATTCTAGAGTTTTAGAAGTTGCTTACAATGAACTTTCTGTTTACTTAGATAATATTATATCCTTTTGGAGTGTTTGATGGAGTTGAAGAATAGATAGTTATAGTTTTCCTTAGTTATGATAAAAGATAATGTAGATATAAATATTGTAACTATAATTCTTTTTTGATACCTGTTTTGTTATATGTAATTTTACTATGTTAAAGTTAAAACCTTCCTTATTGCTTAGATAGAAAAGGGGAGATGATGTGGGAAGTCCTTCTCTATATGTGTTGCTTTTATTGGTTACTGAATAAAAAAGCTGCTCTTGGCCAATGGCTTAACAGAACATAGCCAGGCTGCAAGAGATATATAGAGTAGGTGGAGTGAGAGACGCCATGGATCTACCAGAGGGGGAGGATGTGAGCTGCCAGCTGGAACCTTGATGGTAGGCCATGAACCTCATGGTAAAATATAAAATAATGGAAATGGGTTAATTCTAGATTTAAGAGCTAACTAGCAATACACTCAAGCTATTTGCCAGAAAGTATTGCAAATAATATAGCTTCTGTGTGATTATTTTGGGAGTCTGGGCAGCCCAGAAACAAATAAACAGCCTCCCCCAACAGGTATAGAATCTTAATATTAATTCAAATTCAAATTGTATTGAATATGTTCTTATTTCTGTTTAAAATATTTGTACACCTAGGCAAAGTTATTCTATCTTATTGTTTGCATGCATGCTTCTACCTCTGCTTAAGACATTTTGTATATTGATACAATTTTAGGATATATTTATCATATTTCACTATATATTTCTATCCCTAATTAAGATACTTATACATTGTTTAACATTTTGAGGTTATTGTCCTCATTTGTTGCACAGTTGTATAATATTCTAATATGAAATCTTAGTCTTTAAGTTATATAGGTATTAAGAATTATAATCAATAGTCATCTATGTTTGTCATACTTATAGTTAGACTAATCAGGTTCTTTAGATACATAGAGATTGTATTCTACATAGATAATCTTCAACCACTTCAAAGAACTGTAGAATATGATATTTAAATAAATTAGGGTTGTGTTGACGTGAGACACAATTGCTCCTGGCAGCACTGATCTATTCCCTAGAGAATGCTGAGCACCAAAGACACTCCACTTAGAGCTTGTTTTCTTCTTGGAAAAACTGGCCTTTGGGCAAGGAACTGCCCATACCTTGACCACTGACAAAATGCATGGTGTCTGGACAGGACAAGCAGGATACAAAATGCTGTCAAACCTTGCCAAGACAGGGTAAGATGGTTTTGAAAATTTTCCTGTCTCTAGGCTTTAGCCAAAGTTGGTTGCTCCAATGTTGCAAAAGAGACTTTGGCTGATTGCCCAGGTAGCCAGTTGTCTCTGTCATTTATTGCACATTTTGGAACTTGTTTGATTGTACTTCCTGTTTACTCAAGTAATATTATTTCTCTTCTCAGGTCTTTGATGGGGTTGAAGATTAGATAGTCATAGTTACTTTCCTCTCATGACTTGGCCAAGCCATTTCTAATACAAGACTTAGACTCCTTATGATAGGATAATTATTGAAACATTTAGCATGTTTCTTACTTGATATTGTTTATACTGGTTACGATTCTAATTTTTATACTTGATATTTCTTCTTATTGTACATAGTTTGTAATAGGTTTAGAATTCTCTTACTTAGACAAAAGGGGGAGGAGCTGTGGGAACTCCTTCAGCCAATAGGGCATGGTCTCTTATACTGTAAATGCAGCCATAAAGCTTGCGTGTGTTCTCTTCCTGCTGCTGGATTCGGTTCCTGTTCCCCATTCATTCAGAGGACTGTGATCTGTGAGTCTACCCCTAAATAAATAACCCTTTATTATACTCAATTCTGAGCTAGTGTGGGATTACTTTTCAAGGTCTATCTTCAGGCTAGTAGAGCATTTCTTGCCTGCTATGATTAAAAAAAAGCAAAAGCCTATGGCTGGGGAAGAGATAGGCCCTAAGATAAACCTGCCGTTGTTATTTTGCTGAATGGTCATGCTATGAAATTATCTTCTAAATATTTATGCTTATACCCTTAGACATGGGCAGCTCTCAACCCTGGTCAGAGAAACTTGCAGCGGACAGCAGTCACTGGAGAGATTTATAAGTAGTCAACGTGCTGAATGCTTAGCCTTAAATGGGCATCTATATTAATCCCACACTCACTAAGACTCAGGGAACATGAAGGAAGAAAAGGCAGAAGGAATAGAAGAACCATAGAGAGATAGCTCAGCAGTTAAGAGCATTGGCTGCTCTTCCAGAAGACCTGGGTTCAGTTCTCAGCACCCACATAGCATCTCCCAACTGTCTGTAACTCCAGTTCCATGGGATCTGACACCCTCACACAGATACACACGCAGGTCAAAATACCAATGCACATATAAATTTTTAAAAATTACAAAGAATTTAAGAACCAAAGGACGAATAGAAATTCTGTAATCCTGTCACCTGGACATGATGTTACTACCACAATCGTGAACTGAAAATAGCTGTGCTTACCTACACAAGATCAAGCAAACGAAAATAAGCATATGGGGAAGACAACGCTGAGTACCTGCTGGCCATCGGTAGTTTCTAGGCAAGGGAGAATCATTCTTTTTTGAGGATGTGGCCACTGATAGGCATTCCATGCTCACAGTTCTTCCTTATCAACTATTCTCCAATGTCCCCTCCAAAGTACCCCTCCTAGCTTCATGTTTTGTGTTTGTTCTTGCTTTAATAACCCTTTGAGTTCAGTTGGCATGGCTCAAATGTGTGAGGATGCAGAGCCATTCACTTGAGCATGAAAACCCTACCAGTGGTCACATCCTCTGAAAAGGTTATCATTATAATGAATGAAGACATTCTTCTACGAAGACAGTAAAAACAATGCTGAACTGAATGTCTTTAAATGTGGCAATCACATGGGCCTAAAAATTCATTTGGTATGGTTCATCTGAAAATGGGAAAGAAGAAAATCAAAGCTGTGCAAACATGGTGCACACTGTTCTTTGAGTGTTTCATGGTTGGTAAAGGGTATCATCTCAGAAGAAGATGCCCCTCATTTTCTCATGGTCCCTGCTGTATGAGAAATTTCTCAGGACATAGGAGCTCACCAAGCACAGGGAAGATGGAAGCCTTGGGTTGAGTGATGAGTTGAGCCATCAGATCACCCCCTCCCAACTAATGCAATCAAACAAAGTCTCTTCATGTATTAATATGGAACTGGGATTTCCTGCTACTCGCATCAAAAGTATCTGTTTCAGCTTCTACCTATGAAGGCACAATTCCCACAGAACTCTTTCTCCCTCGGTAAACAGCCGCAAAGCTTGATGAAATATGAAATTGCCATATTCAGATATCAAGAAATGAATGGGACTAATGATTGTTCCAATAACTGCCTAGATCCACAGAGAAAATTAATAAACAAAAGGTTGGCTCTCTGTGATAAGAGAGGAGACACAGGACACAGATTTCCTCTACTGACAATGTCAGATCATATTACCATAGATCTTACTCGAAGTACAGAGTTTAAAGAGTATTTGATCAACTTAAAGATTTGTTCTACTTTTTGTGTATGTTTTGCTTGCATGTATGCAAATGTTCTGTGTGCATGACTGACATCTGCAGAGGCCAGAAGAGGGAGTCACAGTCCTTGACACTGGAGTTAAGGGCCATTGTGAGCTGCCCTGTGAATACTAGGGATCTAGCAACAGTCCTCTGAACCAGCAGCAACTGCTTTCACAGTTGACTTACCTCTCCAGCCCCAGCTCTGTGAAAGATTCTAGATGAGGAAGTTTCTTGAGCTATGTAATTGACCAAAGAAGAAATATAAGAACTAAAATCTTATGTATTGAAGAAATTGGGCAACAGTATTGCCACTGAAAAAAAAATACCAGACATTGATGGCTTTACTGGCAAATTCTGTCACGTTTTTAAGGAAGAGTGATAATCTTACATAGACCCTTTCAGGGGATGGAAAAACAAGGAAGCTTTTTGAAACCATTTTATACTTGTTATAGAAGCAGACAGTATGTCTAGTTTCGTATAGACTCCAAGCCTTGTGAGCAGAGAATAAACAGCCTTCCACTTCCTGCCCTGCCTGACCCTATCTTTACCTCTGAGTGATCTGGTTTCGCACTGAGCTGGACAGTGGTCCCGGGACTCCATCTATCCCTGAGGGATGAGGGATCACCAGCCAGTGACGAGAGGGGTCCTTAGGTCCTTCGCAACTGGAAAGCAACAGGTTATGTTCCTTCTCTCAACAATCCCAGTCACCACTGACCCAGGTCGTAGCTGTGGTCATCACTAAAAGTCTGCCATCATCACCATGTTCTCACTGAAAGCATCGGGTGATGGACACGCGCCCATGCCCAGTTCTCATTTTCCTAAAAGAAAATATCACACTTTGAAAAACAAATGCCGATGGTGACCTAGTGCTGTTATCTATGCCTTGATGGAAGAGGCAGAATAAAAATGAAGGCAGAAAATTTAAACGCAACCTCAGAGAGTATGTTTTACATTTTGAGATTAGGAAACGCGCTGACTGAGGTGTCCCCGCTTTCTCTCCTCTCTAGTACTTGGACTGTTTTTTGGGTCCCTTTTCTCCCCAGCAGATTTACTGGAGTAGAGCTTTGCAAGTCTGGTCTCCTAGCAGCAGAATGCAGCCAAAGGCCCATTCATAAGACAATGGGCAGAAAGGAAAGAAAGGGTTTGGCTTGTTTAAACTGCTTCTGTCTTCATTCACAGCCTGATGTCCCTGTGCATTGTGACAGACACAATGGCTCTAAAGGATTCATGGCGGCCAAAAACAAATCAAAATGGAATAAGAGATGCTAAGATGAAAGAGGTTCTGCAACAAAATTGCTTTTAAAAAAAAAGACATCTGAGATTTATATTACCTCTGGGCTGTATAGCCTGTTGCCCAGTACTTATAATAACCACTAGAGTTTAATAAACACAAAGATAAATGGGAACTCAATGTATATTTTTAAAGGTGAGCACACAGACCGGATAAGTGTGCTGAGCTGCTCTGGAAGCTGTTTAATAATTATTGTTCATTGTTTACACAACATTTGGGGACCCACACTCCACGCTTAGTATTCTTTTTCCTTTTCTGATAAACACACCATAGTCATGCTCACGTAGCAAGCAGTTCTCAGCGCTGTACCCTCCACTCACCCGCGGCCTGCCGGAACCAACATTAGAAGTTGCAGTGACCCGGCCCAATACAGCAAGCAACAGGTGGGAGCCTGAATAACTTCACACGTTTTTTTTTTTTGTTTTTTTTTTTTCAAGAGAGGGGGTGGGCGGGAGGGAAGGCTTTTGGGAGCCGATTTAAGGATTAGATCAGATGTTATTGCTAGTGAAAAATTAAACAGCCCGGTGCTCTGGGGAGTACAGATTAATATATTTAGTGACTCTCTGCACACAAAAGCCGCTCATTGTGCCACGTCTGAATGCCTGTGAATAGGGCAGAGCATATGCGGCCTGTCACTGCAGGTGCCCACATCTGTTCTCCCGGGCAGATGCTCACAGAAAAGGGAGGTGGGGGAGGCCAGGGAAGCCTGGAGCACTGAAAGCTTCCAAGGTCCCGAGGCTTGTCTAGGGCTCCTTGGGGGTGGCCTTTGGGTGCTGCTGTGTCCAACAGGGACTTTCGTGGGGAGGCTGCGAACCACACGTGCGCGCACAGCAAGCCTATCCCAGACTCTAAAAGTGTCAAGAACGAGAACGTCAGGCTTTTGAGGTTATTGTTTAAGAGACTCTCTGAGCCGAGTCTAATCTTTAAACTCTCCCTCCCAAGAGCAGAGCCTGGGAAATTAGACGCTGGGTCTGGTGGTGGTGGTGGAGGGGACGGCTCTTCATTCTGATGTGGGCACACAGCCGTCTGGTCCTCGTTGTCATCAGGTGAGGTTGGAGCGCTGTGGTCAGGGCCCAGCTGCAAGAAACCGTAACGACTTCGCCTCAAGGTTTCGTGATTCAAGTTATTACGCCATCAAGTCGCACCCCATCCACTGGCCCAAGGATGACCACCCTTTCCCGGCTCAGATCCCCACCTGCACCTCTCCAGCTTCGCTTCGGGACCCCAGGGGCGCTAACTCTAGTTGAGAGTCACGATCCTACGCGCAAGCTAAAAGCAGCCTCTCCCCTGTAACAGCCTTCCTTCCACAACCCCCGTCACCCCATTGCCACCCACTCCCCACCAAGGGCCTCGGAAAGTTCGGAGCGAGGTGCGTGCGTGACTCTCTCTCCGGCTGGCCACAGGCAGCTGCTAGGGTAATCTGATCCTGGGACAAAGGCCCGCCCGCCTGGGCTGCAGCCGCAGGTAAACACACGCTTTGTCATGGAAATCAGCCCAGGACAGCCCGGAGCAGACAACCCACGATTCCGAGGAAGGAGAGGCTAGGGGGGAGGGGCCGCGGGTGGGGCGATCTGTCATCTGCGCGGCAGCCGCCAGCTGAGCCACGCGCCTCCCCTTTTCTCATGTAAATCAGCACATGCCTTTGCAACTTTCTGCAGCCGGCTTCCCAAGACCCACGCACCCCAGGGTGAGGTGTCCTCCGAGCTCATACAATGCCTTGGAGTTTCCTATCTAGCCACCCAAAGGAAAAACACCACCAACTATGTGGGTCAGAGGACGCGACAACCAGTTCCATGAAAAAAAGAAAGGGCTGTGATCCTATGGCATGGTGGAATTAGGACCCCGTTTCACTCTGGGGTTCGCAGGGTGCCATGCCAGAGCCTTTTGGGTCCACTACCCTTTTGAGTGTGATGCCAACAGAGCATAGGCGAGGCCAGGGCCATTGGGCCCACCTGGTGCCCGTGAGGTGACTCTGAGGCGCGAATTCTCGTATAAAGGGAAGCCAAACGCTAACTGCAATCAGAGTGTGCACACGTCTGTACAAACATTAAAGTGTGTGCGCGCCAGAATTACATTTGGCATGCTTGTAATCCAGAATTCGGGAGGTTGAGGCAGGAGAATCTCGAGTTTCAGGCCAGCCCTGGCACCGTAGCGAGACTTAAAAGGAAGGTTCTGCCACAGACTTTGGCAAATAACTATCATAATCATACCAGGCAGGTGGGTCACAGGCCCCTGGTGGCTTTCCATCTCACTGCAAGGAGGGTTTTTTCCCTCTAATATTTTAACTGCGTTTGATTCCAGAACTGGCTGAGGGAAATGGGCAGAAGGGTTGTTGGGCAGGATGTGATGCTGGCACTAATTAATACACAGGCTCCTCCTCCTCCTCTTCCTCATCTCAAGCAAGCTGGCATGTTTGATCAACACCAGATTTGCTGCTTGGAAGTTTCAGTTTTGTTGCTCCGAACAAGGATCCTAATTCTTAGGAATAAGAGAACCCTCTGTTGTGTATACAATGTTCAGTTGGTCTGAGAAAACACAAACCCCACTCAAGTCTCCAGATTTGTTTACACAGAAAACCGAACCTGTGCTGGCCTAGTCTGAAAACTGTTTGGGAGTTGTTCATGGGTACTGCCCTGTCTGCAGTCACGATTATACCCATACTTTGAAAACTGAGCCTTTTGGTTGTGTGTGCGTGAAGGAGTGGATCAGAGCTGAGCGACCTGTTCTGAGGATGGGCACATTTAATTCAATAAGATTAAGGCTGGGAGTTTTTATTACCACATGGTCCAGTAAAATACAGAAAACAATCAGGATCAATTGCAGACAGAACTCCAGATACATTTGTTGTGGCCTTAATTCTGATTATTATGCAACCTGAGTCTGCCATATCAGACGGGGGGGGGGGGGGGAGGAGGGCTGGGGTGGAAAAAAATCAACACTACCACCAGACAACAAATGCTTCCTTCAGGTCCTGTATCTGATGTATTCAGTGTCTTCTCAGTTCTAATGAGCCCCACTTTGTACAGTAAATTTGCTGAAACATCAAAAAGCATTTAAAAGTAAGTTTCCTTCTTTCTTCTAATGGTCAAGGTGAGGATTTATGGTGTGTGGGGAGGGGAGATCTGTTGGCTAGGCCAACATTCAGGCAAATCTATTTAACATACTCTGGCTTAAGCTCCCTCCTGCATTTGGGGGGTTCTGAGTGCTTAGCTGTGGGAGTATAGAGACACGCAGTTAGGGAGTGAAAAAACGCCATTTGGTTCAGAGCAGATGGCTGGCTAGGGGGCTGATGGCGTCTAAAGGCGTGTCATCCCCCCCCCCCAGCTCGAATCCCTGAGGGCTCCCCTTGTCTTCCCAATCAATGAAAATTAAAGTGCTAAGAAAGGATGAATAGTCGGACCTCGAGTTTCCCCTTTGTTCCTCCCAGCTACTGGTACGCAGGAGTTAAACTACAACAGGCTCCTATAGAAACGCCGAAGTTAAACAGTCTCCCCGTTAGCCCTGCTTTTGAAAGAGAGAGGAATAGGAACCAACTTAGGGGTGGGAGGCTGGGAGGATGAGGAAGAGGAAGAAGAAGAAGAGCAGAAGGAGTAGGAGGGAGGGGAAAAAAGAGCTTTCTGCTTGATTTCCCCAATACAGAATGGCGTGGCATAAATTAAGTTGGAAAAGAATGAATGCTCTGGGCAGGGTTCTGATGGATTTTACCATGCCTTTCAGTCCTGCTTTGCCGATGTAATCGAGAAATCTGTGCCATGTCAATTTAACAAATACTTGATACCGAGGGGGGTTTGTTAAAGGTTTGGGACAAGTTCTCCCCCCCCCCCAGGTCTAAGCCCTTGCGTGTGGAACTTTTCATTTCCAGTTTTCTAAACAGGCATTCAAATGACCCTGGTTCCCATTTTCTAATTAAAAGGTTCCTGATGTTTCATGTCTTCTTGTAATCTTGAAGGCACAGAGAGCTGTGCATTTGACCTTGTGTCTCTGACTCTCCTCTGAGGCAGGCAGGGACCCTCACACCTGAGTTCCTCTCCCCAGCCCCACAGGGAACAGCTTCTCAGCTCTAAGAAGCAGAGTTCTCAGAAAGTAACTTTCAGAGGAAATATCAACCTAGTGAAAAAGGGATCCCAACACTAGGTGGCAAGATTAAGTTAGGATTCAAGCTAGCCCAGCCTTGTGGCGATGAAGCAAGTCCCTACACAGTTTACAAATGACAGGGACTCTGCTTTTGCCACTGCCGTGGTAGGGGTGGCAGTATCTTTTGAAGCTTCCATTTGTTCTATAATAAACAGTTGGTGTTTTGGTTTTTTTTTTTTTAAGTGAGGTCCAACCCTGCTTTTCGCACCTCAGCCTTGGGCACTGAACACATGTTTTTTGGCTAACTCTTTGATTGTCTATGAGTCAGCAATGACAACTCGAAGTGCAGATTCCTGTTGATTCTGAAACTTTGCAAGTGTTTGGGAGACAGGATAGCAGGAGACAGACTGGGTCATCAAAAAAGGAGCTGTAATTCCAGTTGCCAGATGGCCCAACACAGATGATTTTGCCAAGCAACTGCTTAGATTGTTACCAGTGTTTTCCTGGTGTGTGTGTGGGGGGGGGGCGGAGTTTTCTCTTTCTGTGCTGTATAAGTGTCTTGAACGAGATACAGGTCTAAAGGATAAAAATACTCTGTCAGGTCGTCTGTCAGGTCACAGAGTTCATTCTCACCACCAGGACAACACCTACCGTGAGGACACCTGTCAGGCACACCCCAGGGGTTGATCTGCAATCAAAGCAACACTAGTTCCAGTAATCACACCTTGGGATTCTTAGTGAGGCTGCCAAGGTGTTGGGGGTGGAATAAGAAGGACCCTCCAGAGATGGGAATACGCAGCTCATTGCATGCTCAACACAAAGCTAGGTACTAAGTCAGAGCCTACACCTCCGCTTACTTTTCTCTGAAGTCTGTAAGCAGGGGAGCAGGTTAGATAACTCTTTGTGATACGTGTTCTGGGCCCTCCCAATAAACTCATTTCCCTTAAAAAAAAAAGAAAACAAAAGTTCTAGTGTCTGATGGATGTGTAAAAACCTAATAAGGTGACGGTTGTGTAAAGGTTGTGTGTTGGGGGTGGAGGGGTGGGGGAGTCTTTCGAACATGTGCCGGACATTGTCGCAGAGGCCGCGGCGTGCGCGGAGGGGAGCTCTTTCTCTCCGCATTGTGCGGAGAGCAGGTGCTGTCTGCATTACCATACAGCTGAACGCACAAAGAGCCACTGATTCAGGCTCGCACAATAACAGACTGCCTTAATGACAGCCACGCGAACGACACACACCAAACTCACTTTTTACCAAGCAGAGAGAGGCCTGAGGGGAATTACCCAGGAGAGTGGGACCGGACACCAGTGAAGGTGGTGGCGGTCGAAAATCTCTCGGGAGAGGGCGTGTACATTGGGGAGGGGGTAAACTGAAGCTTTTGGCTCTCCTGGCTCAGGGAATACGCTGCCCGGACCCGGATTCCCGTTTCCAGTGATCGCAGACAACACGGAGATACCGGGGCTCCCGGACACTGCAGTCTCTGGGGGCGCCCCGCCGGGATCGCGAGTCTATCGGCGCTCTCCCTCTCCGAGGTTCAGCCGCCATCCTCCACCAGAGGTATAAGCGTGCCTAACCACCCCAAACTTCCCGAAACCGCCGCGGTGCTCTTGCCACCCTTTGCCCACCTCTTCTTGAAGGGTCCCTTTCCTACCGGGTCCCCGCCCCCGCCCCCTCCGGGAGACTCCTCCTTTGAAAGAGCCTGCCAGGGAGGAGGGGCAGCGTCGGGGACGCGGGCCTCTAACCTCTCCTCGGTTCCTCAGTCCCCAGGACCGAACAACCGAGGAGAGCCTAGGCGGCCAGCGTTGGAGACGTGAGTGTCCGGAGGCCGCGTCCTGCTCGCGAGGCTAGCGGTGACCGCGGGTGGGAGGCGCAGGCCGCCCAGCGTGCCTAGGGTCTTCGGGCCTGTGGCGGTGGGGCGGTGGGAGACGCGGCGTCAGCTCCAGCTCCGGGAGCAGAAGCGGTTCGTCGCAGCGAACATTTTGCAGGAATGTAAATGAGCGGGTTTTGCGCTGGGGGAGGGAAGCGAAGGGGCGAGGGCGGAGGCAGAGAGGACTAGGGGGCGGGGAGGTGGGGGCGGGGAGGAGGGTTGCACATTTTACAGCTCACTGACCATTTGGCGATCCATTGAGAGGAGGGTTTGGAAAAGTGGCTCCTTTGTGACAGCTCTCGCCAGATTGGGGGGCTGCTCATTTGCATCTCATTAGTTATGCGAGCGACCGGCAGGATTTAAGGGCGGCAGACGCCTGCCTCGGTCAGATCCTTCGGCGTGCACCCGCGGTTATCCTGTCTGACCGAGGCAGGTCACGGGAGAGCACCGGTGCGGCACGGAGCCTCCCACGCTTCGGTCTCCGGTCCTGGGTGTGTGTTCTCGCATGGCATTGGCTGAATTCTTGGGGAAGACGCGAGGCTTTGCAGTGGCGCAAGAGATACCGGTCCAGAACACTCTGGGAGCGGCAGCGGCCGCCGAGTGACGCCCGGCGGGGAGGGAAACCAGGGCGCGCGCCGCAGTTCTTGCCACCACCGCCGTCCGTTCCCACCGCGCCCCTCGGGGCCCCGGATTATCGCCTCACCGGTGGGATTTCCAGACCGCCGCTCTCTAATAGGCCTCCGAAGGAAGCCGCTGCAAGCTCTCTTGGGAATTAAGCCGAACATCTGGACTCTCTTTCCTCTGAGTCTTCTCTCCTTTCTCCTCTTTCCCTCCGTGAAGAAGCTGAAGACAAAACCAGAAAGCCGGCGACCCTCACCTACTCGTGGACTGAAAGCCAGAAGAGGAAACCGAAAGTTGTCCTTTCTCAGTGCCTCGCAGAGCTCTGTCAGGGACATATCTGAAGCACCGCACCCTCCTTAAGCAACTGGCCCTGATTATCACACCTGGAGCCGAGAGACGCCTTTCCGCCCGTGCTCCTCGGGTCACATAGACTTTCCTGGCATTCCTGGGTCTTTGAAGAAGAGAGAACAGAGGATACTGTAGGAGAGCAAAGGCGTCCAGCGGTACCATGGGCCGTCGGAGCGCGCTAGCCCTTGCCGTGGTCTCGGCCCTGCTGTGCCAGGTAGGGGGCCGGGCGGGGCTGCTGCGCGGTGGAGGGAGGGGAGCCGGACAAGCTGATCAGCTGTCCATCCCCAAGCGACTCCCGCAGCTACGACCCCGAGAGCTGCCTGGCAGCGGGCGGCTCCGGACGGGCGCTGCGGTGCGCTCGGCCTCTGCGTCCTAGCAAGGGCCCGCGCGCCCGGGCCCCTCCGCCGCCAGTGCGTCCTCACGCCCCTTCCCTGCGCAGGTCTGGAGCTCCGGCGTATTTGAGCTGAAGCTGCAGGAGTTCGTCAACAAGAAGGGGCTGCTGGGGAACCGCAACTGCTGCCGCGGGGGTTCAGGCCCGCCGTGCGCCTGCAGGACCTTCTTCCGCGTATGCCTCAAGCACTATCAGGCCAGCGTGTCCCCGGAGCCACCCTGCACCTACGGCAGCGCAGTCACGCCAGTGTTGGGTGTCGACTCCTTCAGCCTGCCTGATGGCGCAGGCATCGACCCTGCCTTCAGCAACCCCATCCGTTTCCCCTTCGGCTTCACCTGGCCAGTGAGTGGGCACCTGCGCGCACCCGACTGGGCCTGGAGGGGTAGGGGTGGTGGGCGGGTGGCTGGCAGAGGGAGGAAGGCATTGGCCACTGATAAGGGTTGGATAATTTCACAAAGACACGCCTGTGGTCTTGATTTCTTCCCGGGAATTGGCGTGCAGTCTCTGGAGGTTAAGGAAGGCTTGTGGAGCACCAGAAGCCTTTGCAAGCTCAGGGCGTTTCTTATACACCTCGGTACTTATCTGGAGGGCCGAATGCTCCTCCCCCTCCCAAGATTGGAAGAATTGTTGTTCCTCTAGCTGCTAGGCCTCTGACTGTGCCATTGCTACAGCAGGGACTGCTCTACACCAGAAAACTAATGACAGACACAGAGGCCCTCTCTTCTTCCACATCCCAAACCTTGTTGGCTCCAGAACTCTCTCGCTTTGAAAACAAACACAACCTCCTGTATTAACATATTTTAAAAAGCACACACGGGAAAACCACTCTAAAATCATTCTGCTTTCTGAAGGAAAGTGATAGGAGTTGACCCTCACTGGCACCATACATAGATCTGACTCTGGACTTGTTAGCCCTTAATGCCCTTCCTCCTCCTCCTCTTCCTCCCCCTCCTCTATGCTTCCGGTTTATCATTCACCCTCTCCCTTTTCCCCAGGGTACCTTCTCTCTGATCATTGAAGCTCTCCACACAGATTCTCCTGATGACCTTGCAACAGGTAAGACTCCAAACTTGTACACAGTGCAAACTCCTTGCTGATACACATTTTATTTTACCCACTCACCCAAATCCTCTGATGTCTTCACTGTGCACCTGGAGGAGTTCAGAGTCCAACCCATGGTGACAGCATCCCCGCCACTCCCTCACTTCCTGGCCTCTGAGTGTTATCAGAACCAACCTGCGCATCTTCTCTCCCAGAAAATCCAGAGAGACTCATCAGCCGCCTGACGACGCAGAGGCACCTGACCGTGGGAGAGGAGTGGTCACAGGACCTTCACAGTAGCGGCCGCACAGACCTCCGGTACTCTTACCGGTTTGTCTGTGATGAACACTACTACGGTGAAGGCTGCTCCGTGTTCTGCCGACCCCGGGATGATGCCTTCGGCCACTTCACCTGTGGGGAGAGAGGGGAGAAGCTGTGCGACCCTGGCTGGAAAGGCCAGTACTGCACTGAACGTGAGTCCGCGGGAGGTCCGCTTATGGGAAGAGACACAGGCGATGGTAGAGATGGCTCAGTGGGGGAAACTGAGGCCTAAGGAGCAGAAGTGTCTTGTTTTATGGTTGGTGGCAGTTATGCCCTACTCGGGCATTTTAACAAGGGAGACCTTGTATCCACTGTAGGAAGCTGCCTCTCTTTACAGGGAGGAGTTCAGAGACAAGGCCAGGGGTCAGGAAGTAAGACTGTGCTCTCCCTAGGGCCTTTGTATTAGAAAGGGAAGGGAGGAAGGAAGGGAGGGACAGAGAAGGGATGTGGAGGGCTCATAGTCCAACAGTTCTTGCAGTGACAATGTCTCTTTGGGAAGCCCTCCCTTTCCTCCATGGAGTTAGGATGCCTGACCTGCCCACAAAGTAATCCATTTCCAAAGATTCCCTGGGATTTACTCTGTGTCCTGTCCTGTAGGGAAGTCTTCAATCCTTTGGGCTGTGGAAAGTCCACAGGCGTGCCGAGGCAGACTGCAGGCCCATATGGTAGAAAGCACCTGATTTGTGGTCTAGATGCTTACAGCGCACTGTCTGTAAAGAAATGTAGTAACTGATGTCTTGCAATGCTCTTGCAAACCAGGGGGCGAGGGTCACAGGGAGGACTCCGGCTCTGGTTCTGGTTCATAGGGACCTCAGTGGACCCCCCTCCAGCTCTCTGAGTCCCACCTGTAGGAATGGCCCTTTCCTTGCAGTCAGGGCTTGGTGAACTTTGGTTCTCGTGCCCCGGAGCAGTTGAACATTGGACTTGGTGAGGCCCAGGACCTCTGTCAGTGCCTGCAGGAGGATATGGAGTAGCTTTCTAGTTTTAATTTTTTGCCTGAGGATGAAGGGGTCCTTACTTCAGTGAGAACCTGGATGCCATTGTTGCCTAGCTTCCCATATCCTTAAGGGCTTTGGCGCGCCTTTGATGCCCCGCCTTGGCCAGAGCTGGCTGTTTTCTTAAGAACTAGAGTTGCTGACCATTAATGAGTTTCATAACTGGGGAAATGAGCCAGCTCAAAACCTCAGCCTGTGGCCACCCCCCATCTCTTCGGGCTTCTCTGGCCTCCCACTGCAGCTTTCCTCTCTAGGGGCCAATGGTTCTGGGGTAGTCAGAAATCTAAACTTTTCTTCTTATTCAAACACTGGGGTCTCCCCGCCCCTGCTTACACGTGCCGTAGATTAGATCTCCCCAAGGATGGGCGGTGGGGACTCTGCCCATTCCCATTGGTAGAGGGGTATGTGCACACACGCGCTTGTGTGAGTGCACACACACATGCTCGGGCTGGGGGTTGGGTGGGGGCAGCATTGTTGTGCTGGGGCAGCTGCGTGAGGGAAGAGACAATGGAGCAGCTGTCCTGCCCTGCACGCTGCACACCAGCTGTCCACTCTTATCTGCACACACACTTTCTGGGATATTAAGAGGTGGAGCTTTGTGCATAGAATTGGAAAGTGGGGGAGGGAGGAGGGAGAAGACTTCTGACCCTCTTTTAGAAGAAAAAGGGACGGGGTAGGAGTGGGGGCTTCTGAGAGCCCTTTTGTCCTGGAAGCTCTATGTTGAGAAGAATGCGCACCCCAGGCTTGAATGAAGTCCAAAGCCACCAGCCAGGGTGGGCCAGGCTCTGCAGCCTGGGATCCACTCAGCCTGGACCTACAGAGTAGGTACTGCTAATTTTGCCCAGTCCCACCTGGTGATACCAGGGAATTCCTGGGGTGGGGCTATAACCTATGTGTTTATTTGCTTGCAGCAATCTGTCTGCCAGGCTGTGATGACCAGCATGGATTTTGTGACAAGCCAGGGGAGTGCAAGTAAGTTTGCAAAGCTTTGTGTC
>NC_022034.1:3286511-3326286 GCF_000317375.1 Microtus ochrogaster
TCTTCTTCTTCTTCTTCTTCTTCTTCTTCTTCTTCTTCTTCTTCTTCTTCTTCTTCTTCTTCTTCTTCTTCTTCTTCTTCTTCTTCTTTTCTATGAGATTTTTCTATGTACCCCAGAGAACTTTCTATGTAGTCTAGGCTGGCCTTGAACTCATAACCCTTCACTGCAGGATCTCCATGCCACATTGCCTGGTTTACCTTTTCTTCTTGCCCCCCCCCATATAAAACATCCCAGGGAGTCAGTTGAGTGGGAGATGTTGCTCTAATAAAGGTCTGAAAACGTATAAGCTCATACTTAATGAGAATATACAGGTCTCAGCTAAAAAGTTTGCATGGGAAATGAGATTTCATATCCATAGTCCTTGTGCATGTTAAAGAAAACCAGGATATCCACCGTGCCCTTCATCTGAGAGGGGACAACAGCTCAGGGGTTTTCAGCTAGTTCTAGTGATGCCTGGTTTGAGGACTGGTAACTTCTTGTTGCTTCTGGAGATATTGGTGTGTGAGAACACTCTTGTGAATCTAGAAGGCAACATGATTGTGCTTTGCTTTTTCCAAGGTGCAGAGTTGGCTGGCAGGGCCGCTACTGTGATGAGTGCATCCGATACCCAGGCTGTCTCCATGGTACCTGCCAGCAGCCCTGGCAGTGTAACTGCCAGGAAGGCTGGGGGGGCCTTTTCTGCAACCAGGGTAAGTCCCTCCCTCTGTGATTGCCAAGTTCTCTCAAAGCAGCCTGATGCTCACTTAAAAAGTAGATTCTTCCTGTGTTTGATCGTGGGCTTTTCCTGCCCCCTTTCCTTTCCTGTCTCTACCCCGGCAGACCTAAACTACTGCACTCACCATAAGCCGTGCAGGAATGGAGCCACTTGCACCAACACAGGCCAGGGGAGCTACACGTGTTCCTGTCGACCTGGGTATACAGGTGCCAACTGTGAACTGGAAGTAGATGAGTGTGCTCCAAGTCCCTGCAGGAATGGGGGGAGCTGCACGGTGAGTCGTGGGCACTGTGCTGTGCTACCTGAAGACGGATGGGATTGTTGGTTTTAAGTAAAGTGTGTAGGTTCTTGCAACAGCTTGAGAAAGACTCTTGTGTCCTTCTTGTTCAGGATCTAGAGGACAGCTACTCTTGCACCTGCCCTCCTGGCTTCTATGGGAAGATCTGTGAGCTGAGTGCCATGACTTGTGCAGATGGCCCCTGCTTCAACGGGGGGCGGTGTTCAGACAACCCTGACGGAGGCTACAGCTGCCATTGCCCTTCGGGCTTCTCTGGCTTCAACTGTGAGAAGAAGATGGATCTCTGCAGCTCCTCCCCCTGTTCTAATGGTGAGGGTCGATGGGATGTCTGGTTACTGCCTCCAAAGGCATATGCTTTCTTATTAGAGGAACACATTGCTCTGGTAGTCATCTTGGGTTTGTAGATTCCCTGAATCAGTTCCATGAGGATTTGGGAGGAAGACATGCAATCAGGAGGATTAAGTGACACATTCGTGGTGCATGAAGTGCCCTGGTCAGCAGGCCACAACCCAGTCAGGGTCAATGTTCAGGTGCCTGTCACCATCCACAGCTCTGCAGGCTCTCCTCCGATAGAGGAAGCACAGCCATTGTGTCTTTGGGAAGGGAGTCTCGCTCCAGATAGCAGTTAGGGTACCAAGTACGAGGAGTCATGCTTTTTGCACCATGAACCTCTTGCTGGTGGAAGAGAGGTCAGGTACCTAAAATAGACTCAGAAGGGAGATGGACCCAATAGTTGCCTTTCCGTCCCTTTTCTCTTCCTCCATTTTTTTTCTTTCCTTCCAGTCTCCCTCCCTCTCCCTTTCCTTGCCCGCTTTCTCACTGTCTTCATTCTTGTGTGCCTTCTCTCCTGTTTTCAGTCCTCCTTTCTCACTCACTGTGCTGTCAGCAAATGTGATGTTCCCTGTAATCCTTAATTTCTCCCCCTGTAACCTGGATCTGGATCTGTAACCTTTGTCCGGTGGCCGTGAGAGGAAGGTAGTGATCAGGCAAAATGCCATACACAGTGCTGTCAAAATACTGATCTACAGACTGGACATGGTGGCACAGACCTGTAGTCCCAGTAACTCCAGAGACTGCAGCAAGATGGTCAAGTTCAAGGCCATCCTGCCAAATCTAGCAAGACCCTGTTTGAGGCAGAAATGTGGGGAGCAAGGTACTGGTGATGTAGGGAGTTTGCCTAATTCAGGCAACAAAAACAAAAGCTCTTATTATTTCTAATGTGTAGGTCTCGTCCTGGTGTATTTGAGACCCTAAGATACGCAGTGCAAAAGCAAACTATCATTGCATCTGTGGTATGTGTAAATCAGCTTGTCTGATTGGTGATTAAACCTCTGTGTGCCCACAGATGACTGTGCCTCCCCTGTGTTCCAGGTGCCAAGTGTGTGGACCTCGGCAATACCTACCTGTGCCGGTGCCAGGCTGGCTTCTCTGGGAGATACTGTGAAGACAACATAGATGACTGTACCTCCTCCCCATGTGCCAATGGGGGCACCTGCCGGGACAGTGTAAATGATTTCTCCTGTACCTGCCCGCCTGGTTACACGGGCAGGAACTGCAGTGCCCCCGTCAGCAGGTGTGAGCACGCACCCTGCCACAATGGGGCCACCTGCCACCAGAGGGGTCAACGCTACGTGTGTGAGTGTGCCCAGGGCTATGGTGGCCCCAACTGCCAGTTCCTGCTCCCTGAGCCACCACAGGGCCCCATGGTGGTGGACCTTAGCGAGAGGCATATGGAGAGCCAGGGGGGGCCCTTCCCCTGGGTGGCCGTGTGTGCCGGGGTGGTGCTTGTCCTCATGCTGCTGCTGGGCTGTGCTGCCGTGGTGGTGTGTGTCCGGCTGAAGCTACAGAAGCACCAGCCCCCACCTGATCCTTGTGGAGGAGAGACAGAGACCATGAACAACCTGGCCAATTGCCAGCGTGAGAAGGATGTTTCTGTCAGCATCATTGGG
Organism: Microtus ochrogaster; assembly: GCF_000317375.1. Taxonomy (NCBI): domain Eukaryota; kingdom Metazoa; phylum Chordata; class Mammalia; order Rodentia; family Cricetidae; genus Microtus; species Microtus ochrogaster. The sequence continues at coordinate 3,289,474 of NC_022034.1, forward strand.
GCTACACAGATCAAGAACACCAACAAGAAGGCGGACTTTCATGGGGACCATGGTGCTGACAAGAGCAGCTTTAAGGCCCGATACCCTGCTGTGGACTATAACCTCGTTCGAGACCTCAAGGGAGATGAAGCCACCATCAGGGATGCACACAGCAAACGTGACACCAAGTGCCAGTCACAGGGCTCTGCGGGAGAAGACAAGGGCACCTCAACACTCCGGGGGTGTGTGCTTTGAGCTGGGCAAGGAGGGCAGGAAGGTCTTTCCATAGTCTGGATATGTCCTTGTTCAATCACATTCCTGTGTGTTTATTATGGTTCTTTCTACTCTTCCTTCCAGAGGAGAGGTCCCTGACAGAAAAAGGCCCGAGTCTGTCTACTCTACTTCAAAGGACACCAAGTACCAGTCGGTGTATGTTCTATCGGCCGAGAAGGATGAGTGTGTCATAGCAACTGAGGTCAGTGTGCAACGCTCTTGTCACAGATGTGGGTAATAGGGAGAAGGTCTGTTTCTTTCTGAAGTTAACTTCCTGTCCTGTCCCATGGGCCTTTCTAGGTGTAAGATGGAAGCGATGTGGCAAAATTCCCATTTCTCTTAAATAAAATTCCAAGGATATAGCCCCAACGGATGCTGCTGAAAGGAAGGGAGGCCCCAGGGACTGCTGCTGAGAAGCGGGCTCAAGTGGAGCTGGTTCTCTCGGAGTTAGCAGAGGTGCCGGACACTGCCAGCCCGGGCTTCGGCTGCCGCTGCACTGCCTGCTGGACGTTCCCATTGCACTATGGACAGTTGCTTTGAAGATTATATATTTAAGTGGACGAGTGACTTGATACGTATAGGAAGCACGCACTGCCGACATGTCTGTCTTGGATTACTATGAGCCAGTCTTTCCTTGAACTAGAAACACAACTGCCTTTACTGTCCTTTTTGATACTGAAATGTGTTTTTTTTCTAGACGGAAAAAAAATGTGTGTTATTTTTTTGGATTTGTAAAAATATTTTTCATGATATCTGTAAAGCTTGAGTATTTTGTGATGTTCATTTTTTTATAATTTAAATTTTGGTAAATATGTACAAAGGCACTTCGGGTCTATGTGACTATATTTTTTTGTATATAAATGTATTTATGGAATATTGTGCAAATGTTATTTGAGTTTTTTACTGTTTTGTTAATGAAGAAATTCATCTTAAAAATATTTTTCCAAAATAAATATAATGAAGTACAACCTCGGGTGCAGTTTCTAGGCATTGCCTCCTCACATATCCGTTTCACAAGACCATGAGAAGAGGAACAATGTCCGTGTCTTTATAAAGGCCTTGCCTGGTGTCAGTGGAGAAGAAAGCATTCCTTCTGCTTTCTCTGGAACTCTGGATTTGCCATCACAAGCGGCCTTCGTTAGAGAGGCACCTGCAGTCTCGATGTATCTGAGTGGTACCGAGATATTTTAAAGATCTAGTGACTGCCTGCAAACATTATACTTTTAGAGACTTGGAACGAAGCTTCACTAGGGTCAAATGTCAGTTAGTCACTTTGAAATCACCATGGCGAAACTGTTCTGTCTTAGAACAAGGCTTACTCACTTCCTAGTGAGTTTATTTCTAGTTCATTCTAAAAGCTAGTGGGCTAGTTAATTCAAGCCATCACGGTGGGAAAGAAAGTAGCAGTGACCGTCTTCTTTATTGGCCACCTACTGTATGCCAGGCTCTCATTATATTTCACTCATGAGACTGGTATTATTATTTCTACCTTACGGGAGAGGACAGTGGAGCTTGGGGCGAAGTCACTGGCTCTGGAGTCCCAAGTAGCTGTAACATTAAGATCCAGGCAAACATGATCTGGGGATGTAGGACCTATGTTTTTAGTCCTTCCAGGGAATCAGTACAGAGTCAGATCCCAGATGGTAAGTACATACTGGGGAAGAGGGGGCCTTACTCTTGTGTACAAAAGGGTGAAATAGTGGGAGGGAGCCTTCCTCATACGGCTAGCTGAAAAAGCAGATAGAACTTTCCATATATCAGTCTTTGATGCTGAGGGAATGAACACTGCTGAGAAGGCACAGCCCACAGAGTCTTCTGTCCTGATCATCTCTCGGCATAGTTCTCACTGAGGACAGCCTTGGCTGTTACTAATGAGAGCGTCTCTAGTGAAGTAGTAAGAGGCCCAATCTCCCACCCACCACTTCCTCAACAGCTCTCTTGCTTACTTAGGAGCTCTTTGTATCTGGGGAGCTGGCGGGTGGGTAATTTCTCCTTCCATAAGTGGTCAGGGATGAGCTGTGGCTGGTACGTTCATCACACCAGTTTCAGGAGAATGTAACATGCTAGGATTCTTGTGAAGCCCAGTCTACAAAAGTGTTTAAACATAACACTGCTTTCATCTTCCCAACCTTGTAAAAACCAAAGGATAATTCATCTTTCATCTGGGGAAAGCAAGTGACCTGCTTAAGAAGAAGGTAGGTGGCTTAAAGCTTCTGGCTAGGAATTCAGGACCCTAGTAGAAGCTAAACTGTGTGTGTGTTGGTGCAAGTGGTTTTTCAGAGTCTGAGTTGATGCCACTTATAGTGAGAAATTCAAGTACATCAGTTAAAAACAGCCATATAAAAGCCCAGACAAGAGTGGGCCAATGGTGACTCACAACACCAAACAGCGCCCAGCCATGTTTAGCCTCTGGTCATGCCTGCCAAGGCCTGCACTCTGCTTTTCTCCAAGTATGCCATAAGGAACGAGGAAGGAAGGAACAATGATGGTGTAAAAATAGAAGATCCTTTTTAATGGGAATAATACTTGAGCTGGATCTCAGTATTTTTCAAGTTCTGAGGAGTGTTGGAGTATGGCTGGCTGCCAACATAGTAGGAAAGACCTGTGCCAACATGAATCCAGTGGTCAGAACAGGAGGCTCCAACCCCCGCCCCCCAACTTCCTCCTGTCAAATCCCATAGCCAGTATCTTTGGATTTCAGTAAGACTACAGGTTGGGATGGAAGGGAGGGAGGGTATAGTCTTGTATCTTAGGGTTTCTGTTGCTGTGAAGGGACACCATGACCACACCAATTCTTATAAAGGAAAATGTTTATTTGGGGAGGCTCTCTTACAGTTCAGAGGTTCAATCCCTTATCATCACGGTGGGACATGGTGATGTGCAGACAGACATGGTGCTGGAGAAGGTAACAGGAAGTGGTCTGTCTGACTGGGAGTAGCTTGAACATAGGAGACCTCAAAGACCACCTGCACAGTGACACACTTCCTCCAATGAGGCCACACTTACTCCAACAAGTCATACTTCCTAATAGAGCCACTCCCTTTGGGGCCATTTTCTTTCAAACAACTACATCTTACTTATAGGTTTTTCTTACTTTCTTTTTTGTTTGTTTGTTTGAACTTCAACTTTGTGCTTCCAGAAGTGTGTGAATACTGGAAAGAAACTTATTACTAAAATCATAGTCTATGAGGGCTTTCCATTTCATCATTCTCCACGTGGATCAGATACTTTCCAGTGAAGGTGAGTGCTTACATCTTCACTCATTCAGAGCTTGCGTAGACTCCTGGGTGGTTGTCACCCAGTGGAGACCGTTGTGGCCTTCTCTCTTGATATCACAGCGGAGGGAACGGTGCTGAATGTGGCTGGCTTCTTGGCAGGGCTGTTTCACAATGCTTTGTGTTCTGAGCACCTTTCTCCCTTGCAGAGTCCTTGTCTGCCTCCTGCGACTTGTCTTTCTTCAACCTCCCTGGTTCCTTTGGGTGGAGGAAGAGCAGCAACTGCTTTGTTAATTTTGTGCCTTCATGAAGTTCAAAGTAATGGCAACCACCAAAATAGAAGTGTGCTGGCTTTGCAAAGGCTTCTTCAAGGGCTCAGGATGTGAACCTACTCATCCAATGGGCAGAACTCCACAGGTGTACTTACTGCTTTGATCTGATAGCTGTAAATTCAATGCTGCTCAACAATGTGAGTGACAAAGTATTTTTTCCTCCAAACTGAACCTGCATTTGATACATCTCTAATCACACGATCAAGCAGAGGACCACAGGGGGCTAAGAGCCTCCTCAAGGAGAGCAGGGTCTATATTCAGCATCCTGGGAACTATGTAGGTCAGCTAAGCTGCTGGGACAACAAAAGAATATACAGAGAACTGACAAATTAACAGGGGATGATATGTATCCACTGACTGCAATGTCTAGATCTGGTTTCTGTTTCAAAGAGTTTAAAAATTTATGAGCAAACTGGAGAAACTTAAATGCTGCCCAGATACCTCAGTGGTTGCAAATGTGTACTTACTCAGTATTTAGGTGTGATATATTCTTCTTTTGAAATCAATAAAAAGAAGAGTCCTTTTCATTTAGGGAAAAACTCTGAAGCGTTTCTGAATGAAGTAGTATGGGTTAGAAAATCTATTTCAGGCCCCCAGATGGGATGTGCTAGCAAGTGGGGGTAGAACAAACCAGGGGTTACACCAAGTGGTTGAAGCTGGATAAACATAGCTGGAGTCAATTTTACTTCTCTCTCGAATGCTTGAAACTTCCCATAAGCAGACATTTTAAGATGAGCTTTTCAATGACTATGTGTGTAGTGATCTTTCTGTGGGCTGTAATGTTCGAGTGTGAGGGGCTTAAGCGAGGTTTTCTATTTATTTATTATTTATTTATTTATTTATTTATTTATTTATTTATTTATTTATTTATAAGATTTCTGCCTCCTCCCCGCCACCGCCTCCCATTTAAGCGAGGTTTTCCATCTTGGCATATGCATCTTTCAGATGGGAAATCTTATAAAACTCAGGGTAAGCAGTCTTGGTTGGGTGCAGAGAGTAGTTCATTCAAGAATTTTCATAGCAGAATCTTGGGTCTAAACTCCACTCCATGTGGGCTCTGCACATGATCTAAGTGCTCCACTGAGCCTACAGCTAGCCAGTGATGCAGTCGTGTGGGACTGCTGAAGGTCCTGTTCCTGCTGCTGCCACTATGTTGTTCAAACACAGTGGCTCACTAATCTCAGCGTGTGCTGAGATGAATAATAGTTTCTATGATTTCAGCACAGGGTTTCAAATTCTTAACTTGGCCTCTTGGGCCTTGGTGTAATCTGGCTCCTGACTGTCCCTGGTATTTCAGCTCATGTTCTTCTCCCTTTGACCCTTTAGCCTTTGGCTCTATCCAAATAGGCTGTGGGAAGATCCCTAAACCTTGTACTTTGGAAGTAATTCTCCAGCTGCTGATATGCTGTGTTCTCTTGTCATTCTGATCAACTCTCTGAAAATGCCCTGCAGTCAGGAAGCCTTGCCTGGACATTTGATCACGGTCAGTGTCCCAAGAATTTGTAACCATAACTTGAATCCAAACATAGAAATTATCTGAGCATTTGACTGTATTCCTTTGTTTTTATTCCGAGAGCTGGTTGTGGAGATACAACTCAAATACACAGTGAGTGCCTGTTTACCTGGTATTGGGTAAGCCGAGTTTGCTATTTCTCAGCCTATGAACTTTTTGAAAAACACCAGGAAAGATAGAGGGTACTATTCTGACTATAACATGGCTCACACAGGAGGTGTGCTAGGAGATAGACAGTAGTGTTTCTATTAATGCAAGATACTGGAAGATTCCCTGACATTTCTGACATTTGCCATTTGAAAACAAGCCAGAGACGACTTTTTAAGAGTATTGTATCCCTGTAGAATATTAGTGTCTTAAAAAAACACAACAGGCTGGGCGGTGGTGCCGCATGCCTTCAATCCCAGCACTCGGGAGGCAGAGGCAGGTGGATCTCTGTGAGTTCGAGGCCAGCCTGGTCTACAAGAGCTAGTTCCAGGACAGGAACCAAAAGCTATGGAGAAACCCTGTCTCGAGAATCCAAAGAAAAAAAAAACACAACAGTTTTGTATTTATGTTCATTTGCATTACATCACTGCCGAAGGTGCCATCATTAGATCTTCCATCTGAGCTAAAGCAATACACTCTCTTTTTTTTTTTTTTTTTTTTTGCTTCTTAAGAGACATCCAAGTCTTTGTAGAAACCTTTTCTGGATACTTACTCTTAATATTTCAACTTAAATAGAAGTGATATTGACTGCTGGAGGCAACCAGAATGAAACCGTGTTGTAGGATATATCATATCTTTTTTTTTTTTTTTTTTTGCTTCTTAAGAGACATCCAAGTCTTTGTAGAAACCTTTTCTGGATACTTACTCTTAATATTTCAACTTAAATAGAAGTGATATTGACTGCTGGAGGCAACCAGAATGAAACCGTGTTGTAGGATATATCATATCTTGCACAGAAGGGAAAAACAAGACTAGGATCACTCATTAAAGTCTTAACAGGGAGATTGAAGATACAGGAAGAGGAAACTGCTCAGGATTTCAGGCTGGGCCTCCTGCTGCAAAGGAGGAACATGGCACAGTGTTCATGACTGGCCAAGAGGTGGTCACTTTTCAGCAGACATTTAAACCCAGCTAATATTCATACAGCCATGGCCCTTCTTAGGACAAAGCTTCTCTGACTCTGTCCAAGAAAAAAACACCATTGAGAATAAGCTAGGTAATCTTATATATGTTAACTTGAGCTTCCGAGTTATCAAAGGAGAAGGACAGACATATCTGCTTTGAGGTCCTGGCTGTAGAACAGACCTTTGACAGCTGAGTCTTGCTTTACAACTGGATGTGGACATTTGATGAATAAAATCAGAAGTTTGTTACTTTCTACCCCCAGCTCACCACCTTTTAGACATTGCAGATATCAATGGTGGTTCAAACTGTGGGTTCTACTTTGGTCTAGATGTTCAGGGTCATTTTTTTAAAAAGTAACCTGAGCTGTATCTTTGATAGGATTAGTATTGTTTCAGAGGAGTAGGGACAGGGTAGGTAAAAGGAGGGAGGAACAGAGGGGTGTGAGAAATAGGGAGGGATGGAGGAGGGAAAGCAGGTTTGCTCTTAGGTAATTTTCCCACTTACAGAATTAACAAGCACCATCCCTTTGTGAATTAGAATGGTGCTGGGTGTGGTGGCACACAGCTTAATCCAAACACTTGGGAGGAAGAAGCAGGCAGATATCGGTGAGTTAGAAGGCATCCTGGTCTGTGTAGCAAGTTCCAGGATAGCCACAAAGATCCTGTCTCAAAAGGAAGGAAACAAAAAGAATTAAAATGGTACCAAACCAGCATAATTTTTTAGCTGTGTTATAAACACTGATAACCAAATGTAAATGTAGCTCTCACCCTTAGCAAAAGTTTCTTCTCTTTGCTAAAGATGGAGACTATTACAGAAAATCATAACTAGTCAAAATACAGAGAACAACTGGCCATGAGATACCCATCCCCACTGGGTACATCTACAGATCTACAGCACAGCTCCTGAACCCAAGGCTCAGGGAACACCCCCAGAAAGTGGATCAGAAAGACTTTAAGATCCATGGCCGGAATTCTGCTGTGAGATTGTGTCTCCTAGAAATGACAGGGAAGCCACACCAATGAGACCTCAACAATTTGGCTACCTAAACAAGACCTGAATGAGGACTGCACTAACAGACATGCTAACATAAAGGGGCTGTCTCATGGGGCTTCGCCCCTAGAAGAGAAACTATAGACAAGTAAGGAATGTTGAGAGAGGGAGACTCAGTCTTTCCCAGGGATGAGCCCCTGAAATGGTTATCTAGCACCAAGTGGTCAACCCAGAAATCATATCTAGACAACCAACATTGAACAGGGTCAGCAGGACCTGGGCTCATTCTGAGACTATACAACCACACCAAATGAACTAATATGTGAAAGATTAAAAACAAACCAGAATGAGCAGGTTGTATTTATGTGTTGGCATGCATATATATGTTAAAAATTAGAGAATAATAAAATTTTAATAATAAAAATTAAAGAAAAAGAGTCCACAAATTTGAGATGACTGGGTGATTTGACCTTGGAAGTGAAAAATATTTACCACACAAAACTCCATATGCTGTTGCTGGGACTATTTGTTCATGATTTAGAGCAAGTGTACTTCCTTAAGGCAGTTTATAGATTCCTGTATTTACTGAATCCAGTGTCCATGCTGACCTCCATAACAGTTATAACAAATGAAACCCACGTTTGCCTTGGAGGCACAGATTTCTCTGGACTGACAGATGCCTTAGGGTCTGGTTCTTCTTGGGGGCATAGACATTATGACCTCAAGCTTGGGGTCATCCCTGCCAAGGATCCACAGTAAAGAGATACAGGCACCTGGAGCTCATACAGAGCTCCTGCTCTGGGCTCTATCAACCCATCCCTAAAGCCCTTGGCCTCTTTTGTTGGGTGCTACACCAAGTCCTACAAAAATAATCTGGCTTTAAAGCTCGTCATTCAACCCAACCAGCTGACAAACCAATAAACAGACCTTCCCAACATTTATATTGTAGCCAGCAAACATCTCAAGTGGAAAAATTACTGTAGGCTACTCTCTGTGTGCTAATTTTTTTTAACCATTTCCTCTATATCGATTGATTCAAAATATGGTCTGTTTAATAACATTTACTGAATCATCACACATTTAACACACCAATTTTTCCACTTTTTAATGACAATGAATTGAAATTTCATCAGCAGTAAAATTGTTTTGTCAAGAGAAAACATTCTAAGCATTCTAGGCAGTGTTGTTATGGATTTCTGAACTCCCAACAAAATTTATACCAGTTCGTAATGTTACCATTTCTTCTTTCACCAAAGAGACACTATGACTTTAAAAGTTCATTTGTCAATGTGAGAAATGAAAAAATGGTATATCTCTTTTAATTCTGTTTAACACAGACTGATGTGGGCAGCCCCTTCCAGAATGTCTGACTGACGGACACTCCTCTACAGACCATTAGTCACTTTTCTTGAAGCTTCCAGAATATTTAGAATATTCTCTCATGTGCTTTGAGCTTTATTTATTAGTTGGTGTGGTTTTACCTTCTCACTCCTGCTCTTGGGTTCACGTTATATAGCCCAGGCTGACTGGGCTATTGGTTGAGTCCCAGCTTCTTGACGGCTGGGATTACAGGTACTTGGCTAGTCCTTCTTTTTAAAACTAGCATGATTTTAGGTGGGATTCACATGCAGCAATATGCATACATATTATTAACTTTCACAGAGATGTACAAACTGTCAGTATTTTACATACACAGAGAGGCATTTATGTCTTTGATGAAGCGAGCATGCACCTATTAAATGTATAGTGAGGTGGATGTGTATGATTGGCACATAGCAGGGTAGATGTGTCTGATGGAGGAGGGTCATCTTTCTATCTGTTGTTTCATTGGTTAAGTAATAAAGAAACTGCTTGGCCTCTGATAGGGTAGAATTTAGATAGGCGAAGTAAACAGAACAGAATGTTGGGAGAAAGAAGCTGAGTCAGGAGTTGCCATGATTTTCCTACTCCAGAAAGATGCAGGTTAAGATCTTCCCTGGTAAGCCACCTCGTGGGCTACACAGATTATTAGAAATGGGTTAGATCAATATGTAAGAGCTAGCCAATAAGAGGCTGGAACTAATGGGCCAGGCAGTGCTTAAAAGAATACAGTTTCCGTGTAATTATTTTGGGTAAAGCTAGTCGGGTGGCGGGAAGCAGCCCCACCGCTGGTATTACAACATGTGTCAATGATTGACACACAAGGAGGAGGGCGTATGTCAACTGTTTACATACAACAATGTGTTTATCTGTGGGTTACATGCTGTGTGGTGGAGATGTCTGTGGTTAATATGCAGCGAGGGAGAAGTGCTTCTATGATTGACATGTAGTCAAATGCACACGTGTCTTGTGCTCAAAAGAATATACACTGCGAGACTCAGTCTGTGATGTAGACAAAATATAACCATTCACCTAGAGAGTATTCCTCTGGTTAGTCCCTGTCATCAAGATCACAGGTCTGACCTCTCTCCTCTGTCTGGACTACACCTCAGCGTGTGTGTGAGTTGGTACTGTTTTAATACACTGTTTAGCAATTCCATAGACTTGTCACGGGTAGGCAGATGACTGGGACCCTAACCTCATTCCCGTTCACGTGAGAAGCTAGGATCTGGCTTCTCTGCCCAGTGTGCCTAACAATGCTGTCTTGTGGAGGCTCCCAAAGGTGAGTTAATATCTTTGATTAGCTTCCCACCCCACTTCTTGAACCCTTGAATCTGCTGTCTTTGCACCTATTGGACCAATATACTTCTCTGAGGTTACTGCTCCCTTGTTGAAGGTTTTGAGCATTTGCTCACAAGCCAGCTCTTCTAGGAAATTTGGAGGACATGGCTAGAACAACAAGAAATGGCTCTTCCAATGGCTTCAGGAAGGAGAAGGGCAGCCACTCTCTCTCTCCCCAACTACCATTTGTCTGTCAGATTAAACCGCCACTTCTGACTGATATCTAGGGCCAGACAGGGTAGGAGGATTGGGCAGCTAGGGGCTGAAGGACGTGTCTTGGGGTCTGAAGACTTGTGTGAGAAAGGGGAATACAGGACCTCAATGTGCCTCCGTACCTCTGTGCCACTATCTACCTGGATCTCTTATCAAGACTGTGGCCTCCCAGGGTTTATCCAGAGCCTGAGCGGAACCCGACCACTCCCAGTCATTAAACACACCTTCACACCTATTCTTATGCCAAACTAGAGAGAGTTTAGCCCATTATCCACTCAACTTGAAAAAGCTGAAATCAGTATCATTGTTCAAATGACTGGATCACACGTGTCCAACGAGTTTTTAATTACAAATCACCTTCCGGCATCACACTGTAGACAACTATCTGAATAAAAACAGTCGACGGTACAACTGGCCATCACCAGCAGTAGATGATGGGATGCACCTCCAGGATCTCACATTATATCCTTCTGGGTGGCATTAGAGAAATCAGCCTTGTGATCACCAAAGTGAAATCAGTCTCGCTAAATGATGGGCCTCTAGCACAGCCTGCCACGCCCACACTGTGATAAGGAGCCTGAGCCTCCAGCTGATAGGTTCTGAGATGCAGAAGAATGGGATTGTTCAGGTAGGTGTCTGTAGTCTCTCCTTGCAAATCCCAAAGGATCCAATCACAGGGCTCTATCTACCCTTAGGGTCTCATTCATCTGGTCACCCCTCATCCGCTCTACCAGACCACCACAATCAGATGCAGTGACTATTGTTTTACCCCTCACAGTGGGCACTAACTCATGAAGGCCTTGTGAATATTCAAACCATACCCAAGCCATGGTACCTGCCTGCTGCCCTTTTACGTCTTATATATCCGCAGATCAAGGTCACGGGGGGCCGCATAATGAGGCAACCCACAAGCTGCACTGCTCAGACCGTTGGAGCCCTTAGTGAGGTAGACAGTTCTTACTTGTGGTGAGTCCTTTGGGGTCTGAAGCTGTCTCCTCTTTGTACAGTGCCAACCAGCTCTTCACCCCATCTCCCACTTAGGAAATCTCAATGTTGACATTTGTAGGGAGCAGATCTAGCATCTCTGTACATTTATACTTTGTTCCTCTGGCCCACTAAGGAAGTAAAAATCCTGAATTAGCTCTTGAGGTCATCCAGGTTAACATGGTCTGTGTTATCCTAATTCTAGAAGGCAGGACCTACCAGGCAAGAAACTAGTCCTTCTGTGGTGACTCCTTGAGTTTGTGTTTTTATGTCTACAGCAGAAATGTCAGGCTTTGTTGATAGGGTTCTATTCTTTGTGGCTACGTTCTATATTCAATGCTAGCTGCCCCGAATGTGACCTGGAATAGCCCTGATTTCTAACATCTTTTTATGTCTCCAGAATAGTGTCTTGTGTGATGGCTACTCATCAATATTTGCTGAGTAGATTACTGGAGGAAGGAAAAGATAAAAGGAACTTCCTTCCCCATCCCCGGCTAATACCCATCCTACAGAGTTCTAAAGAATTACAACCCAAGAATGGGTGTGGAGGCTCATGCCTTTAATCCCAGCACTTGAGAGGCGGAGATATGAAGATCTCTATGAGTTTGAGGCCAGTCACAGCCAAACAGAGGAACCCTGTCTCAAACAAACCAACAAACCACAAAGATTGAAAGCCAAGTTAAAGATTGGGTGGAGAGGTCTGTGTCATGGGAGGGCAAGAACTGGTCAGTAAGCACTTTTAGGGACCAATACTGCAGACAGAACAATCGTCCCCTAAGATGCCATTGTCCTAATCCTGGAACCTCATATGGTAGTGGCTTGTCGCAGATGTAACTTTTTAAAAATATTTCTCTGTCTGAGTGTTTTGCATGCCTGTATGTAAGTTCAGCATGTGCATGCTGTGCCTGCCACCCTCAGAAGTCAGAAGAGGGCATCAGATCCCCTTAGCTGATGCTGTGGAGGATTGTGACCTACCATGTGGCGGCTGGAAACTGAACCAGGCTGCTCTCAAGAACAATGAGTGCTCTTAACCACTGGGCCATCTCTCTCACCTTGCAGATGCAATCCCATCAGGGATTTCCCTCAAATGCTGGAGCCCTGATATAGTAATGAGGGTCCCTAAGAGAAAAGACAGGCATACAGGTTATAGTCGGAGAAGGAGGTAACCACAGGACCAGTGACTCAGAGTGGCCGCAGGATGAGGGCAAGGGTTCTGAAGTTGCAGAGAAGCAATGTGCCACTGGGTTGACTCTTAGGAGCAGAAAAAGATGCCCTCTGAAGTCTTCAAGAGGAAAGATCCCTCAGAACCCCCGGACTTTAGTCCAATAAGTCCCCAGTTCAACTCCTGACCTTCGGACTCTAGTGATAACGTGTTACTAAAGTCATGGCTGTGATATGCTGTTACAGAAGCCAGGAAGCTAACACACAGGGCAACTCCTTGGGAGGGATTATAGGTGCGCAGATGGAAGTTTCCAGGCCAGGTTCTGTGCTCAGCTTCTTGTGCAGCCTGCTAAGATATTGAAATTTTATTTCTTATACCTTGTAGGTTTCTGTTACTCCAGACCCTCATGACAGTAGAGATCAACCTGTCCCTTCTCTAAGACACAGAAATGGAGGAAGGAAACAAGGAAACAAGTTGGGGTCCATGTCAGCAGGGTCTGGTTCTGCTGTGGCCCCACCGCTCAGCTCCTGTTTCTTGACCACCAGTTAGATGCAGTCACCGAGTGTCCAGATCCCAGGGTACTTCTGCAGGAAAAAAATGCACAGTTCTTTCCAAAATGCCATTAGAACTTCAACAATGGGACCAAATAACAGGTGCCAGGAGCAGCTGCTGACGGTTAGCAGCTCTTCTTTCAAACATATTTTGTGTGGGGAAACCAAGGGCTTTCAGAACTGCTTTGTTCTGGAATGTTTAAGGCTATTTCCTGTCTCTTCCTACTGCAGCAGCTTTGGTATTCCTGAGCTGAGTCAGGAGGTAGGGCACCGGGAAGCCCCAGGTCAGAGCAAAAACCTCAGTCACTAACCCCTTGCAGTTGCTTTGAGACAGCACTTGATCTTCCTGGTATCTTTCTGAAATGAACTGTTGGCTCCATTGTAAGCCTAGGCCACGATAGAGAGGGTGCAAATTGTACAAATGTCTCAAGGGCACAAAGAGAGGGGAGAGGTAGGATGCAGCTAGAGCTGGTCTGATCTCTGGCAGACACCTTCTGTACCGCCATCCCACGGTGTTTCTAGCACCGTTGGTTGTCCTGCGAGCAAGCCAGGACACACGGACTATCCCAGGCTGTAATTGCCTTTGCTCACTCACTCCACAAATATTTATTGAGTTACCTGGCACTGGGCCTGTGCTTGCTCATGGCACGACATTTATGGCCCACAGCACAGATGTGCAATGTGTCTACTGTACATGGGAGATAAAATGGGGCCCCGTGCCTGCAAGCTGGGACTCGGTCCCCTGGCCTTACAGCACTTAGGCTCCCCAGGCAAATCGACAATTTCTACTCTTGGTTTTTATTCAGTGACACTGTTTCTCTGTTTTGATGGCACAGATGTCTTCATTTGCGATGGCAGCAAAAGGCCAGAGAACTGTGAGGGGACGACCTCACGCTGGCGCCTTCGCAACAGGTGCCTCTTGTTCAGCTCCTGGGAGGGCGTTAGCACAGGGCCTTGAGAATAAATAGTTCCACAGATATTTTCAGAACTGACAAAGGATTTTGCACTCAAGAACCCAGAATCCTACTGAGCCTGGTGCATGAAGGCAAACCATTCTATTGTGCACTACCCGAGCTGGGGCTTAGAACCTGACCCTTCCATGGGTCAGCTACAAGTTATACCAGGAGCCCATACTCAGCTTTGGGTGGAATCTTGTTTCTGGGTAGGTAGAATAAGGGTCTGGTCTTTTACCTCCTTTGCTGTTATAATCTCAAAGCAAAATGGGAAACTATCTAATAAAGTCTAAGCAACCACCTTTGAAGCCACTCTGGAAGACATAGCATGTCAAGCAGACACCAGGGGCTTTTCTTTCCCATACCTCCATAAGCTCAGTGCCAGAGTTAACTTCTTAGGGCCCAGGTGGCTGAAATAAGAATGGCCCTAAGGCTCATATATTTGAACGTTTAGGGAGTGGTACTATTTGAAATGATTAAAAGGATTAGTAGGTGAGGCCTTGTTGGGGGAAGTGTGTCACTGGGGGTAAGTTTGAGGTTTCAAAAGCCCATGCCAAGCCCAATCTCTCTTTCTGCCTACAGATTAGGATGTAGCTGTCAGCTGCTGCTCTAACATCTGCCAGCGTGTCGCTATGATCTCCACCATGATGACAAAGGATTAAAACCACTGAAACTGTAAGCAAACCCCCAATTAAGTGTTTTCTTTCGTAACAGTTACCTTGGTCATGGTGTCTCTTCACAGCAATAGAGCAATGACTAAGATTCCAGGTCTCTGAAAGCTCCTTTGGGGTAAGACTTCCTGCCTGTGGTGCTGAGGACATGTCTTATGGCACTGATCTCATAAAATTGGTCTCAATTATTCTAGGGGTCCTATTTCATAGCAGGTTGGCCTCCATCAAGGAGAAGTCAAACTCTTTGGGGGCCTTAATACTCTCCTTCCCCAGAGTCCTCCGCGTTAGTACTTTCTATCTCTCTTTGGTTTTCCCTACAATCTCTATAACTAATACTGCAGACTGAGTAGACAAGGGTCACAATCCACTCTTTCACAATGCAAAAGAACGGATGTCTAAGATCTGGAAGGTAGGGTGGGCTTCCCCTGAGAATCGTTTCTGGCTTCCCTGAGCCTCTACAGATGCTAAAGTCTTTGGTTTCCTCCAGTGTGTAGTTGTATCCCATCTCTGTCTTTCTTCTGCCTTTAATACCTTAGTCTGTATGTAGGGTCCAGTCTAATCCAATCCGATCTCACCTCTACCCATAACTACAGCAAACCCCCTCCTTTCAGTGAGAGTCACACAGCGAGGAGTGAGTGGCCCCATCGTACCTTCTCCAGATGCATCATCACCATCATCAACCAGGGAATCCAAAGCTCCTCCTCAGTGGGGGACTTCTGAGACCTCTCAGTTGAGGTGAATGAAGTGTAGCAATATTCCTGAGATAAACAGGTGCTGCCTGACACTGGAACCAACCAAACCCTCCAGGAAATCACACAAGCCTGTATGATTGGAGGCGAAAGAACATTCTAGATCAGATGCCAAGTGGGACAGGCACTGCAAGAACCATGGGAAACTCTTGACATGCAGTAGCTTGGTGTCCACCAGTAGATGCAGCTGTGTGGACAGGTGGCGCGGGCTGCCGAGTCTGCTCAGTCCAGGGAATTGTCCTTGAATTACAGGAGCTGCAGCCACAGCTGGAGATGGTGCAGGCAACGGAGAACCAATCATGTGCTGTCTGTCTAGAAAAGTCCATTCCAGAGCTTTCTCCACCCCTAACTGACAAACAATGCCTAAATCCCTTTATCTGGAGACAAATAGAAAGTGTATTCTCGTACCGAATAATTTAAACTGATAGTCTTGCCAGCTGTTGAGGGGACATATGAAAAAAAAAAAAGCCGGTGACATCTGGTTGGCTTTGACTTCTTTTGACAGAAGTATTTCTCCTGGTAGGAGGGCTATTTTCTAAGAAGCCACATCGAGTTTCTGGCCTCTTCATCTTAGGCCTCCAATCTTTGACCTCTTTGAAAAACAAAAAGGGATGTGAATGCCTGTTTCAAACAACTACGGCCCAAATCCCAGGCAAGGGGTGGGTGGGTGTCAGCACAGAGTAATGGTGGGCAGCCTGCCGTATCCCAACTGCTCTGCCTTTCTCAGGGAGTTAGAGCTCCTTGTTCATATCTGCCTTTCAGCCACCACCCTGCTTCTCCTCACTGCCTAGATCCTAGACTGTTTTTAAAGAGTAAATAACACCAGTTAAATGAACATTGGAATTGTTTGATATTCACTTTTTAGTTTTTCCCCCAATGCTAATGGCATGGGCTAGCAGGAGAAGTTTCACTGATTCCAGACAGGGTCAGCCCTTTGCAGGTGAGGTCTTTTCTGAGGACGTTGGCCTGTGGGACTCCCTTCATGTCTGCCTTCCTTCACTTGTGTGCTTATACCATCTGCTTACGAACAGACCCATGCTCAGAGGACAAACATCCACAACACAGGTCAGAGGGATCTTGGGTAGACCTCTCTGATGAGGGGAGCTGAACCCCACGCATCTCATCAAGTGTCCTGGCTTCGCCGCATCCTGGGTTTTGGGGTGTGGAGTGTTCCTCCTACATCTTCCCTTGACCATGGTATCAGGCTCTAATCTGGTCAAGAGAAGCACCTACTTTTTTTTTTTTTTGAAAGACAGCTTTCCTGAGTACAGACCCTTCCCCCAGTACAGTGTGTGTGTGTTATGCCATGGAAAAGGATCTAAAGTCTGTCCATGTCACCCTTCACCTTGGTGCCTTGGTGGCTCAGGAATTGATCCAAGGGGGACCGAGGTACAAACCTGCAGCTTCTGACTCAATTCTTAAAAGCAGCCTGCTAACATGATGGGCCCAAGGAGATCTGGGCAGATGCCTGAGTGTGCTGCATCTAAGTAGGTGTGCTATGTCCAGGGTGTGTGTGTGTGGGAGGGTCATGGTGTGGGATGCCTGAGTGTGCTGCCCCCAGTGTACTGCCGAGAGTGTACTAGCACCAGTGTGTTGCCCTTAGTGTGTGCTGTCCCTGAGTGTGCCATCCCCGAGTGAGTGTGCCATTCCCCAAGTGAGTGTGCCATCCCCGAGTGAGTGTGCCATCTCCGAGTGAGTGTGCCATTCCCAAGTGAGTGTGCCATCCCCACTGTGCTGCTCCTGCATGTGATGACCCCACTGTGCTGTTGTGTTGTAAGATTTATGATTTTTCTTTTTCCACTTTCTAGTAGCATAGTAAAGATTTTCCTATGAACTTATTCATAATAAACATTCTCTTTTTAATGTTGCTGTAGCTCTTATTAGAATGTGTCGGGAAAATTAAGGATTTAAAATGTTATTTTCTTCCTAAAACCTTGTTTATTTCTATCTTGATACATGTTACTGTTTGTGGACCAAAGGTACATTTAGCTGCTATAGTGGGTAGCTGTCCAACCCACCAATCTCTTAAAAATTATTTCAGCCATAGAAGGAGATCCTGTATGACTCCTCTCTGCAGTATAAGCTGGGAAGCAGCTCAGAAATTCCAACGTCAGCTTTGATTTCTCAGTTCATGGTCTGGTTTCTGCCCAGAGTTGTCAATGTCCAGGGCTTGACTTAGTTTCCTGGGGCGATTGCTGGTCAGTGACGAGTGATTGGCTCTATGTTTTAATCTGCATGCATGGAATTTACCAAATAACCTGTATCCAATGCACAGAGAAAACTAGGCCAATGCCAGTTAAAGTCAAGTGCCGACCACCAGCTCAGTCCCTTACACACCATCCTTCTAGGGAGTTCTAAAAGGCTGGCCTTGCAGAGGTGAGAGTGTTTTTCTAGTGATGAAGTTGGGGCCTGCATCTGCTCTGTTGCTGTCAAACTGTTCTCTGGGTTTTGGCTCAAGAGGAGACTTAGGAGGTGTCCCACACATTCATCAATTTGAGATTTCTCCACTGCTATCTGAATCTCTCACTCAAGCTTGGACATTGTGACCCAGATACACTGTCTAGGAGCTTGCTGTCTTCTTTGGGCTTTTTATGTAATCAGAAGACTTTCGGCAGCAAATGCTCCAGAGAAACTTGGCAAGTACTTTGGACATTTTTGTGACGCTGGCGGCTTGGTGTCAAAGCAGTAGTTGTCAGTTGGTTTTGCCTTAGAATTTCCTTCCAGAGACTGACCAAGCTAGCTGAGAAGAGAAGGTGGAATTGTGCACCCCTTCCCTGTTGCTATGGCAACCGTCTAGTTGCATGGCAAGGTACCTGAGGAGTTTGAAGCACCATGGGTCTCATGAGGGCTTGGGCCTTGGCCAACAGCATCCTCACAGGATGCCTCCATCGGATGCCGCCATCAGCCCCATTTGAATCCTCTGCCTGACTTTGCCCCACTCTCCCTCTCTGTGAAAAGGAGGGATAGTAGTTGCTACTTTGTTTACTTCTAGAAAGGTTGATGCTAAAAGCAGATGTGGGTGAGCTCAGAGACATATTCTATATGAACTCTCAGCCCTCATGTTTATTTTGCTTAGAAAAAGTGCTATCTCCTGGGTCATACTTTGTTTTTATAGCTCAGAGCATTCTTGGATGCAAATAAGTTTGTAAGAAAGTTTACTGATGTCCTAGGCATATGTCTCTGCTGCTTTACTTCAGCTCTTGAAGAGTTTACATCTGTGCCAGACAGGACTGTGAGCTGTTTGAAGAACGGAACCAGGTATCAATGACCAGGAGTATCTACTGCATTTTACTCCCGTGAGAGGGCTGTGGTATTGCAAGCAGCAGCAGCAGCAGCAGCAGCAGCAGCAGCAGCAGCAGCAGCAGCAGCAGCAGCAGCAGCACACGCTGGCCACAGAGCGTGGAGTGTGCCGGTGTTTGTTAACCTTCTCAGCTTCCCAGGAGTCAGCTGAGGGTGGAACCAAGCACTCCGAGTGCCTCAGCCCATCCCCAATGTAGGTCTATGTGTGGCAGCAGTAAACCAAAAAAAGAAATTCTATTTTCCTTTGCTCATTTATTGGCATGAAGGTTTATTTTTACCCCATGTGTTTTGTGCTGATGACAGCCTTGGGGAGGCCCCAAAGTGCCATGTGCCTGGGCCGACAGGAACAGCTGGCTGCGTGGAGACAAAACCCTCAGTTTTCAGGGGGTGAAGTCACTCCAGAAGCCCATGGCTGCTTTCTGAGCGAGCATTGTTGACTCACTGTCACAAATGAGCTCCTGGCTGGGGACCACAAAGTGGGATGAGGAGGAAGAAGAAATACAAGGAGAAGCAGATGGGGAATGAGCACATGTAATCCCAGCACTTTGGAGGTGGAGGAAGGAAGATCAGTAATATCCCTTTCTCCTACATAGTGAGTTTGAAGACAACGTGGGCTACTTGAGGCCCTCTCCAAAGAGACACAAGAATTCAGAATGAGCGGCGAGAACTGGACAGATGGTTCAATGGCTAAGAGCACTTGTCACTATAGAAGAGGTCTCAGGTTGATTCCCAGTAATTACAAGGCTCACAGTTACTCCACTTCTGGGGAATCTGACCGCATCTAATGAACCTCTCTGGGCATCAGGTATGCACTTGGTTCACATACACACAGGCAGGCACAGAAAATAAAATAAAGCCATTTAAAGGAAGACAGGAGGTGAGCCTGTTTCTTCTTTCCCATCTTGTGTCCTTGAGTAGAGAACTCTGGTGGATGAGGTCAGCAGTTTGAAAATGTCTGTATGTCACAACTATAGTTTTCCAGGATGATTATGGCACGCAGAGGCTCCGCTTCCCAAATGTTCATGTGACAGTTGGGCATCAGGTATCATCACCAATAGATTTACTTGAGAATGATTGGTTCCCTGCAGCCACAGTTTGTCACGGGGCATCATTTTTGTTGAGTATGATCTGTGTTCCATCTGAGAAGCTCATCTGGGCCAGCTGAGGCCTTACTCCATGGAGTTTGAGCAGTTGTGGGGTTTTATGTACCTTCTCTGGAGGGTTAGCTCCTTAGCGAGCTTTACACTTGGGCTGGCAGGACCTGCTGGCTCTAGATAACTCCACAAACTATATTTTACATGTTGTGATCCTAAGAAAGCCCTATATATCCTCCATGTCCACTCCTCCAGGAAGCCTTTCCTCAATTACAGTATAAGGCTAATGTCCCTTTAGCAAGCCTGCAGGATGTATGTCTGCTCTTCTACAGAAATGAATAACTTCCCATCTCTTTCCTGAGTCTAGAACAGTTCTTGGCCATATTTAGAACTTATTTGGCTTGTGGTCAGCGAATCGAAAAGATAAAAAATTTACTGAGTTGGTATATATGTATTAGGAATCGTCATTGCCATCAGATCATTGACCTCTATCCATGTGGAGTCAGCTTCAAGACAGTCAGGGCACTTTCCCATGCTGGTCCAGCTTCCACAGACTGAGCATCCTCACTGCTGTGAGCCCGTCCTTCCCAGCTGCTCTGCTAACAGTGGTCCCACCTGTCTCTCAGTGGTATCTGTATCGTCACAGACAAATGAGCGGCTTATTTACCATGACTTTTCAAGGATAATTACAGGGTTCTTGGCTTGCCATTGCTAGCTGGCAGAACTCATAGCTGGAGACCAAAGGAAATAAGAGTTGAAAACTCATAGATAGCACACAGCTCCGTGACCATGTGGTTCCTTACACAATATTTCGGATGCAACAGATAAATAGGTGACACTATATTTTGATTCTCTTGTAAGTTTCAACAAAGAACAAGCAGAAGCTTGACGGATTAAAAATTTAAATCCTGGCTTTGTTTTATGATAAGTCAAGCCTGACCTCAAGACACCTCACTTGCGTGGCACCTGAGCTCCATGTATAGAGGCTGTATTCCCCTTTCTGTCAGGGAGTAGACTGTCCAATGAGTTCACATGTTTAATGGATAATGATCAGCCGTGAATTATGATGTTCCCCATCTGCCTCTCAGTAAAAGGTCTCCCAATTCTCACTTTGAATGACTTCTGTTTTCCCAGGGTCCAAAGGCAAGTCCACATGGACTTCCAGAGAGCAAGGGTTATATTAGAAAACTCCATCTTATCATACATGCTGGCGTCAGGAGGGGATAAAGGGAGATCAAGGTCTGGCCTGTATCTGCAAGGTATCTGGTCTTCTGAACATTGTCAGCCATGTTTGGAAGTTGCTCAAGGTTATTCCTGGAGGCACATACCTAATTCTTCAGGAAAGGGCCCCCCACCAGACCTAAAGCCCTAAGATCTGTCAAGAGTCAGACTGTGGGATAAAGAGATACAACATCTTACAGGCCTTTTTCATTTGGAACGAAAGTCAACACTGTGACTTGATCCATAAATAAACGGCTTTGTAGCAATCTTCATGAGAGACAAGTGGGGTGAGGGAGGCCCTTGTGGATCCTATTTATGGTTCAGGATGATCATTGGGGATCTCTTTGAGTCCTAGGGACCACAACTTGTGTTTTGCTGAAAGTCTACACTGGGAGCCGTAAACCAGTCAGTGAGCACCCAGTGTCTTTTGCTTACCCCTTCTCTTTTTATATTTGACTTTTTAGTTCATCAAATCAATCACCTAAACACAATGGTTCTGTTGAGTACGACTTGGCTAGAATTGGGACTCATTTTTGGGTGGGAACATCAGGAAACTTCTTAATTAAAACATAGTAGCTCAAAATTATGAACACATGGTTTTACAGAATCCAAAAGTTTTCCTCTGGATACATGACTTTCTAGCTGATATTTAAAAGTGTCCCCTTCCTGTAACTTTGTTTCTTCTCTCAAAAATCGCCCTTTTAAAACTATCTCCACTTTCTCATAGAATGAAGTGAGATGAATAGACCATTTCTATAAATAGCATAACTAGAGACAAAAAAAGGTGAACGAATGATAAATGTATCCAACACCATCACCTCCATCATGAGGGTCACCACCACTGGCCAGCCTGCCCCACACCAACACACAAGGCTCTAAACTTGTAGCCAGGTGTAGATAGAGCCTTGAACTCACAATTTCCTTGACAATTTCTTCATAGCAAGAAATTCTAATAACCTTCAAGGAAAGTTAAGAGACTCCCACAGTGTTGGCTTTCTGGATTTGTGTACTGGCTGGCTTTGTGTGTCAACTTGACACAAGTTGGAGCCATTACTGGGAAAGGAGCCTCAGCTGAGGAAATGCCTCCATGAGATCCAGCTGTAAGGCATTTTCTCAATTAGTGACCAGGGTGAGGGGTGGAGGGACCAGCTGACAGTGGATGGTGGTCTGGGTTCTATGGGAAAGCAGGGTGAGCAAGCCAAGGAAAACAAGCCAGTAAGCAGCACCCTCCATGGCCTCTGCACCAGCTCCTGCCTCCAGGTTCTAGCCCCACTGGAGCTCCTGTTCTGGCTTCCTCCAGTGATGGACTAAGATCTGGAAGTTTAAGCCAAATAAACCCTTTCCTCCCCAGCTTGCTTTTTGGTTATGGTGTTTCATTGTAGAAATGGAAGCCCCAGCTAAGATAGTCTGGCATGTGGGCTTCTAAGGGGTTGCCACACTCACAGGACTCCTCTGGGGGTTTTCCTGCAGGTGCAGAGGCCAGGAATGTCCTCCTGGCATCTTGAGGTGCTCCTTCTAGGGCCACAAGGCCAACAATGTAGCTTTGGGCCCTGAGGGACTAGGAGGGGTTTGTTGTTCATGCTTTACCTGTGGTAAAGTTGCTTCTGCAGGGTGCCTTATGGTGGGGCCCTGGAAAAGCAGAGAACATTCCTTAGAGCCCCACTGTAGGTGATTCCTCAAAGTAAGGAAAGGTGAGACAAAGAGAGACACACAAGTCGATACCATGATGACACTGTCAATCCCCTTGGGGTTTGAGCTGGTACTAAGAGCTGCAAGCATCTTTCTGACTAGGGAGGGTAGGCTGCGAGAGCTCTTGGTCCTCACCACTGACTTTAGCACCTGATACAGAGTGACTTTCTGGCAGTGTGCCTCTAGGCACAGCCCACCCTGTGTCCACACTATGCCCAGCTATCTTCTCCCTTACAGGGAGGCTCATCGCTTAGACCTACTGCCTCTTGCCATAGTCCAAGAGAAATCTGAGTGGCCGGGGTTGTCAGATCCCTGTCCCTAGAGTGAAGTCACCTGTACTTGTTTAGAGACGTTGCCGACTACTATAGGGTATGTATATGTGGCTGAGTTCCCATTGCGGATCCTTCCCTGCCCTCTCGCTGGGTTATAGACAAGGAAGATTTGTATAAACCGTGATGGGAGGAATGCTGGTACTAATGAGGCTAGGTTGATTCACCCTGCTTCCGGCCGATAAATGTCGGGTGATCAGGTAACACTCATAGAAATGTGGCCTTCTAGGTTTACTTGTGAGTGGTGTAGTTTCACAATGTTCCTTCAGGTTTAATTTCTTCCCATGAGAGCTCTAGGGCAAACCAAGACAGGTTTTGTTGGGCCTCTGCGCCTGTCGACTGGGTAGATGTTTCTTGAGCCCCATCCTATTAATCATACCGCACGTTCTTCAGGCACCTGTATATCCTGAAGCTACCCAGTTCTCACTAAGAGAGTGTTGAGGACCTTGGGGTTTAGGGTGATTTTATTGATGGTTTCTTTATAGTGTACCTGGAAGCTATGGGGATTTCTGCTCCCAGGGATCCACTGTACAAGAGAGCTGGGTGACAAAAGCAAAAACAAACAAAACAAAACACCAAAGCAAGCAAACAAACAAAAACAGAAAGAGGGAGGCTCCTTCTGCAGAAGGCCACACTGTAGAGCTCCCTGTTTGTAATAGGGTACTTGTACCTTGATTCCTATGTGTAGTTTCTTCTGAGTGAGAGTCCAGCTCCACCTCGTTGTATAATATCATGAACTGAGTTCAGCAGGGATAATCTTGAAGAAGGCACCAGCATGGATGCAGAGTTCTAGGCATGTAAACCACAAACCTAAATTTAACCCTAACCCTGACGGGAAGTAGAGACCTCAGACACCAGCAGACTTCAAATCTCTATGTCTTTGCTTTTATTTCTTCTCTGCCCCACAGACCTGCATGGATCTGTCACTCAGCAGGAGCAGGAACAGGGGTACCCAGTGACTGACCCAGGTTCCAATGAGGTACTGTGTGGCATTTGTTTTGGATGTATGGTCAGAGAATGTCTCAGAGGTGACCACAAGTAGAAGCTGTGACTTGAAACCGGAAATGAGATTCCCTGGGCAGAGTGGCAACCTAGAAAGAGCCCCAGGCAGAGATTAATGCTCTAGCAAGCTTGGGCATTCCTAGGCTCTTTATGGTAGCTTTAGACTTGGAGTTTCAACCTGCTTTGTCAGGCTGAGCGAATCCATCTTCTTGATCACCCCAGGAGTACAGTGGAGCTGTGGTTCTCTTCTTGTGTGTGGTCTGTTTCTTTTTCCTCTGTAGCTGATGGTCACAACACTCCGGTAGCCCAGGTCAGGCAGAGTTCTGCCTGTTGGTTGTTAGCACAGCATTACTATGTGGGAAGCATATTCTTATTTGCATGGGGTCAGTGCAGAGGGAATGAATACTCCATGTCAACAAATTGCCTCTTAAGTGCAAATTTAGAATACTCAAGCATTACTGAGTACTTGGTATATTATTACTATGAACATTAAATTCTTTTAAAGGAAACCAGTACTTTTCTTCTTCTTTTTTAGTTCTCCTTGTGTGGTTCAGTCCTCTGTGGAACTTCTTCTTTAGCAATCACTTCATGCTCTCCCACTGTATGCAAAACAGTTGGATAGTTTTAGAGCCTTGAAGTGTAGAACACTGCATATCTGGGCAACAGTAGCTTCTTCATGTTGCTCTGTGACTTTCAGGGGTTCACAGCCTCTCTATCCCAACGGGAAGGGTGGTATTCAGGTATGAGGCCTCCCCTGGACTCTGAATGTCCAGAATGAGAGAACCCTTGATTATTCCCTATTCTCTTTGTGATAAAGATAGCATCAGAATTAGAAGTAGCTATAGGAGGAAGGAGAGATGCCAACCCTAAAAGTCTCCAGAAGCAGGGGATGTGCCTAGAGTAGACAGGAAGGTGGCAGCTTGGGATGGCGCATGCATCATCAATCAAACCACATCCTGTCAACAGAAGGTGTTTTAAGAATAGATTCTTGAATAAATTAATATTGATGCGTGCCTGTTACAATGCTCAGTACCTGTATCGGAATCCCGAGAAAAGCAATGCGTCCTATGCTGCATTTTAAAAGAAAATCCAAGAAGTGAAAGCAGGCCTGCCCAAGCCATTTCTTTCTGGATATTAGATTTGTTTATGCAGGCACCCTGTGGATCAGCCCAAGCCTTCGAGTTTCCTGGGATAGAAACCTTCCCAATCAGAGCTGCCTGCCTCTGAGCCTAATTGAATGTCCCAGCGCATAGGGAAGGGCTAATGACTTGAATCAATCACATAATATCTTGGATTACAGACAGACAAACAGCAAGGCTCAGCAGCATGGCAGCGAGGACGGCACCGTGGGAACAGGCGGGGCAGACAATGCCGGGATTGACAATGTGCGGGGAAAGGCCACCTTTGGGAGAAATCGTATCTCACAGCATGGTGGGGAAAGTGAGAAACAGTAGCAGATGCTGCCAGACCCTGAGCAACAGATGCCTTCTGCTGGGGCCAGCCAGCCAACCAGCGAGCTGGTGCTGAACAGGGAGCATTTCCTCCCCGCCCCCACCCTTTGTCAGAGGAGGCAGCAAATACAGGCATTGCGGAGGAATTAAGCCAGCAGATGGTGGCAGCAGGGTCTGATGAGGTCAGGGTTAGGTGTAGGCATTAATCACCCTTCCTCTGGGAGCTGAGTGTCCTGTGCTACGTTAAGCTGACCACCTCCTCTGCCTTTTAATGTGACCCCTTCTAGAGAATGCCTGCACTCTTTCAACAATTGACCCTTAAATCAGCTTTTGGAGGCCTCATCCGATTTAGCAGAATCTAAAAAGAACATATGTTGAATATTTTGTTAATTCAGTTTGCGTTTAAATAATTGATCCTGCTCAATGCCAAAAGCGAAGTTTTAAAAGCCTTGCGTGCTGGTTTCGATATGTTATCTATCATCTTATTGTACGGAGTCGACTGTTTTCAAATAGAGTACCCAGAAGCCTTTGCAGTCTCTGTCTTGGGCTTTACAAGGGCATCAGCTGAGAATGTCCCCGTTTTTGTCGCCATGTGCGCCTGAAGGAATTTCTTGTAAATTGCAGTTTCCTATCTGAGAGGCTAGTGAACAAAAGACAGAATTTAATTCTTGACGACCTTCTGGGAGTAGAAATTCTCGACTGGTGACTTTGTTGCATAGACGCTTTATTTCGGTAGAAGGTGCAGAGTTTGTCGGGAGGACAATGAGCACGGGAGGGGCTAGGGTCTACATGGTTCTGCATGTGTGTGTGTGTGTGTCTGGGTTGTGTGTATGTATATGAGCAGTTGAAGTGCTCAAGGGTATGTGTTGAATGAGAACACATGGACACGCCCAGTGATGGATCTTATGATAAACAACGCTGTTTTTTAAAATAATTTTTTAAATATTTATTTATTTGGGGGTAAGGAGGAGAAAGAGTCACTTGGGCGATGCTGTGCACTTAGAGGTCAATGAACAACTTGAAGGAGTTAGTTCTTCCCTTTTATTATGTAGTTCCAGGGATTGAACTCATGCTTTTAGGCTTAGCAGCAGCCCCTTTGTTTGCTGAGCCATCCCTCTGGCCCCAAAACGGTTTTAAACGGTTTCGAACATACGCCTATTTCTCTCTAGGACTCCCCTACACTGCATAGTTTACATCTCAAGGCTCCTTCCAAGACTAGGATAGTTTGCAGAAAGCACAGCAGGGCTGGGAGGCAGCCTGGGTTGAGAGATGGCTTCTGCATGGCTGGTTTGGCTCTGTGCATGAAGTCCTGGCTGGCTTGCACAAGGAACACGTGAAGACTCTCAGTTCAGAAGGCAAGAGTGAAGGACCTTGGGTCTTTGGATTTCTTCTGGAGGTGAAAGAAGCTTGGCACCGTTTTGATGCTTTCAAATGAAACTTACTGCTTGTTCTAACTTGGAAATACTAGCTGCTATGACAATTTAGAAGCAGAGACGAGCACAAAGGTTTTCATCTGCAGGATCTGTCCCTGTGCTGTCCCGTGTGCATGGCTATTGTTCCAGAGAGTTATGAATTATACATCACCTGTCACTCTATGTCTTAACCTTATTTGCATTGCTGTGGGTACCTTTCTTTGATTTGTAAACATTTTCTTGTAATATTCTGTTGATTTGATAGATTTTGTTGCTTAACTTTTTTTCTTTTTAATATTAATTAAATATTTTAAATAGTAAAAATGCTTTCACAGATAATGCTGGGATAAACTTGTTTTGAAGAAATATTTTTCTGGCATTACATTTATTTTCTCAAGCTAATTTTTCAAAGGTAAAACTATAGAGTAGGCATACAAAAGGGAAAAGTTTCCACTTCTCCTGTTCACAGAAGGGGCATACATTCAGCGCAGATAGACAGGAAGCCACATGGGCCGGAGGAGGAAAACCAAGCCCATTGCCAATTAGGGGCCTTAAAGTCGGTTATCTCTATCCATATCATGTAAGTCCTTTACTGAATATTTTGTTAGTTAGTTTTTTTTTTTTTTTGAGACAGGATTTCACAGAGATCTATCTTTCTCTATCTCTTACTTATGGGGATTAAAAGTGTGTGACGTAACAGCCAGTTTCTTCTGCTTTTTAAGGAATTTAAAAACAGACAGAAAATTCAGCCTCAGAAATCTTCAAATGTACTCACTCATAAGTGGTTTTTAAACATAAAGCAAAGAAAACCAGCCTACAAATCACAATCCCAGAGAATCTAAACAACAATGAGGACCCTAAGAGAGACATACATGGTCCTAAACTACATGAAAAGTAGAAAAAGACAAGATCTCCTGAGTAAAGTGGGAGCATGGGGACCATGGGAGAGGGTTAAAGGGAAGGAGAGAGGAAGGAGGGGACCAGAGAAAAATATATAGATCAATAAAAACAATAAAAAGGAAAAAAAGAATATTTATGTAACTGAACATTCAGCAGGTATTATAAAATAGAATTTTGAGGATAGCCAATGACAGGGGGTACCATATAGTAAGCTAAACACTAGCTTCATTGCATAATAGTCTATGCCTGGTTGATCAATTTGGTTCAACTGGCCTTCCTGTCTGTTTTATGCCAGTACCAGGCTGTTTTTAGTACTGTAGCTCTGTAGTAGAATTTGAAGTCAGGGATTGTGATGCCTTCAGAAGTTTCTTTATTGTCCAGGATTGTTTTGGCTATTCAGGGCTTTTTGCTTTTCCGTATGAAGTTGAATATTGTTCTTTTGAAGTCTGTGAAGAATTTGCTAGGATCTTTCTGGGCATTGCATTGAATCTGTAGATTGCTTTTGGTAAGACTGCCATTTTTGTTATGTTAATTCTACTTACCCAAGAGCATGGGGGACTTTTCCATTTTCTGATGTCTTTCAATTACATAGATATTCTGAAACATATTCCACTAATTGTGTTAGTTTTCAATGCTATGACAAAATACTTGAAAAACAATCTAAAGGAGGAAAAAAATCTATGTGGGCTCACAGATTCAAGGGTGTCTGTCCTGGTTGCTTGGTCCCATCAAAATAAGTTTGTGCTGAGACAGAAAATCACATGAGGGATAGATTATGGAATAAAGTTGCTCACCACGTGAGAAGGAGAGGGAGAGGATGGAGAGAGGGAGGGAAGGAGGGAGGAAAGGGAAGAAGGAAGAATGGGAGAGGGAGAGGGGAAGAGAGAGAAAGGCCCTTCAAAGGCATCTCTCAACCCCCAAGATCGGTTTCTTCCAACTAGCCCTACTCAGTTTCTACCACTTCCCAGTAGTGGCATCATACATCACATTATAAGTACATCAAGGATTAATCCAAGGATCCCATCACAACCCCAGCAATCCCACTACCCAGTCAAACCACCCTGGCCCTCATCTGTTTTTGTTCTTGTTTTTCTGGAGGAGCCTGCCTTTTACCCTCTTGAGCAGGCATGCAGCAAGACTGGCCTCACGGAGAAGTTCTTAGTCTCTGTATGTCTGCTGCATGTCTGGATAAACACTTCCATTCTCCTGCTGAATCTGTCTGGGCTGCTTGACATTTCTCTGTTGCTGTCTGCTGCTCTTCAGATTATTCCTGCCTTCTCATTTTTTAACTGCCAGAGAAAACAAATCCGATCCAGACCTCTAGACTGTATCACTTTGGGGTCTCATATGGAGCTCCTTTTGAGGGCTCCAGACTCATCAAAGTAAGAAATCAGGCCAAACCATAGAAGGAAGGAAGGAAGGTGTGTCCCATCTACTGAGCAGCTGGCACCCTTTCCCAATCCTGGAACTGGGTTGATGATTTTATTTTCTTCTCCCTAACAAGGAAGGTACACTCAGACCTCCTAACTCTGTCTGTGTATGGTAGGAGGCCAGTTAAAATATTTGGTCACTAGAGATCTGTAAACAGGGTAATAACCCTGTACTATAAACTACACCTGACAATGTTACCCCACACTGGTTGGAACACACACCTGATCTGTGTGTTCAAAGGGAAGACAACTTCAAGGAAATTTTAAAAGTTACGTCTCTGCCTGGAGATGGACATACCTTTGGAATTTTCAAAGCACTTGTGTCTTGTATTCTTTCCCTTCTACAGTGCGAAGAGAAAGGTCAATGACTGTTGGAAACTACAACAATAGTTAAGGTTCTTCTCTCTAAAAGCTATCAGAGAGACCTCAAACTGATTTTAGTCACTCTGAGCTGAGATGTAACCCGCCCCGCGCCCTAATTTTTGTGGCCTACCATCGAAACTGCTGTCTCCCTCATCCATGCTAACTAGAGTGTCTCTTTAAAGAGAAGAGAACAAAGGCCCGTGAGATAGGTGGATCCCATAGGGACTCATGCCCCATGGGAGCTGGGCTTACTTTGAGGATAATGCAATCACAAGGCTTGCCGCCATCTTTGCTGGTAACTTCATCAAGATGCAGGCAGCCATGCTACTTGGCCACCATCTTGGTTAAGGGGTAACCACATGACATAAAGCAAGGATGGCAGCGCCTATAAAAAACTTCGTATTTGTACTGTGTTCTCTGGTTATTATTGCATCTGTTTTTATTAGGCTCAGGGCTAACACTAGACCTCCTAGGTGGTTTGTTTTATTTCCCTTAATGTTCTGTATTGTATTAATTTTGAGCCTTTTAGTTACAGTAACAAGGGTTAACAAAAACAACAAAATAACCTAATATGATCACCTTGTGAGTTCTTTTCAATTTCAAAATATCTTTTAATTCAGTTTTGTTTTCTATGTTTACTACCCTAGGATACAAGAATTTAAACCCAATTTACAAATGGTAAATTGGAAAAGGACTCCTAATTTGGATAATATTCTTTAAACTAAAAACAAAAAAGGCAGGAGTGGTTATCATGCTTGCTTTGTATCAGAGGAAAAATAATATATATTTACAGCTTAAAATGCTACAAAGTGGACTTGAGATCAGAGGGACCCCTCAGGCAAGTGACTGGTACTCTGTAAGTTACTATTTGAGACACACTGAGGCTCTGTTTCCCCCTACATAATCTAGGGGCCGCATAAGTGTTTGGGTGAAAGCCTCACATACCCAAAAAGTCTGAAATGTTTGGGTTCAGCCTTCATTCCCAGCCTCTGTCATCCATATATCCAAAGAGTCTGGAATGTTCAGGTGGAAGTTTTATCCCAAGCACCCTCCCCTGGAAGGGGGCTCAGTCCAGACTTCACCCCTGAGAAAGCCTGGCAAATGGTGATCTCTCCCCAGAGATGCTCAAGACCACTCCCACAGGGTATTTAAACAGCAACCCAGAGAACAAACAGGCGATTTTCCAGTCTTCGTCCCTGGCACCTCTCTGAGGGGCTGGAAAGCCATCTTGGAGCATTGGTATCCATTAAACCTGGGCTTTTTCTAATTCAGTTTGATTTGGTCTGATTATTGCATTGGTAGGGAGGTTTCTCAGGGTGCAGAAACTTTTGAATAAGTTTATATCACTCAAGAAAATAGGTCATCATTTAGGTCCTGAGAAGAGGCCCTATGCTCAGAATCCATGTTGTTCTGATCTTGATCTGTCCTAGAGAGGAGGTAGAAATCAGCCTCAAGCTGTCCACCTCACTCTGTCCTAAGGCAGAAATTGCGTGAGAGCTAAGGACGGTCTTGCAATAATGACATCTGGGGTATAAGTGAAAACTGTCAGGGAACAGAACTGTAGGCCTAGGTAAGAGGAAATCAGTCCTGGGGTCTTTGGGTCCTGCTACTGCCAGCCACCTAGGTCACTCTCTCCAGATACTGACTTGGGGGTCACAAGGAGGATTAGGGAAACCTTCACCAGTCTCGTCCAGTCTCGTTTTCGCTTTATAGGTGGGGTAGACAGCATCCTCCAAGATTCCTTCACATGTACAACTTGAGTAAGCTGGGTCCTCGGATGCTTAGGAAAAGAGCCTTAGTCTCCTTCTCAACCCCTGCATGGTCTAAATATCCTCTGGGGGAAAAAATAAAAAGCCCCCAGGAGGAACTCTTAATTACAATACTACCCTTCAATTATAGCTATTCTGTAAACGAGAGAAAAAGTCCCCTAAAATCCCCTGCGCCTAACTTTTCTTTTAACTGTGGGATCATCCAAACCTTGCTAACTGCTTACAGGATGGACCCACGGACTCCAGCTGTAGTAGATTTTGGTGTGTCTAATCAAGTTTATTTTAAAAGTGCTTGGTTTCTGCTCAAGGTTCACCTAAACATTACAGTTTAATCAAAAATAATAAACTGGAGAAATTGACCCTCTGGGTGGTCAATAACCGTACTTGGGGACCCACACTGATGCGGGGACTTAACTGTGAAGGAAAAACATTTAGAAATGACCCACAGAGAAAATGTTCCCTAACTGTGAGAAGTCACCGTCCTTTTGTTCAGGGAGGCCATGGAGATGCCACTGAGTGCGTTCCAGTCTGTAAAGCTGAGGGTCAATAAAGAGGAAAAAACCTTCATGCTTCCAAATAAAGCAATGGTCAAGCAAGGCCTTTGACTTGACCTCACACAGGTGAGTTAACTGGAAAAAGAGACCACAGGGTCAGAGACTCTTCCCAAACCCAAGCAACTCTCCAAGGACCAGATCTCCAGCTGGCCCTGACAGCGAAGAGAGGGTCATTAACTTTGGCCACCTACATGGTCTTAAACACGCAACAGGAAAGCATGACTTTGATTAATATGGCCAGTATCTGTGTTTCTTTCACAATTATGTATTACCCTTAACCATATGAGATGTTACTTGGACAACTAGTTCCCACCAATGGTTCTTTCCCTGATAACTGTTTCTAGAACAGTACTTCTCAGGATGTAACATGATATCCTGTGTCCTAACCGATCATGTGCCCCAACTAAAGGAGGCTGCCAGATAACCTGTCAGACTTATAGATACTAATTAATGTCTAGTTGTGACTTCAACCACTGAAACTTTGGTTTTATTCAGGTTTGATCCATATTGTCCACCTTCACTGGCTATTACAGCTGGTACAATGGACCTTCTACGGGATTCTGATATTTCTGGTACACAGTCTAGCCAGCTACAAAATTATGCCTCATCTTATCAAACAAAACTTACCATGGTGTCAAAAATGTGTCCTCATTAACCTCCTCTCTTAACGTTGCTCGTGAGGTTGCAGGAGAAGAAAGCCAATGGTTAGTTTTCAAACTTAAACAGGCTGATCAAAGGCTCCTTGAACTCTTCAACTAGACGAATGATCCTCCTCACCATGTCCATCTTGCCATAGACCACAGCAGCAGGGAAATCTCAGGCTCATTGGTACCCATAACTAGTCCGCCAAGGAGTCTTTGGATGGTTTGCTTGCCTGTTTTCTTCCCTTTAATAAGAGCAACGCTGCCCCGGGATTTGCCAACTGTGGGCCCAGTAGGAGTCAGAGGACTGAAAATCTCACGTTTTATGTTACAACTGCTACCTCACTTGTATGACGAACTCCAGAGATTCTCAGCCACCACCAAATGACCACTTGATGCTCGCTCTGCTTCATCACCATCTGCTAGTTTTATAACCAGTGGCCCCTTAGACGGACTTTCTGCTGAGGCACTCTGACTGCTGCACCCCCTTGCTGACCCTTGGTCAGGTCAAAGTGGCTAAGAGCAGTCATGGTGCCCTTGTTCCCCAACACGTCTGGGTAATAAGGGTGATGAGTTTCCAAAATGGCCAGCTTCTTCATCACCCCTCTGACTTGAGACAAAATGTCTTAAAAAGCCCTTTCTGCTTTCGTCTTCCCCTGATGATGGACTGACTCAAATAACATGCCGCACAACAGTTCTGGGTTAAACATCCAAGGTTTTCTCAAAGTGACTAGTCCTAAATTAAGGGAGCAAACCTCTTTAGAGACTTAAAAAACAAAACAAAACCAAACCCAAAAATCAAAACCCAGCTCCCAGAAAGAGACTGGAGTTTTTAGCTTTCCAGGTCCCTCCTCTGCACTGCAGAGGCTCTTTTCCTCTGTGTGTGTTTCCTTATCTCCAATAAATGCCCTTCTTCAATTGAAAAAAAAAGGCCAAATAAACAAACAAACAAACAAACAAAAAATGGCCTTACTGAGAACCTCTCCCCCATTTACCCAAAGATCTCAGGAAATAATGGTGCAGACTCTACAGAGACTAACGTGGTGGTGTTTGGATGTGCCAGCCCTCAGTCCCTCTCTACAGAGCACATCCAGGATGTTTCCACTCACAGGGCTGTATGAGGGGACAGGACTCGAAGTCCTTCCTGATATTTGTATCCTGGTACCTATTATTAGCTGGTAAATCCAGCCCATATTAGTTCCAGGGACATGGGTATCTAGGGGGCAAGAATACCTTTATTTAAGGACCAGATCTTTTTCTGTGTGCAAGGCTATAGATCATGCAAAGCTATAGGTAAGTTCACTCCTGGCTGAGTGGTAGTCACGGCTCACTATCCTAAAGAAGGGACACCCAAGTTAAGCTTTGGAGAGCCAGGACTGGCCGAGGAGCGATACCTCCAAAGCCAAGAGCAAAGGTACAAAGCCTGGGGCCCATAGCCCTGGTAATTACTGTCTTCACGGGTTTGGTGTATGGCTCTCGGCACAATTCCTTCCTCCTCTGCCTCTCTCAGGGTCTGACTGTGAAACCCAGCCCCCATTGTGTCTCTTTAGGTGAAGACTACACAGTGCTAGGAGACAGACACAGCTGTGTGTCTTTTCTAGGTTACCTTGCCTGAAAGAATGTCACAGACACAAGGGAATTTGTCTTGTTTGGTTTCAAGAACACAGAGCAACAAAACTGTTGCAGGAGGCCCTTGATCCTACTGACCAGTTAAGCTCATTTGAGTGGGTATAACGGGCCACATCCAATTGCACACCGTGCTTGGCTTCTATTTGAGCTATGTTCCTAGCAGTGTGGACTCATCTCTACGAACACAGAAGGTTGTGGGTCTTCCTCTACTGCCCCAGTGAGCTACTTGCTGTCACACCCCATTGGATGATTTCCTCCACTACCTACCTAGACCAGGAAACTGGGTAACTTTTGGCTGCCAATGCCTGGAGGTTGGGAGGAGGGAACAGAAATTAGTCTGGCCAGTGATGGGAATCTCTCCATGTGCTCTTCACTGAGCAGGAGAGAGGAGACATTAAGCAAACAGTGATTCTGGTTCTATAGATGTTGGCCCTTATGCAGATGGCACCCTCCAATCTTTGCTTGTCCTGGTCTGTCATTGTTAGAACTGTCTACAACAGGAGGGGCACATTGGTGACCACATTGCCGTTGCACGAGCGCCTGTTAGCTATGGCCCTTTCTGGGTGTGAAGACTTGTGGCTCTGTGGAGTCTCTGAGGGCTTTGTGTCACAGTGCTTGGCCTTGCTTCAGCATTCAGCCATCCTGGTAGCTTAACTAATACCCATACACCCTGGCAATTGTCCCCTTGTCGTTGTGCGTGCTTTTTTTCTCTTTTACTAAAGCAAAAAGAATTCAAGTATTTTCTTTCCACACACTTGGACCAGCTTGTCACCGGCTCCCTTGGCCCATGATGAGACTCTGGTCAAGTGGGGTGGGAGGGAGGAGAGGAAAGAACAGAGAACTTTAACCAGGTCCCCTCTTGTCCTTGGGATGAGGATAGGGAAGGGGTGGGGACAGGGGTACCCAGCGCAGGACGACCTGATGCCCAGTCTTTCATCTCTGCCTGCTCTTGCCAGATCCTGTCTTCTAGCCTGTGACTTCTAGTGGTAGTACATTTTCTCCACTTTAGGAAGGGAACAGTTCATCAATAGGGGCGATGCTGCCTAGTCATGGTGCTGATGGTCACAGTGAAAAGCATTCATGATGGCAAAATGACGAATTTTTAGATAAACCCGAAAAGGACCCCGTGTTGGATATTTTCTAACCTTGGCAGTCTTTGTTTCTCTATGTCCAATAGGAAGTCTTTTTGTTTTAATTTTCCCTGTCAGGGAGACAATTAATTCAGGCTCCCCTATGCACGAGGTCCAGATGTCAAGGGCCTGTTCCACCAACCCATCGCAGTGAATAGGAATTAATCAACACCATTAGAGGGAAATCTCCCACTTAGACTTCAGGCTCTTTCTTCACAGCCCGATGGAGATTTCATACCTTTTATGTGGAGCAGACCGCAGCTTTCACCTATTTAAGGAATTTTTCAATTAACATTTCTTTCCCTCCAGAGAGACCAGGGCCTTTGGTTTCCCACAAAAGACTGGCTTTGCTTTGCCTATAGCAAATGTGTTTAGGCCCGGCCCTCTGGGCTGAAGGCCCTATTATTTGTCTATGATGATTCAGTTTGGCAACCCCCCCTAATCAATAGCTGATCAGTGCCCAGCAGGGAGTCTCCGTATTCAGACCCTCTCACAACCTAAAATGGTTTCCTTTTGAATAAAATCACTCCTAGGTCGAATTTTAAATCCATCTAATTGGCAGTTTTTTTTTTTGAACAGAATAGAAAAGATATGTAAGCGAAGGAAGAGAAAACCCGACGGCTTTGATGGCTGTTGCTTCCATTTCTTGCAACCTCAGATTTGCTTCAAAATAATTTTTTCCATACCACAGTTTTTCTTAAATAAATATCTTGCTAATTGGAATTCTTAATGGTATTGTCATTCACTTTAGATAAAATTCTTATTAAAGACTGTGTAGATTTCAAAATCTTGTATCAGAATGTGTATTTAATCTCTTAGAGATGATTTTAAAGAGGAGTTGTCTTTACTGACGAGCAACATTTAGCAAAGAATTCAAATGATTTTACTAACTTTTTTTTTCATTTCTATTAAAAGGATATTTGAAGTTCAAAGTTAAGAACCTTTGGTCAGGAAGATGATGTTTAAATCCACCCCAGAATGAGAGGTAACTGCACAGGAGCAAACGTCGCTGCCCAAGCTGAGCATTTGGGTTGGCTGACCGCTCAGGAGGCCTCACGCTAGCAAGGGTGTTGCTTGTGCCAAAAGCCAGCTGTGCCTCTCTGAGTTCAGAGCAAAGAGCGTGCAGTGGTGAGCCAAACTTTTGTCAGGGGGGAGGAAACATCAGACATTAAAAGAGAGGGATTTCTTCTCTACGCTCTCGATTTGAACCTCAAGAAATAATAGTAGAAAAGCTAACTTGATTTATGAAAATCTACCTGAATTAGGAGCTTTGGTGAGTTGATTGCCTGGTGGCTTTCTGTCTATGACTAGTCTTGCATGAAAAATACACTTGTGTTTGGGTGGCTGAGATGGTTCATCTCTTGCTATGGAAGCCTGGCAGTCTAAGTTTGGTCCACAGAACCCAAGCAAAGTTGTAAGGAGAGAACCCATTTTCCCAGTTATCCTCTGACCTCCTGCCCATCATATACATACAATAATAATAAAATTATACAGAGACATA
>NC_022034.1:3326821-3345351 GCF_000317375.1 Microtus ochrogaster
GTGGTCCTCCCTGTGTCTGACAGTTGTTTTTCTTCATGTCTGAAGTCGTCCCTGTTAGTGACTCTGTGTTCTTCCTCATGTCTGAGAACCTCTCTTGTTGGACCCAGTGATTTTTTTCCATGTCTGATATGATGTCCCACTTCACATCTGACACACCTCCCTGGTCCTCTTCTGTCTCTGATTTTATGATCATCCGTGTATGTCTGGTTTCATAATCACCCTTGCATCTGATCCCGTGTTCTTCTGCAGGTCTGGATCTATGTCCCGAGCCTGTCCTGCCTGCCCTGGAAGCAGATGGAAGGTACAACGCCAAGGCCAAAACTCCACAATAGCTCTGTCAGACTTTGCTCTGAAGAAACTCGATAGAAGAGCAGAACGCAAGAGTTGTGCCTGACCCCGGGATCCCACGTCTGATGATGACCCGGGTCATTCGGTGCAGTTAGGTATCGCACACATCCACTTGGGTGCTCTGCCCGATGCAGGTACCCTTTCCGTTCTGAGCCATGAGGCCTGAAGGGTGGGGCTATGGGCCAAGTCCTACAGTATGCCACTCAGACTCGGACTCTGCCGAGCTTGAGCTCATGACCAGATGTTGTCTCTTTAGGACAGGATGACGAGGAATACTGATGGAGTACTTAATCCTGCCTGCTGTCTGTCTGAAACTCTCCCATCTCATATAAAAAGACCTTAGCGGGGACTCAGAAATCACCCTGAGCCCACAGATGGTGTTTTAGAAGAAAGTAGTCCTGATGTAGTCCAGAAACTGTGTCTGACCCCTTCCCAGCCAAGGCTTGAATACGGTGCCCACTCCTAGGAGAGCTCTCTCATCTTAGAATGTAGAGAACGTGTGGGTCTAGCCTTGGACTCATGAATTAAGATTAAAGAAACTTCAGACCATGATAGAATATAAGGGCTGACATAAATTTGGAATGTCAGATATGAAGTAAATAACTCAGCTGCTTAGAAAATTTTTTTTCTTAGAGAATTTTTTTAAGGGCAGACATTTTAGGTATGTATCAGTGAAAATTGCCCTGCCTGCGTGGGGTGTCCCAATGTACTTGGCTTCAACCCACCCACTTGTAGAAAACCGACCTTCTTAAGACCACGGGAGTAGAAGCCTTTTCTTGGGAGCAAGAACTGGAAGGGAGAGGACCAGGAGAACTACTGTAAAGTGGACCAGACAAACAAGAGAGTTTGATACTGTGTTATAGGTGGTGGTTTTATGTTGATGATAGCAATAAAGTTAATTGCACCCAGAATTGATGCGTGCTCCAACGTTTGTTTCTCAGACAGGTTTTTGTAACAGTGGCATAGTAATACGACTTGTGGGTACATTAAAGACTTCTGACACCCATTTTTTTTTACATTTGTATATTTATTTATTTGCATGTGCATGTGTTTTTGACCTCAACGTAGAAGGAACAGATGGAAGAGAGTAGGCAGGGTGGAGCCTGGCAGCAGTTCTGAAAGGCAGACTTCTGATCCTGTTTTCCACTGACCTTGGAGAACTGCTTGTTCCTCTCTCTCTTTCTCCTTCAGGAACAAGTTCTATCTCTAAGCTTTGGGGGAACTTGCCTCCCTTTCTATGTGTCCCAATCTGTTGGTGGTAGCATTGGTACGGTAGGGGGGCAGGATGAAGGAAGGCGGGTGCTCAGTCAGATGGGACTGAGAAAGCCCCAGGAAGTATCTGGTTTTATCCCTGTGCTGGGATTTGGAGAAATTGGGGGTAGTGGGTAAGGTCAGCAACTGTGGCAGAGCAGGAAGACTTGCACGTGATCCCTGAACTCCAAATGTGATACATTGCTGTTATCCAGGAAATGTGGGAACACTCCGCCACTGCCATGAGGGCTGTTTGCCGTGCAGTGGGCATTATCTTTCACTTCAGCTGAGAACTCTTAGCCGTGTGCTGAAGGTGCGGTGTGCCCTATAGCAACCAGGACGCAATAATAAGGACTCTTCTGCTTTTCCAGCCCTTTTATAGATAGATGATGGAACTCTGAGGTCCCCAAGCAAGCCCCGGGCTCTTCCTAAGCCCCACACATCCCTCGGAGGGAGCCAAGTGTGTGATCTCTAAATAGCTCAGATGAAGCTGGGATCTAGTAAGTTGCTTTTTAACATGTGCTTTATCTGTGCGCAAAGCTGCCGCCTAGGTCCCTGCAGCCCCTCAAGACCCACACGGCCCCACATGGCAGGTGCAGGGCTCTGTCTGGAGTCGAGATATGGATCTTGGCACCGGAGTGCCTTGCTTTCCAGGACTGGGCTGCAGCACTTGTGCAGACACACTCGTATGTCGGCCAGCACAAAGCTAGGGTCTCAATACAGTCCCAAGGTATTGTTCTTGTGGCCACCAGGGACTACCAGCTGCAGAGCTCAGGTTACAGCCTCCGGCAGACCCGTGGTAGTGACTTCCATCATATGTCACCCTCTCTGGTGTCAGTGTCATGTGATCTACTGCTGGTTGCTATTGCTTTTGGGCATGGTCCTCCCCAAGGCCATTCACTCATCCTGTCCCCGAGCTCCTGGCCAGGCTGACTGGGGAGGGTGCTTAAGGGACAGTCAGGCCCTGAAGTCCTACCCATCCTACCACTGACTCAGCTCATATTACCTCCTACCAGAACCTGTTTGCAGCTCACAGTCAAGTTCTCCAAGACCACGATGGCTGGCTCTCAGGTTCCAGAAGCTTCTAGAACAACCACAGTGGAAGATGCTGATTCGTACTTGTAAGTCTTCTATTGTATCAGTTATTTGGTTCCTGGATAGAAGGAGATAATTTGGAAGTCACCATGATAATTTAAAATCTCCTTCCTTTTGTTATGGCTTCCCCTGTTTTCTCGAATCATGTTTAATTGTCGGTATCAAAGGTTGATGTGTATTGCATTGAAGCTGAGAAATCAAGGCTCAGTTAAGAATATGGCACAGCTCTTGGTCCTGACTTCCTTGCTCATCTTCTCCCTCCTTCTGTTCCTCATTGGTACTTTGGGAGCTCAGTCCAGTGTTCCAGTGTGGGTCTCTGTCTCTATCTCCATCCATCGCCAGATGAAGGTTCTATGGTGATATGCAAAATATTCATCAGTATGGCTATAGGATAGGATCATTTTAGGTTCCCTATCCTCAGCTGCCCCAGGAACTAACTGGGGACCTCGGCTGATCTATTGGGAGCTCACCAAAGCCAGCTGGATTGTGACTGGAAAAGCAGGGGATAAACCCTGACTCTCTGAATATGGTGGACAATGAGGGTTGCTGAGAAGCCAAGGACAATGGTACTGGGTTTTGATCCTACTTCTTGTTCTGGTTTTGTGGGGGCCTAGCCAGTTTGGATGTTCACCTTCCTAGACCAGGATGGAGGGGGGAGGACTTTGGACTTTCCACAGGGCAGGGAACCCTGACTGCTCTTCAGACTCGAGAGGGAGGGGGAGAGGAGTGGGGGGAGGGCGGGAGGAGTGGGAGGCTGGGAGGAGGCGGAAATTTTTTTTCTCAATAAAAAAAAATCTTTATTAAAAAAAAAAAGAATATGGAACAGACCAAACCACCCAGGAAACCACTGACAAGTGGCCACCGGACACTCTGTCATGTCTAGTTTCTTCTATGCCAAAGCAGAAAGCGTCCCACCACTTTGGGATTCTTAGCTTAAGTTTCCAGACTTGTGTCAACTTCTGGGACTCACACCAGTGAGTACTGGGGGAGCCCTTATCTAGTATTGAAGAAGGAAGAGGTAAAGAACCAGTCAGGGAAGAGCCTGGCTCAGCGGGAAGGTCGTATCGGAGGTCTGGGCCTGTTCCTGTTACGTTCAGCCCTGGAACCCCCATGCGCTATACTCCTGGGGGTCTTGGGAAGGCAAGAAACAGCTTGGAGGTCTGTCGTGTCTGGGTTATACAGACACGGTCATGGGTGGTAGTGTCTTAGCTTGCCTGGTGGACCGGTCATTGTTGTCAGTAGCTTTTACGACTTGGGCTGCCTCTTCTTCTCATTTCTTACTTTGCATAATAATTTCTTGTCTTTAACCCTTTGCAGGCATTCTGCCTTCCTTCTCTCTTTCATGACTTCATTTATCTATTAGTGCACAGTTCCTGTCATCATCTGGTCTCTGATCTCCACTGCTCTGAATGCCCGCTCCTTTAGGTTTTTTACCTGTATGCACATGTGTGTCTGTCTATTTCCACACATTTTCTCTCTGCCCAGGATCAGAGTAGATATATGAATGCACATATCCACCTCAGGGTCCCTTCCCTGGGCACCAGAGATTAGACGGAAAATAGCAGCTCACCCTTAATGACCAGATGGTCACATGCCTTGCGAAGAGTACAGAGTCCTGCTCTGGAAACTGGCTGAGCAGGTGTCTCCTCTCTGCTCCATGACAACATGCCAGCTAGCACCCTCTGGGGGACAAAGCAACAATGGGAACTGGGGATGCCCATCTTGTATAGGAGGCTCATGTTCTGTGTGCTCAGGGCTAAGCCCTAGCGTTTCTGTTCCAGGCTGACACTGGACTACTGACCCTTGGTGTCTGTGTCAGTTCTTGGAACCAGGTGGCGGCCAATGTCCCCATCCTTGCAGGGCTTTATCTCAGGGGAATGGGTTCAGCACAATCTGCCTAGGGGAGAAAAGTTGTGGACCACAGAGGGTCAATTAGTAGGTGATATTTATGGATGAATTGTCTGTTTCTGTGATCTGGTCCATCTTGATCACCGCTTACTGGCTATGTCTGGGGGTTATAGAAGGTGAAGATCCAAACCCTGCTGGTAAATCCTATCTCCCTGTATGACCTGAAGCTATACCATATGTAAACGAAATCGAGACTTTTTGGAGAAGAAGGCGGTATCTCTAAGAAAGCCCCTGACTTTACGCTCTCCTCAGGATTTCGGTTGGTTCCTTTCTTGGGTCTTCCTATTGTGTTTCTCTGTCCTTCCCTAGAAATTGCTTTATAGAACTTTAAATTGTGTTGTAGAAGTTTACTCAACT
The DNA here is from genome assembly GCF_000317375.1 of Microtus ochrogaster. Taxonomy (NCBI): domain Eukaryota; kingdom Metazoa; phylum Chordata; class Mammalia; order Rodentia; family Cricetidae; genus Microtus; species Microtus ochrogaster. The sequence continues at coordinate 3,331,781 of NC_022034.1, forward strand.
TTTAATAAAATGAAGCACACTTAATTTTGGGCAGTTAAGGGGTCACTAGTCATGCTGGGTGCCCAGGAGGCATTGCTCCAAGGCAAGGGCTTTTAGAGTTCACACTGGGAAAGTCCTGAGCAAGCCAGAGCACTGGGAACCCAAATTAGGGCATAAATTGACAGGAAATGGTGGGAAGGATACCCTGTTTAAAAAAGGGACTACAGGAAATCAGGAGTCGGCTGGTCATTTCTGGTCATGTAGAGAAGAGCCCTTGCAAGCTGAAAAAAAAAATGACAGGTCTCTTTAGAAAAACATAAACTCCAGTGTTAAATGGAAGCCAGTGGAATGCAGAGAATTTGATGGCAGCAAGCATATTGTAGAGTAGGCAGGTAAGGATGAAAGAGGAAGAGCGTTGTATTCCACACCGGGACTCCATTTATTGAGCCTGTCTATATCTCATGAATTTGTCAAATATGATTTAAGACTATGTTTGTTTTTGTCTGCACCAGCTATGGGTTCCAGGAGTCATTTTGGGATGAGCTCTTCCCTAAGCTCTTGGCTTGGCATGGCAACAGAGAGGATGGGTTGCCGGCATCTGCAAACAGAAGGTTCTTGCCAGGTCATGATAATATTGCAGAAGTTGCGTAGGTGCCAGGAACAGGGGCCGTGGTAGGAAGATTCCACCGGACAAGTGTGAGCTTGTTCAAGGTTTAGAAAGAGGACTTATGAAATATAGGAGGCTCTGCTTTTCAAGTTCACCCTCTGATGTAGAACGTAGGGGAAGGGTAGGCCCCACAGCCAAAGAGGGTGATAGATGAAGGGAAGGGCCAGAACTGAGGCAGACGGTCCAGCTAACAGAGCTGAGCCTGTGTCTCTTCCTCTCCTAACTTCACCAGTGATGGTTTACCACTACGATAATGGGTTTTTGCTGTGACACTGGAAAGGATAACAAAAGGGTCCCTCTTCTGGTATACAGTTGCTGTTTGAGAGAAATATGCTCTAAGCAGGAGTCTAGTTATTAAAAAAATGTGACCAAAGTCTGAAAAACAAGGAGCAGTGAGAATCTATGTACACAAAGCCTGTAATGTCAAGAGTCTAAAATGCTGTGGGTGAAGTCTGCCCGGGAAGGTGAGTCCAGGGTGGGTGGGTGGAGACAGCGAACAGGGGCTGGGCACGCGTGTTGGCACCCTAGATTCCTAGGTAGGGCCAGTGTGGGCCCTCTCGTAGCCAACCATCTGCATCTGGCAGGAAGAGATGTTCACCAAAAGATTAGCCTGTAAGCCGGGGCCTGCTCCACACCAAGCAAACATTGGGAGTGCCGGGCGTGACCTGTGTCTCAGGACTGCTCCAGGTAATTCTTCTGTCTTCAGCTGCTCTTCCCTCTGAGCTGTTGATTTTGGAAGCTGCGCCTCTCCACGACTAGATTGCTTCATGTAATCTCAAGCCCTTCCCAGCCGATAACATTCTTATGGGGTGACAGCAAATGTCAGCTCTGCCTCTGCACACCTGGGGACACCAGAGTCCTACAGACACCAGAGACTGGCTTGAGAGACAACCCTGTGCCACCTGACACCCGCGAGCCAACTTGATTTTAGGGGCCTGGTATGCATGTGGTGAATTCATTTCGCCTTATTTGATGTTCAGAATGGGTGTCACCTGGTCTCCTGGGCCTAGAAATTAATGGTCTATAGCTCAGGCACTTCCCTCCCTGAGTCACAGGCTGCCTTACCACTACCTGTGAGCAGATTAGACCTGTGCGGAGCCCTCGGGCCCTTGGGCTCAGGCTGCTACAGGCCAGGTGAGAAAGTGAATTCCTGAGTCAAATAAATACTCCTGCCTCCAGCATGGTAGGAATTTGAAGCTGCAGGCCAGGCCAGGAATGCGGGGCAAAGAAAGGTAGGCGAGCTATCGGGGAAGCAGGCATAGACTTGTTTCAGTCTGGCCCCCACAGGCCAGGGGTCTGGGCAGTCAGAAAGGGCAGGGGCTGAGAGTGACCAGGCAGGCAGGTGGCACCCTGCCTGAATGCGTGATTGTGGCTGCTTCCTCCTGTCTCTGGGATATCTCACTAGAAATCATGAGCAGAGACGCTGCCTTCAGGAGGGCCGTTCTGGGAGAAGCTCAGACCATGGGACCAGCCAGATGGAAAACTATCCTTTCTGAAGACAGAAGGCTGTTGAGGTCCATGCTGACTGACTATTAAAAGAGCCGTAGGACATATTAGATTTTGCTGCTGGGCCAGGAAGTCCCTGTAGTTGTCACGCTGGCAGCTACAAAGACCCCACCATGACAGCATGGATCTTTTCTTCACAAAGACACAGAACTGTTACTGTCCTGGGAAAGGGTGGACATGTCAGCGTCACGGAATAAAATTCTTCTCACTGAAACTAAATATCTTCTTATTAAAAAACATTAAAACTTTCCATGTGCTCGCTGGAAGTACCCTGTACTCTGGGCTCTCTCAGGTTCGGTGGGAGGTAAGTCTGTTCTCAAGGAGGTGGAGGCTTCTGGAGTAGCACAGAGCCCTGCTTCTGATCCAAACATTGTTCTTGACCGTGGGGAAGCTCTCAGCTTTCTGAGTGTCTCTGACGCTCATGTCTGTACCTTTCCTCTTTCCAAATATCGTGCAGATGGGCAGGGCCAAGGCTACCCTTGGCTTGGGGGGGTAAGTGTGGAGGGATCAGATATGTGGAGGGTCTTGGTATGGAGGATATAGGGGTGTGGGGGGGAGGGTACAGGTGTGTGGGGGCCTAAGCCTAACGACTCGGGTGTAGAGAGCCCAGGTATGGAAATCTAGGTGTGTATAACATCCAAGTGTGTGATGGCTTAGGTGTGGTGGGCACAACACTTGCCAGAAATCAAGAGCACAGAGGGCTGCCTGCACCGTCCAGAGCTGCCATTGCTGAGTAGGACCATTGGGGACATCGCTGATATAAGGTGACACCCGACTTTCCCTCCTCCTCCTTCTCCTTCTCCTTCTTCTTCTTTTTGGTTTTTCGAGACAGAGTTTCTCCGTTTCTTTGGAGCCTGTCCTGGAACTAGCTCTTGTAGACCAGGCTGGCCTCGAACTCACAGAGATCCGCCTGCCTCTGCCTCCTGAGGGCTGGGATTAAAGGCGTGTGCCACCACTGCCTGGGCTCCCTTCTTTTTCTGTGTGTGTTTATTTCCTTTCTTCCTCTGTCATGTTTCTTGTCTTCTCTTTTAGCTTCTTCCTCCTTCCTCTTTAGCCTTTCATCTAGAGGTTTGTTTTTATTTCCTGATTTGTGTGTATTTTTATATTGAAGACAAAACAGCACAATTTTAGTTATTTTTTAACTTATGTACAAAATAGTTTCATTGCAAATGTATCAATGTTTGGCATTTTATAATTATTGATAATTATTAAGAGGCTCCCAGGGCCACTGGCAATGGGACCAAGATTTATTCCCATTGCTTAAACTGGCTTTTTGGAGCCCATTCTCTTTGGGGGGTTTCCTTGCCCAGCCTAGAACTAGTGGGGAGGGCCTTGGTCCTGCCTTAAAGTCATGTGCCTGACTTTGCTGACTCCCCATGGAAGCCTTACCCTCTTTGAGGAGTGGATGGGGGGTTGAGTTGGGGGAAGGTAACAGAAGCAGGAGGAGGGGAGGGAGTGGGAACTGGGATTGGGATGTAAAATGAGAGAAGATCGCTTTTTAAAAAATAAACAAATAATTTTTAAAAAAGCTCCCAGAATACATTTCTGAGTTAATGACAGAGGAGCGTTTTTGTCTAACAGACATCTATTAAGAATGTATGAAAATAGTCAATCTAGGAAGTTCAGGTTTTAAAATGGGTTTTGTCTGCTAGAGAAATTTCTCAAACATGGTCTCTTGCCCCACAGAGATGGTGCCCCAGTGTTAGAACTCAGATTTTCTTTCTTGTGTTAGTCATTTCTTTTATTTTTTTTAAGATTATAATCACATCATCTTCCTCTTCCCCGTCTTTCCTCTAAACCCTCCCATATATTCCTCCTTGTTGTTTTTTTTTTTTTTCAAATTCATGGCCTACTTTTTCATTAACTGTTGTTTTAGATAGATTCATGTATAATTACAAACATATATAACATATAACCACACACACACATATGCCCACATGCACAAGTACAACCTGCTGAGTCTGTACAGTGTTACTGTTTTTCAGGGCTGACCATTGGCACTAGATAACTAATTGGTATGTTCTTCCCTGGGGAAGACGATTTCTCCTGCTCTCAGAGTTCCTTATTTGGCTGTATAGCTCTTTGTGTAGGGTCCAGGCCTCCTGGGCTTCTACCCTGCAAACTGCCCCCCCCCAGCTTATCCATGTTAGCATGTGTGGAGATCTGAAAGAAAAGGCCCATAAGGAGTGACACTATTAGGAGGTGTGACCTTGTTGGAGTAGATGTGGTCTTATTGGAGGAAGTGTGTCACTGTGGAGGTGGACTTTGAGGTCTCATAAGAGCCCAAAAAAAACGCCCAAGGGCCCAAGACAACTCCCGGTGCCTATGAGTCAAGATGTAAGAACTCTCAGCTCCTTCTCCAGCACCATGTCTGCCTGCACGCTGCCTTGCTTCCCACCATGATGATAATGGACTAAACCTCTAACTATAAGCCACCACAATTAAATGTTTTCCTTTATAAGAGTTGCTGTGATCATGGTGTCTCTTCACAGCAGTAGAAACCCTAACTGAGACAGCTTGTCTATTGTAATTTTATGGGTGTAGCTTCTGACATTCCTGGAGGCAAAATAGAGATTTGTTTTTAAAACAAGATTGTTCTTTATCATAATAGTGATGTAATTAACAATAATACTAGGTCTGAAGTGAATGTTGAGGCAATTCTTTGCTTTGCCTCCCAGGGGGATCTAACTCTGTTTTAGAAAACCAACAGTAACAACAACAACCAACAACAACCGCCTCGCCTCTTGTTTTTACCAGTAGCTTCATTGGGCTGTTGGCTCCACCCATAAAAGCCCTATCCTGGTCCTGGTTAACCTACAGAGGGCCAGAGGCCAAGCTAACTGGAACTTTAAAAAGGGAAGCTCTGAGGACCCCAGCAGAGCAGAAAAGATGGATGGGCAGTGGGTGGACATGCCAAGCCTCTCCACAGCATGTGGAGGGGTGCGGGCAGGGAAGGTAAGCAAGCTCTGAGAAGCCTGTCTGCATGCTTAGCAGGCAGGGAGCAGGTGGCCAGGGCTGTGTCTTATGGAGGGCTGTGCTTGTTTGTAGACAAACAGCCCTGGCACCTGTGCAGCCCAAGCGAGGCTTCATTAAACACAGTTTCTGCCTCACATCATTAATTTGTTTTAATTAGGTGTCCATGGGTCCAAGGGGTTGAGAGGCTCCGGTGGATGGAATGCGGGCAGGCTGTGGTTCCCAGCTGGGCCTAGATGGGAAGGTAAGGGGTTGCCGCAGACAGGAAAGGGAGCGGGTGGCCTCCAGGAGGTGGGGTGATCCTTGCCCTTCGGAGTTGAATCCTGCTCTGCTGAAAACAGCACTGACTGCCGTGGGGTGGGACCTGGCAGTGGTCCCAGGCTGCCAGCTGTGGATTCTCAGCCACCAGTCCCTCATTAACCCTAGGCAACATTTTCTGTCTTGATCATTGCTTAATGAGCTCGGGTGCCTGTGGGCCCATCGTTGCCGGGGCCCTAGGCAGGAGTTTCTTCCTTTGCACTCGGACAGAAGGCTGTTTCTGGAGGTCTGTGGGTTCTAGCCTCATACACACGGTGGGACATGAACTTAAAATAGTGTCTCTTTCTTCTCTGTGGAAATGTGCTGTGAGAAGGACTCTGGTTCAGAGATAACTCAGTGGGGAAGAGTGAGGGTCATCAAATTCCACTTAATCGGAGTTTTGAATAAGCTGTATTATGCCCCATTTTTTATTGTGGTAACATACACACCACCAAATTTGCCATTTTAACCATCTCTCCAGTGAGCGTCAGAAACTCACTTTGCTCTGTTTTTCCTAACATTATAGACGGTTTGGAAGGGCAGGTGTATGACATCAGACTTCCGCCGATCTTGGTGTGGTGTTCATAGTTTCATGGGCTGCATTCCCTTCTGTGGCTTCTGTTGCTTGGTAGACAGACTTGTTTCTCTTGGCGTGGAACTTCCCTTATCGTCTGAGACTCACTAACTGGAGTCTTCTTTCTTTCCCTTTACTCTGTGGCGCTCTCCTCAGTTCCCACTTTAATGCTCCATCTCTGGATCCGAGCTCTGGATAGGTAGCTCTTCCGTGGTCCCTGGTTTGCAAAGCGCATCTCACGGGGCCCTTCTTCTCAGCCACCCCTCTGCCCTGCTTGACTTGGCACCTTCACTCTTTGGCTTCCATTTGTAGATCTTCAGCCTGTGCTGGGCTGAGACTGCACAGTGACCTTCCAAGGCCAAGTCCACACTGGGCGTGTTGAAGCACACGACTGCTGCCCCAGCTGCTGTGAGTCTAGTTTTACTCTTAAGAGAGCAGTGCGTTTCAAACGTGATCAACCTGTGGTCCTTGCTGATCTTTGGAATCAGGCGCCGGTCCCCGGTGCTGTGCCGTAGACTTGATGGTTGCACCTCCATCCTCTTCATCTACACACATTTGCACAAACTCAGCGTGGAGGCTCCCTAGCCTGGATCCCTTCTTTCAGGGCTGTGTGACACTCTTACCCTGGCTCAGATGGCCCAGAACTGAGATGTTCTTCGTTGGAGCAACCTCCATCCCAGATTTGTTGTTGCATCCAAAGCTGCTGTTTCCTTTCCATCTTCACACACCCATTCTACACTAGTACGTTCTTAGTTATTCAAGTTATAGCACACAGTGGGTTGCCAAACCCAAACGAGCCTCTGCCAAATCAGGATTCACAATCTATGGGTAGGACCAATACTGACCAGGTGGTTGCATAAACATATCAAAAGCACAGTCGTGGACACCCCCAAGAGAAGCCTTTGATGCTCTGAGCTTGGAGAAGGGTATACAATATACAAAGTGAAGTGGGGCAGAGGGGCAGTTGAGAGGGTCACATGCAAGAAAGGCCCATGAGACGTGCTTTGCAAACCAGGGACCACGGAAGTGCTACCCTATTATAACACAATTAAGAAAAATCCAGAGACAGATATTAAGGTTCAACCTGAAGGTCAGAAAAGCAAAACAACCAGCCACTGGCTCTTACATCTACCTCAGTCTGAAATGGTAATCCTGCCTCTAGGAATCTCAGAATGAGACTGAGAGCTGTCTCCTCCCATCTTATAATCCTCTCTAGTGCTGGGATTAAAGGAGTGCACCACTACTGTCCAGTTTTTATGGCAAACTAGTGTGGCTACTGGGATTAAAGGTGTGTGTCACCACTGCCTGGTCTGTGAGGCTGATCAGGGCGGTTGTTTTACTCTCTGATCTTCAGGCAAGCTTCGTTTATTAAAATACAAATGAAATATCACTGCAGCCTATCCAGAGCTCAGATCCAGAGATGGAGTGTAAAAACGGGAGCAGATGGAGAATGCTATAGACAAAAGGAAAAGAAAAAAGATTCCAGTTAGTGAGTTTCAGACAGCAAGGAAATATGCTGTTGTTTATGCAGAGGCCTGGGATGGAGGAGGCATGGCTAGGGAAAGTCTGACGAAGGCCTGGGCTGATGCTGTGGACTAGTCTGGGAAGGAAGGCTGGGAATCCTAGGTGTCTGGCAAGAAGGGAAGGTGAATGGGAGAGAAACTTTCTGGGTCTTTATCGCCCTCTGCTACAGGGGCCCAGGTGGCAAACTGGAGACGGGCTTCAGGGCTGAGGGCTGTGTGTCTGTGCTGAGGGGTAGCTGAGTAGATAGATGGCTCATGCTCTTTCCTATGTCATTAGCTACTCTCAGTCTTAACATCTGCCAGCTTTGAGGCCTGTTAAGCAAGCCCTCCTGATGGGGGGTGTCCTTCTGTATATGTGTTCTTTTTATTGGCTAATATATATATTATTGGAACAACCTCCATCTGTTTTATATATATATATATATATATATATATAGAGAGAGAGAGAGAGAGAGAGAGAGAGAGAGAGAGTAGGTGGAATCAGGGAGATACCACGTAGCTGCCCAAAGAGAAAGCCACCATCTGCCAGCCAGAACCTTTCCGGTAGGCTGCAGCATCGTGGAGATACACAGATGCATAGAAATGGTTAATTTAAGATGCAAAAGTTAGGTAGAAATATGCCTAAGCTATTGGCTAAACTGTGCTGTAATTAATATAGTTTCTGTGCAATTATTCAAGTCTGAGAAAGGAAAGAGCAGTCTTTGTCTGCACCCTGCTCTAGTATGAGGCAAGGAGACGGGAATGGTCTCTGGTCATCCGGTTCCAGCAGGGAGAGTCAACTTTAGGGTATGGTCTTAAAAGAGGCATCAGATTGGCCATGGGACAGCCTGGTCTACAAGAGCTAGTTCCAGGACAGGCTCCAAAACCACAGAGAAACCCTGTCTCGAAAAACAAAACAAAAAACAAAACAAAAACAAAAACAAACAAAACAGATTGGCCATGGGATAAGAAATATAAAGGACAAGGAAGAGAGATTGAATTTGTGTATGATCTTGGCTTGTAAAGTGAATTCTACATTAAAAATTTAGCCTCAAAAGCAGGGCATAATGGTCCATTTCTGTAATTCTAGGTCTTAGGTGGCTAAGAAAAGAAGGTCATGAATTTGAGACCACTTGAGTTATAAAAAGAGATCTTGTCCCAAGTGGCTGCTGAAGGGGAAGACAAATTGTTTCATGCACATATAGCCTGTCTCACTTTGGAGTGTTCTTCAGAGCCTTGCTCTAAGGTGGGAGTCCTGCCAGTCCTGGTAAAAGGCAGCTGAGGAGCATGCACGTGACCCGAGAAACCCGAGGTGGATAGAGAAGTCTCTCAGTCCTGGGCACTGCTGCCTCAGCATGGGGCTGACACACTATGCCCACCATTCGAGAGCCAGCCTGGGCAGTTATGCTCCATTTCCCCACACCCCACCCCTGCATTGTACCCTTTCAGCTGGTGCATCAAAACCAACAGATTCCACTTTCTGTAAAGGCATAAGTTAATGACCTGACTTTGCTGGGGGCACTTTCTTCCTTTTGTGGCACCCTTCCTGGCCTCCTCTGTGCCATTTATACCACGTCTCCAGCTTGGCTCCAAATGGACTTCCTGTGTATCCCCATCCCTTTCTGGGTAGTTTGTCTTGCTTGGCTGTGCCAACCTCATATACCAGGAAGAGGACGAGCATCTCACCCTTTGGCACATATAGCTGGTGCTCTCTCTCTCAACTTTCCAAACTTCTGTCTACTCAAAAATAGAGACTGAGTTATGCTCACACTCTGGAGTGCTCCTTACTGGGCACACAGAAAGACCTTGCTGACACTTCTCTCGCATTGTGGGTGTAAAATAAACCACCATGGTAAGGCTAACTCAGGAAGAATGTTTCTGGCCTGGCTGGCCGGTCTTCCTGATACTCTGACTTTGCAGGAAAAGGCAGCTCTTACTGAGGGCTTGAAATGGTCTCTTCTGAACCTTTCCAGGGACAGACAAAGGTCATCGAGGTAGGGAAGAGGACCTGGACGTTCAATGCCTGCTTCGTTTCCATTCTTGGGTCAGCCCAAGGCTAGATGATGAATATTTTTCAGCTACTGCAGATACTATGGAAGGGCCCTGCATTAGCCAGAGTTCTCTAGAGGAACAGAACTGATAGGATGAAAATCTATTGAGAGGAAACTTATTAGACTGGCTTATAGCTGTAGTCTGACTAATCCAACAATGGCTGCCTCTCAAAGGAAAGCCCAAGAGTTAGACAGTTCTCTAGGCCAAAAGCCTGTCTGTTTCAGCAGTCCCAATCTAGAGCTGCTGATCTCCGGTCTATGTTAGAACCTCCCCCCACCCCTAGAGTAGGTTCTAATACCAGCAAAGGAATCCTCCCAGCAGCCAGATGGGTTAACTTGCTGGTGAGAGTGAGAGCAAACAGGCAAAAAGCAAAAGCTTCCTTCTTCTATGTCCTTTTACGTGGGCTACCACCAGAAGGTGTGGCCCAGATCTGGGGTGAATCCTTCCACCTGCAAGGATCTGATTAAGAAAAAATCCCTCTCAGGCATGCCCAGCTGCCTGTGTTTTCACTGATTCCAGGTGTAGTAAGTTGACAACCCGAATCAGACAGCTCGGCTCCGTGTTCCCATGGATGCTACAGAACACATTCCCACCATGGTGTGGCCTACTGTAGTTGAGGAATGGCAGAGCTGTGATCATAATTCTGAAATCTCAGTAGGTTTGAGGACTTAAGCTCTTCTTTGTGGCTATTTCCTGTTTTCCACAGTCTAACACCATAAAAATTATTTTTGTTGCTGCTCCAGAACTGTAATTTTGCCACGGCTATGATTTGTAAAATGCAAATATCTGATACGCAGATGGTTTTGGGTAGCCCCTGTAAAATGGTCATTTGATTCCAAAGGGGTTATAACCCACAGGTTGAGAACCACTGCATAAAGATGGCAGAGATCCAGGGTTGTTCTGGGCCAGTGAGAGGCAGGTTTTCTTCACTAAGTCCTGGGCAGGTAGGCAGGAAGGGTGGGTAACTCTATTGTCACTTGAATTCTGAGCTGGCTTATCAGATAATCAGAAAAAGCCCAACACCCAAGTGCCATGTACCAGTACCAGTACTGTAGGCTTGTGTGACCCATACATCTATCAATATAGCCCTCCATGATCTTCCTGGAACTGGTCTGACTCATGACTGTTAGCAGAGATGGACTAGGGACTTGACTGTGAGCCCTAGACCAGGGAGCTGTCTGTTGTTATCTTCCTAATAGAGACATAGTCAGGCTACCAGTGAGACCACCATCCTATAACCATATAGTATCTGCGCTGTGTTTACTGTGACATCCTATCAAGGACTTCACCAACATCCAAATATTGTCCTCCTTGGGGATATATATATATATGTATACATATGTATACATATATATATATATATCCCCAGACCTACCTCAGACCTGAAAGACCTGGCATCATAAAAGGAAGCAAGTTTGGTGCTGATCCCTGTGTCTGGTGACGGGCACAGAGGGTCTGGGGTTGTGGCCTCGCCTGACGCTGGAGTCTGGATAATGACATCGGTCATATTATTCACGTTTTCTCAACAGAAGCCTGTCTCCAGGGAGTGCCTTGGTCTCAGTATTTTCATGTTCTTACCATGGACAAAGCCACAGGAAGCCCACAGGCAGGGTGACGTGTCCTGTGGAAGACTGCTGGGACCTGGATGATTTGGCTTACTGTCAGGGCAGCTCAGGATCCTTTTGAAGATGGTGGTCTGTTTGATAGCAGTAGCCTTGGGGTTCTGTTACAGGACTGGGAACTGAACCCCTCCCCAGGGATATGAGCAGTCAGACATCCACCTGCTACTGGGTACCTGTAGATAGTGAACCTGATCCCTGCTCTTCCTGGATCAGGGAGGAGAGTCAGGGAACTGGGAAATAACTTCTTGTCTTTGCAGAACCTGGAGTCTGCAGGCTTCCTAGAGCATCTTAGGAACAGGACCTTGATGACTCCTTTGCCAAACAAAGGCTTCAAATGAATGCTAAGCTTGTGACCCCTCCAGCTATCTTCCAGTTAAAACACCCTGCTAGGCTAGCCTACTGTCCTCGCTCATGACACAACAGAAAACAAACAGATGATGTGTTGTTTTTGACTAAAATCTCAGAGCCTAGTTGAGTTGGGAGCTTGGGCCCAACTCCAGGTGAGTGTTACAGGGTCACAGGGTCTCTTACTATTGTTTCCCTGACCTGCTGAGCATGCTAGCTGTGGCTTGCGGCACCTCAGCGCTTGCCTTCAGCACTATAGGGGATACTCAAGCTTTGGCTCCTCATCCTAGGTCTCCCAGAAGCCTGGTCTCTTCCATACCTGTGTAAAACTGCAGAGGCCCCTCTGAGTGTGAGCCCTTTGGTGGAGTTGAGACTGATACAGAGACAGGGAATCTGGGGAGAAGCCTCTAGGCCAATGGGAGGCAGGTTTTCCTCACTAAGTATAGGTGGGCAGGAAGGAAGGGTAGCTCTGTTACCTCTCAGGATCTGGGATGGTTTGTCAATCAATCCATTTGAAAACAAAACAACAAAAACACCAACAAAAAAGCCAGCCCAAGTCTAGACCCTACAAGTGCCATGCTCTATTGGGCCAGGACTGTATGACACATCCATATAACTCTTGATGATCTGAGACCCTACAAGTGCCATGCTCTATTGGGCCAGGACTGTATGACACATCCATATAACTCTTGATGATCTGAGACCCTACAAGTGCCATGCTCTATTGGGCCAGGACTGTATGACACATACCCATGTAACTCTTGACAGTCTTCATAGAACCAGTCTGGTTGCATTGTCAAGGACAATGGCTGAGAGACAGATGTGGGGTGCAGACCAAGCAGAGAATTGTCTCTGTACATTTTTTAAAAAAAATTCATTTAAAAAATATTCTTTTTGAAATTCTGCTAATCAAAATGTGACAGGATTGGCTAGCTTTTTAGGTTTAACTGTTTGGCCATCTCTTCTTGATGGTGTTGGTGATTTGAACCCCTAACGGTTCATGGCTGAACAAGGAGAGAAGTGGCTTGCCTCTCAGATGCTGAGTTTTGCTTTCCTCCCCAGTAACCCTGATGTTCTATGCTCCCGTTTCTAGACCAGCTCCTGCCAACACAGCTCTGCCAGGACCTGGTCCCTCCGATGGCTCTGGTCGGCCTGAGGCAGGTCCTGGGGACCAGGGCTCTTGGAGGCCAGACACTTACCTCCTCCGGAGGCAGCATTCCTCAGACAGGAGAATCAGGAACCTGGCTGTGAATTCTTAAGGAATTCTGTCTTTTGAGGTTGGCTTTGCTTGTCCTTTCCCTTATCAGACGTCTTTTCCTTATGTCAGAGTTTGATGAGAAAGAACCTAATGTGATCTTTTCTGTAGTCTTAGAAAAGATATGTGTCTCTATGGCCGTAGAGTATATCTGGTGTGTTTAATCTATAAAGAAGATCATGTCTTAGTTTCAAAGTTCTATCTCAAATACACCGCTAGCAGGCCAACTGTGTGCTAATTGGTCTGACCTTGCATTACGATGACAGGTTGACTATAAAATTCTCCTTTGGAGAGATGACCTTTTGGGAGGAATATTCAGATCTAGTGGAGTGATTCATAGCTGCTGAACCTGCGAAGATTTTCTGGGGTTTCACATGTCTTAACAGTTTGTTCCGGTTGTGAGGTACACATTCTGGTCATTAAATTTACCTAGTAAATTTAATCAGAAGAATTAAAAACTAAGAATTCAAAACTGGATGTAACTATATCTACATTTTAACAAGTGCCAGGAACTAATATTTGTCTAGTGAGTGAACAAGACACACCTGGGAAGTTGGTTGAGTCACACAACATGGTTCTGATACCTTTCACTCATTGATAACGCGGAGGTAGAGATCAGGTTTTAGGTGACACAGCTGGGCATGGTGGTGCATGCCCGCAATCCCTGTACTCAGGAGGTGGGTGCTGGAAGATCGCGAGTTCAAAGCCGGCCTTGGCTACATAGCAAGTCTGAGACCACTTGAGGCTCCAAGTGACAACGCTTCAAAGGGAGTGGGAGGAGTGTGAGGGAGGAAGAGAG
>NC_022034.1:3345475-3369181 GCF_000317375.1 Microtus ochrogaster
AGAGACAGAGAGAGAGACAGAGACAGAGAGACAGAGAGAGAGAGAGAGACAGAGAGGGAGAGAGAGAGACAGAGAGAGAAAGAGACAGAGAGAGACAGAGAGAGACAGAGAGAGACAGAGAGACAGAGAGAGAAAGAGACAGAGAGAGAAAGAGACAGAGAGAGACAGAGACAGAGAGAGAGAGATGGGTGTTCTGGAATAATCCTTCTGTGCACAGTGTAAATATATGTCGCCATGATTGACTTAATAAACAAGCTGGTCAATAGCTGGACAGGACACAGTTGGGTGGGAAAGCCAGACTGAGAATGATGGAATGAGGAAGGGCAGAGTCAGTGGAGTCACCAGCCAGACAGAGAAGGAATAGGACAAACAAAATGGGATGGAGGTAAAAGCCTTGGGGCGGCACGTACATGAATAGAAATGAGCTAAGTTGTAAGAGCTAGTTAGTAATAAGTCTGAGCTATTGCCTGAGGATTTAATTTTTTTTTTTTTTTTTTTTTTTTTTTTTAGTTTTTTGAGACAGGGTTTCTCTGTGTAGCCCTGGCTGTCCTGGAACTCACTCTGTAGACCAGGCTGGCCTCAAACACACAAAGATCCACCTGCCTCTGCCTCCCAAGTGCTGGTATTAAAGGTGAGCACCACCGCTACCTGGCTGCATTTGTAGTTTATATTAAATCTCCGAGTCAGTTGTTTGGGAAGCAGCTGCCGGTTATTCGGGAGCAAGTGATCAGGACAGGAAACTTCCACCTACAAATGTTCCCATTTCTCTTTTCCAAGAGAAGAGAGAAAAAAAGAAAAAGCTAAAGTAGAGAGGTGTTTGTGCCTGACGCATGTGTCTCACAGCCTGTCTGCCTGGCACTGCAGCCTGCACCTGTGGTGTGGGAGTGTATAATGCAGATCACTCTTTGTAGAAAACAGGCCTTCTGCCTTAAGTCACCCAGAAAAGAGCTCCAAATCCGCCATGTATGCATATTCTCAGACTCCAGATGTAAGAGCCATCTCCAGGGTGTTCCCTACAAGGAGGAGAAAACCTTGAGATCACACAATTCTATAATAGAAAAGGGCTGTATGGTGGTCCATCCCATGAAATCTTCTCACCCTCAAAAGAGAAGAAACTAGAAAAGACAAGGGTCCAGAGAAGCCCAGGTTGTGGCCACTGCCCATACTCCTTCCACTGTAATATCAAAGTGAAAAACACTGGGAGCTGTGTCTACTGGGTGAGGGAAGGAAGGTCAATGCCTGTTAACAAGATATGTCCAGAAGGACACCCATGGGTAGGGCTCAGGCCCAGGAACATCAGAAGACCTGGCCATACTGCACTGTGAGATGCAGCAGCTCTGGCCCTGGTGCTGAACACGTGACCAGCTGTGAGAGGGGCAGCTTCCTGATTAGGTCGTTAGGAAATAAGCAGGTGAGGCACCTGTCTAGTGCTGAAGTTTCTTCTTCCTGCCATTTCTGGCCGTCCTCAGCAGGAAGGGTACCAGTGTCTGAAGGCAGCTAACTGTGGGTCTGAGCCGCAGAGATGAGAACTCTGAAACTGATGGTCCTTCTTTACCAAATTTCACATGATACCTACATTGCTTCTGTCTGGGCCCCTGCGTTCCTGTCTCACCCTTCCCATCCTAGAGTTTGTTCCTGTCCACTTGGGTTGTGAAATCTCACTTCTGATCACCTAAATGAGTGATGTATGCTACCAATGGATGGTGTGTGCTCGGAATAGTCCTGCCTCTGGATGTGGGGTACGGGGAAGGGTAGACGTGAGACCCTGCTAGACATGGACAGTGAGCCAGAGTGAAATGACTGCCCATTTTTTGCCCATTGTTTCCTCTCGGGCACATCCTCTCCATCCCTCCATTCTTAAGCTCTGTAATTAAGTCCTTGTAACTCTTTGATCAGCAATAATAGCTGTTTACAACAGGCAAGGCGTGGCTGAACTGAGTGGCTGAGTGGGTGGCTCCCACCACAGGCTAGTGCCAGCTGCAGCCCAGTAGGAGACAGACATGGGAACTGTCTCGACTTTGCCATTTCTCCACAGCTTCCCTTGAACATGGCTCTTCCATTGACTTGGGTTCCCAGGCAGAGCAAGAGCGAGCGAGATAGGTAGACAATGACCTGTGACCTCCATGTTAGAGACAGTGTCACACTGCTTATGGAAAAGTCTGAGGGGTCTGGGGGACAGCCACCTGCCTCACCCTGAGCTCCTTTAAGTGGACTTAAGGACCATTTTTCATATTATTATCAGATGCTGGTGAGGCCCTGGAAGGACCATGGTCAGAGCTTCCTCTAGTATCAGCTAGCTGCTGAAACAAATCGGCCCAAATGCTAGCCAGGTTTATTTCCCTGACCCTCTACTGACTCTGCTGCTGTCCTCCCACCATCCAGATTTCTCTTGGTTCAGTGTCTACTTTTGGCTTCTGGCTAGTGGCCTCAGGGAATGGGGAATCTTCAATCAGATAAAGTACTGCCTTTCAAAACCAAAAGTTGTCCCGTCAACCTTAAAAGGCACTTTCAGACTTATTTCTGTCCTCAGGAAATTATTCTGATACAATGACTTGAACCTGTAACCCAAGCACTTTGGAGGCTGAGGCAGGAGGGTCACAAGTTGTAAACTGGCTTGGGCATCTTATCTAAAACAACAACAACAACAAAAAAACCAATTTAAAAAAAGAAAAGCAAAAGAAAGAAACACCACCAATAAAATAGAAACAGGGTGACAAACAGCCAGCCTCAGCTACAGAGAGTTCAGGTGAGGAACAAGGGACAGGTGGGGGCAGGTAGGTAGCCTTCTGTTTCCTGTCTCTAGTTTTAATAGCTTCAGGGAAGAGTAGTTAGGACCCCTGTGTAACAGGTCAGTTAATTTGTTGACTCTTGAGCAGGAAGCTCAGAATGAGGGAGCTGCATCCCGGTCCAGTGGGAGCTCTCCATAGTCTAGGAAGCAGTCTTCATGGAGACCAGGGATTCGATGGCTATAGAACAGGGTTTGTTTTCTTCAGCACTGTTTTCTTGCTCACTGCCAAGTTCCCAGGCTTCACTGGGCCATCTTTATACAACCTGGGGTCGGTTTGCTTCAGTAGCTGACAGTCTGTCTGGAGACCCCTGAGCTTGTCTGTGTTGTATTAGACACTTGCCGTTGTTGTGAAAAATTACTGGGACCAAGGCACCTTAAGGAAGAGAGTTTATTTTGCCTGATGGATCCAGAAGGATTAAGAGTCCACGATGGAGGAGTGTTGGCATGGCAACAAGTGGCTCATGGTTCCGAAAGGATAGGAGTTCATGATGGCAGAGTGTTGGCATGGCAACAAGCGGCTCATGGTTCCAGAAGGATAACAGTCCACTACAGCAGAGTGTTGACATGGCAACAAGCGGCAGACACGGCAGCAGATACAGGAAACTGAGAACTCACCTCTTGAACTTAAGTATGAAGCAGAGAGAACAAACTAGCAAGTGTGGGAAGTCTTTAAACTTTCAAAGCCCACCTCCAGTGATGCACTTCAACAAGCCTGCACTTCCTAACCACTCCCAAACAGTGTTGCTAACTGGAGACCAAGTGTTCAAACATCCGAGCATACGGGGCATTCTCATGCAAACAACTTCAGTCCCTCGATGGTCTCCTATGGCAGCACGTACATCCTCTGCCTGGGAATGAAGGCCCGAAGTCCCTATAAAGACACTTAGGCTGGGCGAGAGGGCAGCTATCAGATTTTTTCCCATCCTCCTGTGGTTGCCTTCCCTTGGGATGGTGGCTTCATTTCTGGTGGTTTTCTCCACTGTGAGACGCCATAGACTACCTTCCAGAAATGGGCATGCTGACTGAGGGGCACACAGAACACAGCTTCCAAGTCTAATGTTTTGCTTAGGCATTGGTTATTCTGGTGGGATACTCTGCCCTGGTCAGCTCTGACCCAAGGCTGAGGTAGCACATGCTTGCATGTGCCACTGGGTTTTGTTTAAGAAGAAGTAGTTTGTCCTGGATCTCCATGACCCAGCCCTTTGGGGTGTCCTTCAACCCCAGCCCCTGGTTAAATTGTGTTCATGTGTCCTAGCCAGCACAAAAACACCAGAGTGGAGTGCTTTTAGTTTCACAGGGTGGGAGTCAACAGCTGGTAGGGTATCTTCGACAAGACTGGATCAATAATGTCTCTTCCTCCTTCCTCCTCCTTGGCAATGACTGTGTTCTCAGGAGAAACAGATACCTGTTCTTGAAAAAGTGAGACAGTACAAAGAAGAAAAGAACTCATAAAAATAATTTTGAATTGATATTTCACTGTATATAACAGAAGACTAATGCTCTCCCTTCCTCCTGGTGTCTGTCTGTCTGTCCCCTTCCTTCTTGCTCTAGTCAGGTCTAGAGGCTGCTGCCCACTGGACTGTGTTGCTGGTTTAGGCGTTAGGCTCCTCCCTGGACTGTGAAATCCTCCGTGCTCTTCTCTGGGTGCCACCCCAGAGGTCTCACTCAGCCCTCTGCCCTGAACTCCTTCACTACAGCTGTCCCTGGAAGCCTCCATCTCTGAGCACCCATGGGTATTCTGGGGCTCACGGATTGTGTACTCCTGCATTTGTGCTCCAAGGCTAAAATTGTTCAAATCAAACTCCTAATCACCGCCTCTCCAAATCTTCTTCTCCTCTGACATGTCAGCGGGCACAGCAGTCCATAAACACCCTCTGGTTAGCTAACAGTGTCACTTCTGAAACACCCGAGAAGGTGGGCTCTCTGTTTATATGTCTGTCTGTCTGTCATTTGTTTGTTTTGTGACGGGTCTTAGAGTTTTCTAATGTGTTCTGAGAGGGACATCAATCATTGACCTGCAGTTCAGGGTCAAACTGAGGAATGATTGCAGTCATTAATATGAGATGGACCAGCAGGTGTGCCATGGGCTACAATCAGGACAGACAGACAGGACTATTTGAAGCTGTCCAGGATAAATGAGAGCAAAGATCTCTAGGAGCCTACTAAGCAGCTGTTAGTTCCCATAGGAGGACCAATGAACACTCAGACATGTTGTCATGGTTACTTCCTGGAGACTCAGAGCCGAAGAAGTTCCATCTTCAGGGTACACCCCAGGGCTTGAGGACAGGGATCTCTGCCCTGTTTGAAGGAAGGGTCTGGACTCCAGATGTGAAGAGGATTCACTGGCAAATATGCTTAACAAAGCCCCTAGGTATCAAAGTATCGAGGGATATGTTATAAAATCATTGGTGGAACCGTGACTCAGCATCTGTCGAGGGAACAGTGCCCTTGAAGTCCTTATGTAAACATCCAGACTTCAAAACCCCAGGGTATGTCTCTGTTCGGGGATGGGGCTGTTCCAGATGAGGTCAAGGGGAGTAATCTTAATCCATTATGGCTGGCACCTGTAGAAATCAAAAGAGACACTCAGGAAGAGGGTGTTAAAACTGGAGAAGGTGTCTACCGCCCATGAAGAACAGCCTGGCAGAGCCTGACCTGTTGGGTCACTGAGTCTCAGGTTCCATCCCAGAACTAGAATGGGAAAATAATCTTTATCTTTGGGACACCTGGTCTGTAGTGTTTTACAGCGTCTCAGAAACCAACATAGTGCCTCACAGAAGCACAGCTGACAGCTGTCTATTAGAAGGCTTTCAATATCTAATTATTATCTTTCAAAGGCTTAACAGTTCTCGGGGTGGAAAGGTTTATGACTACATAAACAAGATGTCTGCAGCCCTTTGTCTGGCCTCTTTGCAGGTGGACACCCACAATTTCAGTATAGGCGTCTCTTACGTTCAACTATTTAGAAATGGGGTCATTGCTCACTAATAGCTATAGATAAGGTATCAATAGAGGCAGTCCAGTATCTTAGTTAGGGTTTCTCTTGCGACAATGAAACATTATGTCTGAAAAGCAAATTTTGGAGGAAAGGGCTTATTTGATCTACATGTCCACATTTGTTCATCATCAAAGGGAGTCAGGACAGGAACCCAGAGGCAGGAGCTGATGCAGAGACCACAGAGGGATGCTGTTCACTGGCTTGATCCTCATGGCTTGCTCAGACTGCTATCTTATAGAACCTAGGACCACCAGCCCAGGGATAACACCACCCATAATGAGCTAGGCCCTCCCCCAACAATCACTAGTGAAGAAGATGACCCACAGGCTTGTCTACAACCTGATCCTATGAAGGCATTTTCTTCTTTGTTTTTAAGATTGCATTTTACGTATATATGTATGTATGTATGTATCATCTATCTATCTATCTATCTATCTATCTATCTATCTATCTATCTATCTATCTATCTGTCTATCTTGTGTGTGCACACTTTTATATAACACAACGTGCCTGTGGAGGTCACAGGGTCACAGGATACCTAGATATCTGCTATGTCCTTCTGTTTGTGGGTCCTGGGGACAGAAGTCAGGTCACCTGGCTTGGCAGGAGCCATATTTACCCACTGGGCCATCTCACCAACTAGCGGCATTTTTTTAATTGAGGCTCCCTCCTCTCAGCTGACCTTAGCTTGTGTCAAGCTGACATAAAACTATCCGGCACACGCAGTAAGTCTGGCATCCTTACATATGGGGGAGATGGGGACAGACACACAAGAAGGTGGTGTTTTCATCTCTCACAGCCAAGGTGAGTGAGCTCAGGGAACCCAGCCAAGAGAGTGTAGGTACCAGAAGCTGCCCCGAGCTGGCAGCTAAAAGTTAGCTGCTGACTAAATCCAGCAGGCAGCGGATCAGGGAGACAGGCTGCCTTTCTTACGGTCTGAGTAGCTCACCATTTTCTTTCCCAGGTGGAAAACTGAAAAGCCAAGGAAGAAGAAGGTGGTGGGAGGGACAGATTATGCTGAGGGTTCTAAACTGCACGTACAATTGCAACATCGACTCCCTGTGCCCAGCTCACCTAGTCCCTCTCTCTGGGACCATTTATCTCTGTAGATTGATCTTGGTTGTGACCTCTCCAGTGATCTCAGCCCCAGTGCTGACCATTTATTTCTCTCTAGCCTCCAGGAAGTACTTGTGGTGTGGATTGTCACACAGCAGTAATCCATCTCCATTTGTGAACTTGCAAAGATCTCTTTAAATATTCATGTTAACTGTGGCCTCCCCTGGTTCCTTGGGTCAGGAATGTAAACAGTCCAGGGGAGGGGTTCTGGACTGAGTTCTGGCTGGTCCCCAAGATCCTGCCTCTTGCCTTAATCAGTTCGTTTCCCAGCTCTGGTAAGTGAAGGAAAAGGAACATATCCAACAAAGGGGTAGAGTGTCTATTGTAGGAGAACAGACCCAGCTAGGAGTAGGCAGAATCTTTACATCTCTCTCATGGGAAGAAAGGATAGCATGTACTAGCCAGCTGCTGCCTTATGGGTGGACCTAGGAATACTGAGGTTTGGGAGAATTATTAGGGCTATCAAAAGCTAGTCTCATCGTGCTGTGAAGTCCTTCCTGGAAGAGAAGACTCTGTGGATAAACATGATTCCCCATATGCTACCAGGTTGGAGAAAGGGCATCTTGTCCGCAGGGCTGCGTCCAAGCTGTGATGGGTTTCGTGATCTCTCTCTTCTGAGCTGGGCTGGTTCCCTATGGCATCTCTCCCCACAGCTGTGATGGCCCTCATGGCCTCTCTCTTCTCAACTGTGCCTTCGCATTCAGATTCACACCAGTGAAGGTACCTTCCACACATAGTGGGATTCCTCTGCTGGAGATGGGACAGCCTGGTGTTCCTGAGAGCCACCTACCGAGGGCATGAGAGGCTGGCCAAGGAATGGCTGAGACAGACAAACCACTGTCTCTCTGTGTTATTTCTAGAAGCAACTGCAGACTCCCAACTATTTGAACTTGTATTAACACCATTTCCTTGTGACAGCAGTACGTCTATGAGGAGGGGGTATCAGAAGATGGCCTGGAGCCATTTAGTGCCTTGGTGTGCAACACAGTCACCAAGGCAACAAGAGAATGACATATTTCCTGATGTTCTTAATTAGTGAGCCCGCTCATCTCTGTGTGTATTTCCCACCCATCCACGTAAGATAGCAAGTCATAACTTTATGTTCTTGAGATTGGGCTTCATGTACACCAGGCTAGCCTTAAGCTGGCTACGAATCCATGTATGACCTTGAACTTCAAATTCTCCTGCCTCTCTCTTCCTCTGGAGAGCTGGGATTACAGGTGTGTGATCCCACGTCTGGTTTGAACCCAGGGCTTCGTGTGTTCGAGACAAGCCCTCTACCAACCCAGCTACATTTCCTAAACCTGTAATTTGTTGTTGTATATGTTTATAATGTGGCATTCACTTGTTCTCACACTGTGCCTTCTGAAGACAGCTTGATCTTGTATCGCCCTGAACTGTCAAAAGAAGTTTCGAAGTTGAAGGCACATTGAGAAAAAAAAAAAAAAGAGCAAATGTCTTTGAATGGTACCTCCTATTTCACCAAACTTTCATCCTTAGTAACTGTTTTTCTCCCTGTCTCTCCTTCATCCAAAGTCTCAACTGTCCATCCTGCTGCCCTAAATGATTTTTTTAATCCCTGGAATAAAGAAGAATTTATGTGTTCCACCCCCACCCAATTTTGTGTTCTCCCAAAGGTGCTTTCTTTAGAAACAACATTTCTTCTCCTGCCAGCTGGAGAGTTTTACAGATGACAGGACTTTGAAGCAGTGGCAGGGCTTTCATGGGTCTTGGTGGGGGTTAAACACATTAGGTGGTACAAAGCTTCCCACTGGGGCACAAGCCTGTAAGGTAGGAAGGGCACACACCCTAGAAACTCCTGGATTCCACTGGCTCCCTGGTTCCCACAGCCTTTCTGGAAATGTTGCTTAGCGTCTCAGAGCTGGGGGCTGGAGAGATCAGTCTCCTTCTTGGAATAGGAAAGGATGTGGGAGTAAGCTCGGAGGCTGGGTGATTGCCCGAGTTGGAAAGAACATGTGTGAAACACAGAAGTACAGTTAAGTATTTCAGTTTGTCCCCTGGAGATGCCTGTGGTCAGTCACTGTGTTGGAAGATTTTCTCATTGACCCAGGGAGACTAGAATGCTGCTCTGCAATAGAGTACAGCTCGCCAAGGTCCTCCCCTCAAGAGGAAACAAAAGTCAGAGGCTGGGAGCCCTTCCCCCATCTTTAGAGCAGTGTGGGTCCTAATATGTGTCCAGTGTCTGAGGCAACAGCTTGCCTTTCACCCACTCCAGGTTTTTCCTGACCGCTTGACTCTCAAGCGCCAGCCACAAGGACAAGACAGAGGCGATCAGCTAGAGCTGCTAAGGAGTCAAACCGACCGACTCCAGGGGCAGCCAGTGAAGCAGGCTGGTAAAGAACTATGAAAGACATCAAATTCAGCTTTTATACAGAAACAGACAGCACACAGGAAGTTCTGACGTCACAGAAACTAGAGGCAGTGAGGAGGAGCAGATATATTAGATACATTGCCACTTTGCCACGTGCATCCAGAGCCTGTGGTTTATGGGCCACAAGAGGGAATCAGCAGGTAGCCAGCCAGGCTTTGTCCTGGTACAGTCCTGTGAGATGTGAATGAGTAGCCCTGAGCCTATGCTCAAGGCTCCAGTGCTCTGGGTCTGGAGGACTGGAGGGGTTCATTCCTGCCCTCACTATGAGGCCCTTCAGGTCTCTATGACCCAAAGCTCTTTTTCCTAGAAGCTGTGCCCTTGGAGCCCAGGACTAACTAAGCGGGACCCACCTTTATCTATTGCTATTGACCTTTGTCCTAACATTCAAGATCTCCCTGTTCAGTTTCTCCTGCATTATGAGAGGAGTAGCCACCCCAATATTGTCACGAGAATACATCTGGTGCCTATTGCTGCTGAATGTATATGCTAGCCCAAGAAAAGTATGTGACCCTTTCTACCTGTTACATAGACAGATTACAGTCATTAAGACATGAGTGTCCTGACTCACAGGCTTTAAGGGTATCCTTATACACCCAGCCTTTCACCGAAGCCAGCATGAAGCCAGCTGTGCAGGAGAGAGCCATACTCTGGGCTGCTTCAGGACTGGCTGAAACATCTCAGTGGGACCTCTTCCCTTTCTGACACCACGACGGTCGGATGACGTGTCCTTGTTAGGAGTTGCCTGTTGGAAGCCCTGGGAGGGAAACAGCCCTGTGCCTGGGTTCTCATGCACTGGGTTTGGTGGGAGCTCACCAGGGCCATCAGCCTGTGAGAGCTGTGACAGCACTTCCCCTCTGCCCAGCTTTCATCTGGTGGCCGACCATGAGCTCGGGAGGCTCATCCTCCTATCTAGTGACACATCAGGAACTGACTTGGAGTTTACAGCAAGTAGGATTACTAAGCACCAAGGCATAAACACAGGATGCGGATGGATTTCCCACCCCCTGGCCCGTCCCCACATGGAACAGCTGGAGCCCAGCCAGGGTGCTCAGCAGGAAGGGTGTAGTTTGCACACATAAACATGTGAAGGAGTATGCACGTGACCATTGTGGGTGTGCATGGCTACGTGTACGTGCATATATCCGAGCATATGCATGCGATGAGTGTGTCACCGTGCATAAGGCTGTGTCCACATGTATGTATGGCAGGCAGCCAACCAGGCTTTGTTCTGGGTGCAGTCCTCTGAGACTCCAATAAGCAGCCCTGAGCCCAAGCCCAAGACTCTAAAACTCTGGGTCTGGAGGATTCGAGGGGCTCACTCCTGCCCTCACTGTGGAGCCTTTTAGATCTCTAAGACACAAAACATTTTACTAGAAGCTGTGCCCTGGAAGACCAGGACTAACTAAGCAGGACCACCCTTATATATGTACAAAGTCCTGGGCCGACTTGGGTCTGGATTGAGATGTTGGTCCTACTCTATGAAAGGCCCTCCCATCTTCCTGTTGGGAGCACGTGGTGAGAAGAGGAGAGGAGAGGCTGAAGCAATGGTCTGGAATCTCAGCTCCCGCTGATATCCTTCATTATGATGTTCCCATGGCTCTTTCTTTGAAAGGCTGGCTTAAAGAGGGCCCCCAAGAGCTTCAGCAGGAAAGTGGCCCTTGATTTTCTGCCTAGGAAGGCTCGTGAGTTAGCCACACTGTAGGCA
Organism: Microtus ochrogaster; assembly: GCF_000317375.1. Taxonomy (NCBI): domain Eukaryota; kingdom Metazoa; phylum Chordata; class Mammalia; order Rodentia; family Cricetidae; genus Microtus; species Microtus ochrogaster. The sequence goes on from NC_022034.1 coordinate 3,356,475, forward strand.
CTGAGATGGCTGGATGTGAAGCAGTGGCCATGAGAAGTGGCCTAGGAGTCGAGAGAACATGGCTTCGAGCTGGGTCTTACTCACCCTCAGTTCTGTGATGCACTCTCGTTAGTTTGGGCTGGAGGTACAAGCCCAAAGACCAAAGATTTTCCTCGACTCTGAACCTTACCCACGGTCATTTCAGAGAGGTGCAGCAGGAGAAGACACCTGGAAGGTTGCTCCTGGAAATTCCCAGACCCTGTCTTCTCCTGCAATACTTTCTAACTCATGCAACTCAGAACTTCTCCTTGGAGTGAGCCTGGTTCCCTGTTGTTGCTGTCAGCACATACTTAGTATACAAAGCCATCTACGTTCATGACCCCTTCGTGTAGGTCACATGCCTGACTTGGGCCTTATTGGGCTAGGGTCCTGGTGTGCAGAGCTGGCTCCTTCTGCAAGCTCTCGGAGAATCCTCCTCTGTTTCTTGTTCCCTTCAAATTTGGAAGTGCCACATTCCGTGGCTTATGGCCCCATTTTTCAGTCTCAACAGCAGCTGAATCTTTTTCAGAGAAGGTCTCTGGAGCTCTTTCCCAACTCCCTCTTCCCACTGAGGGTTCTGTGAGTGCCTCCTCCCCAGGAAGCTGGCTGTCAACACTAGTGTCACATGGAACCCAGGAATTCCCTTATGACAGTGTATTCACAGGCTCTAGAGATGGACTCTGGGTGTCCATCTTTGGGGGTGCCACTCTTCTCCATTGCGTGACGATTTTGTAGAAAGATAGAACAGATGTGGAACAAGCCCACATGCACACATGAAAACCAAAGTGAACTCTTTATGTAGATGCGGAGGGTCCCTGTGTGCACCCTGCGTATGTGGTGTGCTTTGGAGCCACATGGTAAGGTTCAATTATGCTTCTGAGAGACTCTAGACACAAGCTGTTTGTTGAGCCTGGATCTGTCTCAGGGAAACTCTATCTTTGGTGTGCATATGTGAGCATTTATCTGTTTGGTGTACATGCATATGTGTGTATGCACGTATACTATGCATTTGCACATGTGTGCCCATAGACACGTGACCATGTAGGCATGCATGCAGTATACATGTGTGTATGTAGCAAGCATATGTATGTGGTGTTACGTATGTGTTTTATGCATGTGTCTGCATGTATTCACATGTGAGCATGTGTGTGTGTTGGATGTGTGAATGAGTTTATCCAGAACACATAGAGTACCCAGCCAAAGTTGGGCTCCTGCTGCTGTGGCTGCCAGTGCCTAAAGAGTTCTGTTTGAATATGACGGGGTGGTCCTTTCCTGTTCCTGGGGTGGCCTGGAGCTCATTGTCAGGTTTTGTGTCCCACTTGGCTTCAGTCTTCCTCTGTAACGCAGAGGGCTTATCTCCTCTCTTCACACTGTCTTCCCGCAATAGCTCTGGACCCAACAGCACGGTTGTAAGAATGAACACAAATGTGCAAAATGACGACCAGCCATCCCAGTGAAAGATTACCCTAGCTGCCTTGGCCAAGCCGCTTCTCAGGTCTCCATGGGCATCATTATGCTCCCTCAGAAACCCAGCCCGCCTGCCTGTATGGAAATGTCATTCTAATCGGAGTTGGCTGGAAATGATTGTTGGTACTCAGGTTCCAGAGATCAACACTGAACCTGTAGTTCATGTCTACAGGCACGAAGGGAAGTATTTAAATGCACACGGACCTACCATCAGAGCATGCGCCCCATGTGTCTGCCGTGCCCTCATCCCTGCGGAAAGAAGTGCCAATCCCTCAGGCCCTGCATTAGGGCCTTGATCCTGCAGAACAGGCAGTATGGACTGAAAGCAGGGAGTGCTAAGATAGGGGTAGATGCAGACAATGTACAAGCAGCGCTGAGAAGCAGGTGGTGTAGACGGTGTGTGTGTGTGTGCGTGTGTGTGCGTGTGTGTGTGCGTGTATGTGTGTGCGTGTGTGTGTGCGTGTGTGTGTGTGTATGTGTGTGTATGTGTGTGTGCGTGTATGTGTGTGCGTGTGTGTGCGTGTATGTGTGTGCGTGTGTGTGTGCATGCGTGTGTGTGTACTCTGCATGAACAATAGGAAGGTACCATTGAGATAAGGTGGGCCAGGGAGACAGTGTTAACCTGGTGCTGAGATTCAGGTGCAGTTAGATGGAGCATGGTGGTAATAAAAAGCAGATTTGCATAAACAGGGTGCAGGTAGCTCCAAGACCAACACTGGTGTAGACAAAATGCAGGTAATACTGAGACCCAGGGGAGTGCAGTGTGGGGTGAATGGAACGTAGGTGGTCCTGAGACCCAGGCAGAGAGGCAGATGGCATTTGGCATCTGGGTGCCCACGATCTCAGAGACTCAGTGTGCCACAACTGTCCAGGTGTTAAGATGAATATGGCCAGATAGATACTTTAATCCATAAAAACACACTCTGTAAGTTTGTGAAATTACAACTTTGATGATTTTTTTTTTCAGGAAAATATGACCCCCCCCCAAATAATATCATACTGCCCTCTTTTTAACCTGATCACATCAGGGAAAACACAATTGCCAAATAGGAAATTTGGTACTTAGGATGTTCCATAGGCCTTGGGGTTAGGATATCAGCTTATCTTTTGGGGAGCATCATTTACCAAATAGCCCTCCCTTTGAGCTTCCAGAAAGCACTCCACCCCTGCCATTCCTTGAATTCAGCCCTTAGAGACCTGTCTGTTGTCCTGCAGCCCTAGCTCCTTACTGTGCCCTATCCTAAAATGATTCATGGGATGTTTCTCTTGTTGATACGAGCAGAAGCAGAAGGCGAGGAGAGGTATCCCAAACTCTGCAGGCGCTGGTGACTTCCCGTTTGCTATGTGGAGGGCAATGCCCTACTCCACGGCCATTTTTGTCCTCTTTGCTGCCAGTGGACCTCTCTCTAAGAGTGGATGGGAAGCAGATGAGATGAGGGCTATTTAGGCATAGTTGGCTTCTGGGGTATACGGGATGAATGCCCAGAGGCAATGCCTATAGGACAGAGTGAGCAGGCTGCTTTGATGGCAGCATTGTAGGGTATTCATGCCAAGGGCATCTACATCTATTTGTGTGGGGGGTTGAGGCCACGCGGGCCCCAAGGGATGCCTGTAACACTCCTAATGAGGTCTGCGCATCATTTACCAAAGTCAGTCAGGGGGGATCTGGGAATCAATGCACGTGCAGCTGATCAACTATCTACTTATTCAATTTGGATTAATGAAGCAGGCAAGGGTGGGCAGGGCCAGGCTTGGCTTGGCTTGGGGCTTTCTACTTAAAGACAGGTGAAGATGCCCTTGGGTGCAATGGGCATATTACCCATCACTGAGGGAGGTACTCAAGTAAGAGTGTCCAGGCTGTGGGTACTGTTTTAATGAACTGCTTGGGCAGCATTGGTGGGCTGTGGCAGAACCCCTCCCCCAAGGCTTCCAGACAAAGCCCTTGCATGCTGAAGAAGTTCTCTTGTCTATAAAGGTTTTTAAAGTAGACACATGGGCAGAGCAGCATGGGAACTTATTTCAGTGGACTTGTTCACATTCTTCTGCCTTCTTAGATTTGGACAGTGAGTGGAGTCTAGTCTAGAAATCCTTCTTGCACTCATAGTCAAGGCTGATGGTTGTAATGTTCGTCTGTAGGATGATGAGTGTGTGTCCACCAAGAACTTGGTGGTTAGCTCCCTCAGGGTAGCGTAAGTAACCCTAGCCGAGCCTGGAGCCCATTGAGTGGTAGGCATGGTGGCAGGAGCTCAGTCAACAAAATCACATCTCTAACTCAAAACCAAGTGAGAACTGGAAGTGGCCAAGGCTTTAAACTCTCAAATACTCCCTGTGGTATACTTTCTCCAACAAAACTGTGCCTCTCCAAACAGTGCCACCAAGTGTTCAGATGCTTGAGCCTATGGGAGATAATTCTCATGAAAACCACCATATGCATCTACAATGCTTTATTTCCACTTTCCAGAAGATTCCCAACAGCCCCTTGTGGTCTCCTGTTGTCTCCTACTATCTCAAATCATTGTGGACACTTGTCTGTAATGTGACTTCTGCTGTCCCAGGATCTCCTGCACGTTGTAACCTTCAGACTGTCTGTCCCCTAAGGCAAGGCAAAGTGCCAAACTTCTGTTTGATACCTGAGCTGAAGTGGCATTGCTGTAGGGGCAATTTTGTATTCTTGTAATTTTTTTTTTGAAGAAAATGTGCAAAGATGTTTCTTATTTTCTAAAAAAGCTTCAGGCTTCTGCTTATTTCTTAACTTACAACCTATCAGGAAAAAAGCAACTTAGTACAAGGAAAAATGTGAAGTACCAACTTCTGACCCCTAGTAGGAAGGGTCTGGAGAGGCTGGCACCTCTGATCTGGGCAGCAGCTCTTTCAGAACTAACTGGACATAGCTAAGTATTTTCTTACCTCCCTTTTCTCTCTCTTCACAGTTTTCTGACAGTGCCAATCCAACCCAAAGATAAAAGCAATTCCACAATAACACGGTTTGCTCTTGTGTAAATAACGTTCTATAGGAGACAAGCTGACACCTCCACTTACTGAGCTGCCTAGGGCTCAATCCATACCACCTTCATGGGTAGCTCAGGTGGTCTGGGACGGGAAAGCCTGAACAGGTGGTGAATTCCTGGGGTCATTGCAGCTACAGGGCCCCGCACTACACTTTGCCTAGTCCCCATCCCTACCCTGCCTCCGACTGCTCTGGCTTCAAGGCTGCTGCAGATTATGGAGATGACATCATGGAACATTCTGGAGGTCTCCAAGGCCTTTCCAGGGTAGGTGCAGATGCTCTTCTGTATTTATTACAGACTGGACATTGTACCCCACAGCTGCTGCCCTGCTGCCCTCCCTGCATTCTGGCTTTCCTAAACTGGGAGAGGATTCCTCCTGGCACATAGCCATAAGCCTGCGGTGAATAAGTCTCAACTACACTAGCTTCTGGTGAGTGAGTTCATCTACATATATTGGCCTGTGATGAATGAATTCAGCTACATTGGCTCATGGTGAAAACTCACTTACATGAGTTTTAAAAAGTGTGACTTTTTGCCTGTAGTGGCTGAGGGCGACTCTGTTTACACTGGAAGAAAGTCACGGTTGTCCAGATGGTTGCCTGGGTCCTAGCCCTAGGCCCTGCATCTCTTTTGAGGTTGTGCTGACCTCCCCCACATCCTTCCCCTCCCCAAAGCTTGGAGGTCAGCCCAAGGTGACTGTTCTGTTGGTTACAGTTTCCTCCACTCTCATACTTCTCTGCAGGAGATCCTTTTAATAACTCTAGTGAATAGACTTTTGGTCCCTGACATTGGCTATGAGTTTATAGGGTTGAATTCAGCCTGTTTGTCTACGGGAAGTGTAACTGGGTCTTGAGTTTTTAGGAAAAGCTGTGGGATCCAGGCATAGATACCATTGTGCAGCACAGACAAGGGACAGGAGCCAGGACAGGAAAGTGGGGTTCTAGTGTGGTTGATAGAAGGTCAAAAAAGGAGGGGCCATGAAGCACTGAGAGATTAAAAGGTTCAGATAAAAGGCAGGCTGTGAGGAGGTGGATGGCTTCACAGACAGAGAACAAAAGGGGCTCCCACTGCCCTGGACTTCGCTTTCACTGACAATAGATACAACGGAGAACTGTTGAAGAAGGGGATTCAGAAAGGTCACCCTGAGTGGGGAGACAGAGGTCTGTAGAGCCACCTGAGCCAGTCCAGGGTGAAGGGTGCATCTAGAGCCTCAGTGGTGGGAGTATGGGGGCTGGAACCTCGGGAATGTCAGGGCACAGACAAACCCCATCTCTAGACCTTCCAGGATGAAACACTTGCCCTGAGTTCAACCTCCTGCTAGAGGACAGGACAGGCAGGCATTGTGGGGAGCAGGCGAGTCAGAGCAGGTCAAATGTCCTTCAACTCCTTTTTCATTTCAATCCATCAAGCAAACTTATGCTCTTCTGCGTCTCTTACAATTCAGTTGATATTAGATTGGAGATGTTGCTGGCGATGGCAGAGGCATCCAGGGGCATCAACTGGAGATCAGGGGCTTAGCTTTGGGTTCTGCTGACCCAAAAAGAATCCCAGCTTATATAAGCATAGTATGGGGGCAATATCTCCCCCAAAATTCTAGGCCATAGAGTTGGTCTGTCAGGGCTCCCCATGAGTCCAAGAAGGTTTTTCTCAGAGGAAATGCAAAACGTGGGGTCAAGTTTTGGGATGTCAAGAAACACTTCTCATCTCTGCTTGGGTTGGAGACCCCTGTCCCCAGTTCCAGAGACAATTTTTAAAAAAATAGAGACAGGGTTTCTGGCTACCGTGGAATCATATATAGGCTAGACTGGCCTTGAACTCACAGAGACCACATGCGTTTGTGCCAAGCTGTTGGCATTAAAGGTGAGCACCAGTAGACCTGACCTGAGAATGTATTTTTTATGTTGTAGGATTTGTAGCTTTGACAAGAGCCAGGCAATGAAGGCTGGAGCTTTGCCCAGGAGAAGGACTTGAGACCCAAGCTTCAGTTCTCAGTCCTTCAAGATTTTCCTTCTCATTTCTAAATATTTTTTGTTTGTTTTGTGTTTTTGTTTTTTTGAGGCAAGGTCTAGCTATGTATTTCTGGATGTCCTGACTATGTAGATCAGGCTGGCCTGGAACTCTAAGAGATCTGCCTCTGGAGTGCTGGAATTAAAGTTGTGTGCCATTACCCCTGGCTAGCCCTGAAGATTTTTTTTCATGTCCAACTTTTTCCAAGTCAACTTTGAATTTTAAAGCAAAATATATACAAAACAAAACCATAGGTTCTCCCAAAGTCAGCTTTTTCTAGTGTCAGCACTGTGAGCCTGTGGCTTGGTGTCAGAAGAGCTGGCTGGGCGTGTGGCCTTGGCCTCTATTCCCAAGAGGGTCCAGGGATGGATTCTGTTTATGGAGTCTCAGCTCTTTTCATCTTGAGGAAGCACTTTGTTGCTCCACTCCAAAATAACTTCTGCAGAAATGGGCTGTATTTTTAGGACACAGGAAAGGCTTGGGCAGACCCTGGGAGTCTCTTCTGGCCAGCTGGTTTCCTATTGCTTTCCAGAAGCAGGCGTCATGGCCTCGTAGGAGAGAGAAAACGACCACCTATAAGGAGAGGGGTGCAAGGCTCCTGCACGCTCTCAGAGCCTGTTCATCTGGTGGATGGTGATTACTCCGGGTAGTCTCCCTGTTCCTAGCTTGTGGTCTTGGGTACAGCGTTATTATTTGACAAAAGTGGAAAAGCAGTTAGATGACCCCCAGAAGTGCTTTAAAAGGAGCTTGTTCTTGACACAGAGGTGAAATGAAAGCAAGTCAACACCGGAAATTCAGAGATATAGATCTGGGCAGAGTGGGGCATGGACCTGGACTGTCAGGCTGGGCCATTGTTGAAGGCCAAGTCCAAGTCCAGGGTAATTCTTACAGGTGCCAACTGAGGGACAATTGGACAGTGGGAGGGCCATAGGCCTTCCTAAGTTTCTTAGCAATACAGAGCTGAATTTCAAAAGTGACCCATCTTTTCTTGCCTTTGGAATCACATGTTTTTGTTTTTGGACAAACAACAGTGAAGTTTACTTCCCTCAGGAGTAGTAAGGAGACCGCTTGTTTCTTTCCTGGCCACCTGGCAGGTCAGACCCAAAATAATCACACAGAAACTGTATTAATTAAATCACTGCTTGGCCAACTACTTACATTACTGCTAGCTAGCGCTTACATCTAGAATTAACCCATCTCCATTATCTTATATTTTACTGTGAGGCTTGTGGCCCACTGGCAAGGTTTTAGCGTGTCTGTCTCCAATGGTGGCTCTATGGCTTCTCTCTGACTCCGCCTTCTCCCAGCATTCAGTTTAGTTTTCCCTGCCTAGCTCTATTCTGCTAAGCCACTGGCCAAACAGTTTTATTCATTAACCAATAAAAGCACCACATATACAGAAGGACTTCCCATATCATTTTTCCTTTCCTGTTTGAATAAAAAAAAAGGTTTTAACTTTAACATAGTAAAATTATATATAACAAAACAGGTATCAAGCAAGAATTATAGTTACATTTTTTATATCTACTTTATCTTTTATCATAACTAAGGAGCATCAGAAAACTATAACTATAAATTCTTCAACTCCATCAAAGACTCCAGAAGTATTACCTAAGTAAACAGGAAGTACATTATAAGCAACTTCCAAAACTCTAGAAATGACAGAGACATCTCACTACCTGGATAGTCACCCAAAGTTCTTCTGTACCGTTGGGGCATCCATCTTCAGCCTACAGGCCCATAGTACCCAGCAGATTTTTCCATGAGGCAGGAAATTTCAAAGGCAGTTCTGCCTAAATTGGCAGTTTGCCAATCACTTTCTTCTATATCCTGTAGAATATCTGGCAGACTCTTTCATGAAGCAGGAACCCCGAAGGATTGTCTCACCTTTAGACAAGTTCATTTCTCTGTGGGTCCTGCATGTCCAGTTTATCAAGCAGTCCAGGCAAGAAAAATTTCTTGCCCAAATGACTACCAAGCTCCATGCGGAGCCTCTTCAGTGCCCACCATCCTCTTGAAGTAGATTGGTGCTGCCAGGAGCAGATGTGTCTCATTGTCATGAAAAGTCTTAATTTTTTAAAGTCTAATTTTAATATGACATTTAAGTTTAAATGTCATATTATGTAGGTCTTTGAACAGTTTGAAGAACACCTATCTAATTGAAATATATCTCTGTAAATCTAGAAAACCTAACTAACATGACTATGAGCTTCACTATTATAGATGACTCCCTATTAACCTATATTTCTTAATTATACATTACATTTTAAATGAGCTACACAAACACAATATCTTAATCAAGGACACACACACACACTGACCTTAAATTTGTATCAATAAACCAAGACCCATGCCAATGCAAATCTCAATCTCCAAACTGCTCCCTGCTTTTTGTTGGGTGAAGTAATTTTTAGGCGTGTTCACAGTGACCTTTCAGGGGCCTTGATCCATCAAACCATATTAGTCTAGAAGCAATCTAGAGGTTCTCATCCTCTGTGGAAATAAAAGAAAAACCTCTTTTCCAAAGCAACATATCCTTAGACTCAAGTTCTGAAGACAAGATACCTTTAAAGTATATATGCTGGTTACTTAACTCCTTCACAGTCAAAAAATTAGAAGAAAACACAATAATACACATAATCCAGACTCTGTGTATATTCCATCTTTATTGGCTTATTCTTTCTTTACTCCTTTTAATATATGACTCTGTCTCTTTAAAGGCTTTACCTTTTAAAAACCATTTACTTCTTTTAATAATTCTCTATATTCCTTTTCTTCTCTTCCCCAAGCCTATATACATTTTTCCAACACTGTGACTCATTTAGAGGTCTTTAAAAAAACAATCCGAATCTGTCTTTATTGTATATCTGTAATTATTTTTTGATCAGAAGCACTTCTTAAAATGCTAAGCAGCAACTAAGGCTTCTCTGTCTTTTGGCTCTGCCCAGTCCAACATGGTGGGGTGGAGGTCTGTTTAGTGTGAGTCATACTCACTGCCCCGTTTTCAGGCACACAGTGAGTCTATGTTGCCCATTAAGCAAGTTGTAGCACTCTGTTCACAAACCCCATTTAAATGCTTGGCCTCTTGAAAGAGTCAGAGTTCATGCTGGCCCAGAAAGCTGGCATTTCAAAATGGTGTGACTTTTTTCTGCTACCACTGACTCGGAAAACCTTCTATTAAAAGATCCACAATGTTAAGATGTGCTTTACTGTTTTTTGTTTTGTTTTGTTTTTGCCTAGAATTTCTTCTCAAACTCTCTGGTTTTAAGTAGATTTTAATTGGCCCCATGTTGGATGCCAATTTGTTGTAAGGATGCTACTTATTCATTTCCCAGCTTCCCAGACTCCCAAAATAACCACATAGCTATTAATCTGTGTATCACCCACAAGGCTGTGGCTTAGCAGATAAAGTTCTGGCATCTGTATCCAGTGGGGCTACATGACTTCTCTCTGACTCTGCCCTTCTTTCTTCCAGCATTCAGTTTAGTTTTCCCTGCCTAGCTAAGTTCTGTCTTGCTATAGGCTCAAGCCATCTTTCTTTCCTTATTCATTAATAGTAATCACAGCATACAGAGAGGAATCCCACATCACTCAGGAGAAAGTTATCATTGTAGGTGGGAAGGGAAATCCTCTTACCATGTCAGGGTTAGCAAACAAAGGCCTGGGGACCCAAACATGTCCTATCACCATTCTCAGAGGTACCTGTCCCCTTCACCTGTTTTCCCCACCCTCAATTTCCTTGTCTTCCCAAGGACTCTGATATCAGACCCCCATGGTATCAGTGGGAGTATTATAGAAACAGAAGCTAGTGGTGGCCAATGCTGGGATATAGTGCCCCTGGGCAGAACCCCTTACAGCTGGTGGAAAAGTTCATCAGCCCTTCCCCTGCTTAACTTCTGAGATCTATGGTTACCACTGACAGGGAGAGATTGATTGTTGTGTGTTGTAACTGGATTTACTTCTGGTTCCCTGATGTACTCCACTGTGCAATCTCCTATTCTATACTTTATTCCTCATGGACGCTCCTGCCTGTCTTTCATGCATTTCCACTATTTTTTCCAGACAATGGGCAAGCACACTGGCCTTCCACTTTGTGGGGCTGCTATGTATTATGTTGCACTATGGCTGGGGTCCCAGGTGACTTGGAGACACTAATTATCACTCCACGAATGGGGGCATTAAGGAGGATTTGGCCTCATCTTTGTCAAGGACGAGCAGCTGCACAGGTGGTCTGACTGCCGCTAGCTCCTGTTCTCTGAGAATCTCCTCTCCACGTCTCAGTTTTAATTTTTTTAAAAGTGAAATCTGTGTTTTCTTCCAAAAGGCTGACTTTGTATCTGGCCTTCTCTATCGTCTTCACTGAGAGAAAGCTTTACAAGGTCCCAAGCCAGAATAGGAAAAGAAACCTGATAGCTCCACCCATTGTGAACCTTTGCCTGACTTTCCTACCCCCAGTACAGGCAGGGCATTGACCTAGACACACATACACCTAGAGGTAGGTATCTGAGTTTTCAGACCCTCATTGCAGATGGCTGCATGACACACTTAGGGCCCCAGGTGCAAACAACTCTAAGGGATGCCTGTATTCACTGGGGATAAAAATATTCGGAGGCCTATGTCTAACAGAGCTGAAGGTGTTCTAAGTATGAAAATCGCTGTACCTAGTTGACCTGGAGGTGTCCTGAGGGTCATGGCCAGCTAACACAAGAATATTCTGAGGGGTCTGTATTGTTAAGACATGAATATGTTGTGTTCTCTGGAGACGAGGGTCTCTTTGTTGTGTCCATATCCACTAGAACCATTCCACGTGTGGGGCAGCTGCTCTGTGTAAGCTGTTAAGTTTCATTTCTCCATCGTGTTCTGAGATCCACAGGGCCCATCTTAGGACAAGGCAGCCCCCGGAGGATCTGGAACTTGAACTGGTATCTTAACATTCACAGAGCCACTTTCTGGCCTGCTTTCCAAGTAGCCTTGTGTCTTCTATTTTCCTTTGAGAAGTTCCGTTCTGAAGTAGAACATCCAGACCTGGGAGTCATACGTCTGCACAGACTGGGCTGAACATCATCTTTACACTTCTGGGCAATGATTTCCTAACCAAGTAGCTAACCAAGACTGCAGCTCTTCCCAGTGCTTTGTTCTTCAGGCCTGGAACCTTTGTCCATAGAATGTTCTTGTTTCCAATCCGTGGGGGTAGGCCTAACAGGGAGAGCTGTCATGTGCTTCTTTGGAACTGGCCTGACTCAGCTTCCCCAGGGACTGGGGCTCCTTCCTTTCTCTATGACATGCTTAACAGCTCAAAGGTAGAGATTTTCAGTCTTTCTGATATTCTGACATGTAAATAGTTTTTCTGAAAATGAGGCCCGGAGAGATGGCTCCATGGTTCAGACTTCTCTTTCAAAGGATCTGAGCTTGGTTCATAGCACCCGTGCCTGGCAGATCACCACCACCTATAACTCCAGGTCCAGAGGTTCTAACACCATCTCTTGGCCTCTCTCTCTCTCTCTCTCTCTCTCTCTCTCTCTCTCTCTCTCTCTCTCACACACACACACACACACACACACACACACTTGAAAATAAAATAAATACTTTTTAAAATAAGGAAATGGGGGGGGAGTGGGGCCTGACTTGGAACTTACATCAGCTCTCTGTCCTCTGAGCTAGCAGCCCCTTGCTGAAGCTACCCTTGGAGACATGAGGACCAGGAAACAGGTGTTTATTGCAGCCCTTGAATTCCTCAAGGGGCCATGGTTACTATGAGTGGTCACTAGTTTTATGCCAAACTATACCAAATGAGCCAGAGTCATTTTGGAAGTGGGAACCTCAGTTGTAAGTGAACTTTTCTGTCCTGCCAAACAGTTCCCAAATAACCACACAGAGACTTTCTGTTAATTATAAATGCTCAGCTGATAACTTGGGCTTCTTACTAACCAGTTCTTAATTTTAAATTGACATATACTTTTCATCTACCCTTTGACATGTGGTGATACATTTCTTCAACATGACACATTCATCTTGCTCCTCTCTGTGTCTTCCTGAGACTCCTGAGACTCCCCCTGTTGTAGGAGCTGCTTGTTCATTCTCAAGTGCCCAGACTTGAAATAATCACACAGAAACTATATTATTTTAATCACTTCTTAACAAATCACTTAAGTGTATTCCTAGCTAAATCTTATATCTTTGGTGTAGTAATAGGAGCGGCGGGGCTGC